>NC_141993.1:22747127-23053912 GCF_049901715.1 Pseudonaja textilis
CTACAAGCTGAACGAAAATTTCTGAGTAGGAAACTTTTCATAAGCAAAGTTGAAAGTTTAGAGGATGAACACTGAATACAAATCCCTAAATAATGAGGATTCTAAATCATACAAAATTCTTCCATAAGAGAAGGCTTCCAACATTATAACGTTGTCTTTCAACCTGGTGTAATTATAAATGCCAATTTAAAAGAGCTACTTAATTGTGGGAAACAGAGAAGTACAAGAGGTCTTCTATAGAAGGCTTTTTACTTGATCGCTTGGTCATTCTACAGCAACACACTGGTGAAATGGGCACAGCAGCACCTGCGTTTTCTGTGTCGCATGAAAAAAAGTACATCTTCATTCCCCTGTCCTTACCACTTTCCATAGAGGGACAATTGAGAGCATCCTGTCATATTCCATTACTGTCTGGTTTGGAAGCATTACTGCTTCAGCCAGGAAGGCGGTGCAGAGAGTGGTGTGGATGGCAAAGAAGATTATTGGCAGTTCACTTCCGTCTATCCAGAACATAGCATATAAGTGAGGCTTGACAAGGTTCGCAGTATTGTCTGGGATGCTACACATTCTCTTCATGACCTGTTTTCATTGTTACCTTCTGGGAGGAGCTTTGTGGTACCCAAAGCAGAACATCCAGATTCAGCCACAGTTTTGTTCCATATAGTTATCAACCTTGTGAACTTTTACACACACACTGCACAACACACACACACACACACACACATATCACTGTCCATCTTGAATACATATCAGAAAGAGGAAGCTTGAAAGTTCACAAGGTTGATAACTATATGGACTGAACTTTAATATGGTTGGATGTTTTACTCAAAAGGAGGCATTTAAATATTTTTCTATTTTAATAGGAAAAGCTAAGAACACTATCCTGTGAATACAGGGGAAGAACATATGTGAAGCATTTATACTAGAAATGAACAAAACAAAAATCAGGTTACATACCAAACCCCTACAAACACACATAGAAGAACATACACATGATAAAAAAAACCATAATTTATAGTTATCCTTTCTCATAAACAGATATGCACCACAGTTAAACTAATACGATGCTAGACATGCAGGTGTTATATATGGTGCTCTAATGAAATTCATTCAACTTTCCTCTGTTCCTTGACTAACAGGGACTTGTCAGGCTACTGCCTTGATGCAATTTTGACATTCAGAATCTCCCAGGGCCAAAATATTGTGAAATACTTCAGCTTTAGACAGTCTTCGACATAAAATGTGAAGGATATTATAAACTGAGACAAAAGATAAGAAAACTCTATAACACACTATTTAAATTTAATTATAGAGAAGACAGGGTTCAGTCACCTGAAATATAAATATAATAGGGCAAGCAAGGAAGACAGGAAGGTTGAACTGCTTGAGCAATAAGAGAATTTCAAAAAAAAAACCCTCCTAGAATAGAACTTTGAACAATAACTCAAGTTACAATCAAGAAAACAGAACTATTGAAATGTAGTTTATAGAATATTACATAAAATGTTACAAGTCATATCAAAGCAACTGCAAGGCAGGTCAACAGCATCAAATTTTATTTAGTCACGGCTACTATGTTGATGCTGTTGTTGACCTCTAGGCTGAACTTATACAAAACAAATGGTTCTGAAAAGAATGAGTCAGTATATTGTTCTTATTAATATTGTGAAGAATAGGAAATTGGAATATTTGGGACATAGGTCATGCAATGAGAAATATCACCTACTTAATTAATTATAAGGAAAATACTCAAAAGAAAGTGCAGTACCAACAGACAGTGTACATCCCAGCTGAAAATTCTATATACCTGACAAAAATACTACAACCTTGTTGTTAAAAGTAATGTCAAAACAAAAGGTAGCACTGATGATTTGCTGATCACTTCTAGGAGAAAACATTAAAGAAGGAGAAAAAGGCCTAAAATAGGAAACTGGGATTGACAAGATTCAGATACCAATTCCCCTTTAGACAGACATGATGAAAATGATAAGGATAAAATAAGGGGGACAACCTAGACATTTTGAGTTCCTTTGTGGAGATATAAAATCAGAGGCACCAATCAATCAACCAATTTATTACAATCTTAGAGCAGAGATCAGAACAAATAAAAACACTCAGTAAATATACAATTAAAAAGTCTAGTATAAAATAACAAACAACAACAAAAATCTATAATAAAAACCAGTCTGTCAATTATACACGGTCTAATTATACAAAGCACCATGATGTCTGAGAAAGTTGAAGACATGGTCCAATGTCAGGAATACCTTCATCTCTGATTCAGCAGCTGGTATGCAGTAAAAAAACAAAAAACAAAGTGAGGGTCAGCCAACTGACACTGCAGCAACACTTTTTGTGCTTTTAAGGGATGAGCAGCTATGAGATCACTGGAGTGGCAAGGAGGCAGGACTGCAATGTTCCAATGCTGTTAGCTTGCAATTTACAAAAGCAGTATCTTTAGCTGCTGCTGCTCAAGTTTATTCTAGGTTGCTGTGGTCTGCACCAAATGACCCAGGGAAGCACCATACCTTCATCAAGCACTTCTGGGTTTACCTGTTGGATCACAACACCCTGGAGTACCACACTCAGTTCAGTTCTGTTGCAAGGGTTCTGCCAGTTGGGTTATAGCCATAGTACGTCATCCTAACACTCATCTGATGACTTGCACTGCACTGTGATGGGGCCGTCATTTGTTTCCCTATTACTATTGGTATATATGAGTGATATTGCTAACTGTTGGTTTGGCTGGCAAATGCATACTCATTTTTCTGCAAATTCCTGAATATGGATTAAACTTCAAAATAGAGAGTAACGGCAGAACAAATATAAACACAGATGCCAACAACAGCTACTTGTAAGGGTAAGGGCAGAAATATGCTTTTAGGTTTTTTTAAAAAAACTTTTATCCTTTGAGGATACCTAACAGCAACTAGATAGTTTATAACTCCATAAAGCCTATTACCTAGACACTTCCTGTTATAGAGTTCTTGGTGCTATCTCAGCTTGATTGTTTGCTGATAGACATTTCATTACCCAGCTAGGCAATATTTTCAGTTCAACTTTCTATTCTAAATTTACAACAATGAATAGTTTGGAAAGGACAGTATAGGGGAAAAAGGAACAATCACCTTCATCAGTGAAATGCTTGATACTTCCTGAGCTGTATTTATTTATGCACTATAGAAATTAAGGCACAGTTCAACTAAACAAATTAACAGCATCTTCAGGTACTTATCACAGAACATGGATACTGTACATAATACATGTATTACAGTTTCTACCAAACCAGAAAATGATCTAAGATTCTAATATAAAACTGACAGTCTTCTCTTGTTTACTTCATACTTCTTGAGATACTATTTCCTTCACAAATAAAATATTTTTTGGAACTATTGAACAACAACACTATTCCAGAAGCATCACCAATGGCTATTCGAGCTGGGGACGAAGGTGGTGTATTTCAACACATCTGGAGGGCATGTTATTGGGCAATCTGATCTAGCAGCAGAAACAGAAATGCCATTTGCTTCTACGTGATAAATACTTTATAACAATAAGAAAGAATATGTGTAGCTCAGGGTTGAAATTTGGAATCTTTGGTGGTCTCCATTATTTTTGCTTGTATATATTTCATTTCTAGACTAGGTAATCTCTTCATGTCATTAGGTAATAAATAGGGTTTGCTCTCTCTGTATTGTATCTTTCTCTGTCAGTGGTGGTGGAGGTGCTGTTTTCTCCTTGGTAGATCCTTGATTAGGCTGCTGTTTATGGCTTGATATGGTATTCATGAATTAGGATAATGTTTACTGCTAGATTGTTTATCAAGTGATAATCCTGATGTTAATCCCTGGTTACTTGGGTGTCGATTGTTGATTAGGAGGTGTTCTGATCTTCTACTTTCCTTTTTAGCTTTTATAAATTGTCTCTTCCAAATGGTGTGTAAACGTTATTTATCTCTATGTGACGGTTGATGGCAGACCAACTCAGACAAACAATCAATAGCACTTAGACTTATATGCTACCTCATAGTGCTTTACAGCCCTTTCTAAGTGGTTTACAGAGTTAGCATATGGCCCCCAACAATATGGGTCCTCATTTTACTAGAGGAAAGATGGAAGGCTGAGTCAATCTTGAACTGGTCAAAATTGAACTGTTGGCAGTCAGCAGAATTAGCCCTGCAATATGGCATTCTAACTACTGCACCACTACAACTCTTCCCAACAACAGCCTAATCAAGGAACTGTCAAGGAGAAAACAAAACCATCAACAACCATGACTGGACAACTTAACAACCACAGTGATTCACCTAACAACTCTAAGAAAGGTTGTAAAATGGGGCAAAATTCACTTAACAACTGTCTCACTAAGCAACATAAATTTTGCTCTCAATTGTGATTGTAAGTCGAGGTAAATACCTGTATCTACTAATTACAGTAGTATGAATCTGGTTCAGATGTGGAGTGGTGCGGGGGCCTAGAGGTGGAGCTCTCGACTCACAGTCAGGAGGCTGTGAGTTCGATCCTAGGTAGAGGCAGATATTTCTCTCTCTGGGCACAATGAGAATATATCTGCTGAACAAAACTCCATGTTGGCAACAGGAAGGGCATCCGGCCATTAAACATTCTGCTAGCTCTATTCAACCGCCCAGACTCCACCCCGCAAGGGATTATGGAGTCATTAAAACATGATGATGAATTTGGTTCAGATGTCTCCACAAAAGAAGCAATGAGCTACATGAGGTGGTTTACACCTTTTCACAGGCACAAAGCCTTCCAGTTGGCCATCCAATATGGGGAAGGGAAAAGCATGGAATCAACCAAGAGAAAAAGTGACTGCGTGTTTCTAGCTGTGTAAGGTAGCTGGGGCTTTCCCTAGAGCTGTATCCTTTATCCTTTGCTTCAGGATTTCTTTTGCCTGATCATACTCCATCTTAAAATCCAAGGAGGTAGGTAGTCTACTTTCAAAAGATTAGATTCAACAGCCTTGAACCATGCAGATTAGAAAATTGTCTTGAATGATTAACGGTGCTAGGCCTTGACCATAGAAGCTAAGCTTTAACCAAAGCTATATAGATGCTAAACAAACTCTTGATGCAACTTTTATCATACCTGCCTTCAGTTGTAGGTGTGTGTTTAAGACCCAGCAAGGTATCTGGAGAATGGCTATGATAAATTTAAATTGCACTGTCCACTAGGAGGTGAAACACAAAGCTGTGGGGGCCATCCAGAGTCCCACAGAACATTTGGACTATTAGCTTAGTCTGAAAGAGCTTAAGTGTGTCTGAGAGATAATATCCTTCCTGGGATTGGAAAAAAAGATTGAGAATAGCATTGACAGATCTTTGTCTACTAACAACAGTATATTCACAGTGGCCTTTCCTCCAGCTAGTGGCATGCATGGCTACTCATAAATATTTAAAGCTATTCATTTGTTCTATTTTATAACTATCAATGCTCCATAAACAGAGTTTCAGCCTTTTGGCAAAAGCCTTTAATCTTTCTTTTTTATTTTTCCACATTATCATTGTTGTAGTTTTGGACCAAAATTCTCAGAGCTTTTTAAAAGTCTATTGGTGTTGTGGAAAGAACTACAATGTCATCCACATAGAACTGCGGGGCAATGTTGAAATCCCCTAGTTTTGGGGGTAGAAGTTTGAATTGTTCAGACACCTCATCACAGCACTGATATAAAAAATAGGAGGTGGGGAAATATATTCCTATTTTACCCCATTTTGAATTTTAACCTGCTTCAAGACAAACCCTTGCAACCACCCCACTTTCTCCACAACCACATTAAGAAGAAAATTTCCTATGAATTGCATAACTACCCAAATTGCAACTTCTAGCTGTGAGTTTGTTAGCAACACCTGAATTCATTTCATACATATCTCTCTGAGGAAGGGCAAGATTTCTCCTGGTTTAAAGGAGGCAATTCTTAGAATTTTATTTTAAAAGCTTACCCTGAAGACCTGAGTTGGGGAGTTTTGTGCTAATATTTTACACCTCAGAGATAATTGAGAGAATGGCGGCATTTCAATTGGTGTGCCTAGACAAAGATTAGCTAAGTCAATTTCAAGCTGATTTCTTGGTGGGTGCTTTTGTTGGGTTTGTCATGATTAGCCGAATAAATGCAAGGAATTTAACTGATGGTTGTAAGTGCAACAATCAGTCCTAAGTCACTTTTTTTTAGTGCCAATATAACTTCAAATGGTCATGGCTGTCAGTCAAGGACTATTTGTATTATAAAAGAGAAAAAGCAGTTTATCTGAAGGAACAGCTTTCCATCTCAAATGAATTGGACTCTTACAGACCACCATACACGTCCCATTATCTTAGGGGGGGTTATATCGGTGAGCACTTGAAATGGAAACTTTTAGGATCCAGCTTCTTGATCATGAGAATTGAAGCAAATTTCCCAAGATAGAAAAGAAGAACTGTTTTGTCTTGTTGATCTTTTTTTTTTGGGGGGGGGGGTAGGGCCATGATGGCAAACCTACGGCATATGTGCCACACGTGGCACGCAGAGCCACTTGTGCTGGAATACGAGCTGCAGGCAAACTTACCTCACTGCGCATCCATGAGCCTCACACTGATTTTCCACCTGTTTGAGGCCTTTTTTGGCCTCCCAGAGGCTTGAGAAAAGCCTTTTCAGGCTGAAAAATAGGTCCATTTCATCACTTCCTGTATTTCCGGAAATACTGGAAGTGACAAAACGGCCCCATTTTTTTCCACCTGCAAAGGCTGCAGAAGCTGTCCTCAAGCCTCTGGGAGGCCGAAAAAGGCCTCAAATGGGCCGAAAATCTGCTGGGAGGCACAGGGGGCAGGGGGATTGCACATGCATGTGCAGGGGGCATGAGGGGCGCGTGCATTGCCTTCTGGGTTCTGGCATGTGAGCAAGCGCACGCAAGCACATGCATAATTTTTGGCACAGGAGCCCAAAAAGGTTAGCCACCACTAGTTTAGGGTATTGTGTTCCTGAGTGCGTAGGTGTGATCTTCTTTCTAATGTGTGTTTTTGTGTATTTCTGTGGTGTGTGCATGTGTGTTTGAGTGTGTGTAATGCTATTTATCACCTCATTACTTGGTAATCAAAGAACTCAAGAATCAAATTTTGTAAGCCTCAGAATACTCAGAACATTCTTTATGTAGTTAAAACAACTGTTCTTACGCAATTAGAATTTAGACAGTTGCAAGTTTCCAGCAAAATAAATCATATTTTTTCAGCATTTTGGCCAAGGTGCTTCTGGATTCTATCAACACTGTCCTCAATGAGTGGACCAATATACACAGCCATCTTTTTCAGTGGTCAATTACTGCCATCTTCCTGTATCACTCAAGTGACAAGGAAAAAAAATCTATTCCACTAAAATTACTTGTCATGCTTCAGCTGCTGGGATAGCAGTTTGTACAAACTGCTGAAGAGCATAGCAGGATAACAAATACAGATTCTGTCTACAATGCAAGCATTCATGTTTAAAATTCAAAGAAAGCAACTTCAAAGCAAATTCACCTACTCTGCAGTTCTGTTGTCAGTAACATTAAAAGTGGCATAAGCTCCTTACTATGGAAAGCACCTCCAGGAAGGCTACACTATTACAAATGCAGAATAATACATTAAAATTGTTTAAAATGCCATCTATAAAATAATGTAAAAACAAGACAGGAAAATGCAGCGGTACCATCATGAAACCTAAAATGCTTAGACGAATAGAAATGTTCTTAACGTATATAACTAAAATATTATCCTTTCTTATGTATTATGAAGCTCCAGGGTAACTTTACCTTTCAAATAAGACCTACATCCAATCTGCAATATTTTCACTAGCCTACTAATTCACATAATGAAGCAAAGTTGCCTTCAAGTCATGCTTTGTCTTGATGACTTCTCAAACACCTTTATGCAACAGTAGTGAGGAAGTGATTTAACATTGTTCTCTTTCATATCCGCCCCCACCCCACCCCCAATTTCCCTATCTAGCCACAGCTCTGGAATTCCCTTGAAATCAGTTAGAGCTACTTAGCTTCCAAACCCAGATATAATCAGCTACAACCGTCTGCTGAAATCACAATTATTATTAATTTCAACCCACATATACAAAAGTATATACAAAATAAGTAAGTAAGTATATACAAAATATAGATAGACAGATATTTTACATAAAATGTATATATTGGAAATATTATGGACTAAGTCATTCTTTAGGTATACATATTTTGTGCATGCATCATAGACAACAGTGAAAAGAAGGGGTACTATTGATGCCCACATCACAATTATGTTATTTGTGCTCGGGGCAGGGAATTTGGAAAATTCTTAAAATGGGAGGAGCTTCCATATCTGAAACAATTTTCATTCAAAGATTATCAGGCAAGTTACTTTAAACTCACTTCCATAATGTGTTTAGTTTTAATTTGTGCTACAAAGATATTTTTACAGACCTGATCAAGAAATTTGGCATATGTCATTAATTACTAAAAAGGTCTATGAAAAGCATAGAAAGTGATGTGTTGCTACTTGAAATAATTCAATAGCAGATGGTGATTTTGTTTAGCATTTCTGATGCCGAGAACCTTTGAAAGAAAGAGAAAATTTAACTAGTATAATTAATATGTTACTGGCAGAAACTATTCATTACCAAAACCAGGGAGAGTTCCAAGGGACAACACTTCACGTAACAGTGGGGGGGTGGGGAAACCTTGACAATCAATATATTTTGACAGGAAAAAACATCCACATTGCTCGTATTTATTTAAAAATCTCCAAAATATTTAATAAAACAAATATTTCGACAACCTAACCCAACTTAATCTTCAGGCATGATGATACAGGCTTGAGGACAATTCCAGAGTCACTCTTCAAGATCATTCGATGAGTTTCATTCCATTTATGTGTTAGGGAATGGTGGCGCCAGAGTGGAAACTACTTAGAGGTGTATTCCAATGGAGAGGAGAAACCATAAATGGAGCAGCTTTGGAGAACAACCCTCTGGTGAAGAGCCAAGGTCATAGACACCATAAGACCCTTATTATAGGCATGTGGTAGGGTATTGTTTGAATGGAAGAGGTGGGTGAGAGTTGCTGAGCTATTGTTGTTTTTATTAATTATTAACTGGCTGGGACTAGAGAGAGAGGAAAGGATATCTATTGAGTTGTAGCCGACATAGGATGTCTGGGCACAGGGAAAATAGATAATCTAAGAGGTAAAAATGGAGGGAACATAACTTTAGTGACAGGCATGTTGAAGAATGACTGGACTGGAAACTAAGCCATTTTACAGGGGAAAAGTGATTGGAAATTTGGTTTGAATCTCTACTTCCAGCTCCCTCCTCCCACTCTCAATTTAGGAATCGGGCAATCAAACTGTCTCTCTAGGCTTAGTGAATATCACATATGTCTGTAATAAAACAATCCTTGTCTATGATAAAATTGTGGGTGAGAAGTTAGACCTGCTCTTCCTGAGTCAAGGCTGGAGAAGAATAAGAGATCCGCACACGGAGCTCTATTGAGTTGGGTTTCATGTTTTCCAACAGTTTCAAAGTCACACCCTGGAAGCTCATTGGCTACTCATAGAAAGAGACACACACACACACCCTCAGGACCTGGTTGCTCCAATCTCTAGACACTTTTTCTGTCAGGACTGAATTGTCACAGCAGTTGAGAGCTTTGCACAATATGCAAGAAATTGCTAATTCAAAGCCCAGCACAAGCTTATTATTGTTATTATTGTTTCCTTCTGTTCAGCTACCTATCTAGCTGGATTATTGCAAATACTTGAACATAAACCCATGCAGATAAGCTTAAAGATGGATTCCAAAATTTGTAAAACTGTAACTATCACAACATGGTGGTTTGGTTCACATATTATTTTGGGTATTGTGAAAACATTAACATTAGCAGATTACATGTCTGCTCATTGTTATATTTAAGATTCATACTACCTTGCATTTATTTTCCCTGAGAAAAAAATTAAATAAGTCATAAAAAGGACATCTTAAATTGGAATTAAAAATGGAAATTGTTATAATGTTCATCTATTTTCACTATAGCAACTGTAAAATTGTGGCATCGTCTATTGGAAAATTCTTCTCATAAGCTCCATTGCCATATATGAAAGAAACATTATGTTGTTCTGAGTAATCTTTATTTATTTCAAGGCAAACTATTTCATTGTTCTATTAATAGCTCTATATAAAATATGAGGTTTTGGCAAAACATATATCTCTGCCTAATAAGTCTTTTTATTTTAAGAGCTTACTAAGACATAAAAAGGCTAGAAACTGAAAAACCAGAAAAGGACAGCTACATACAGTACGTTTATTTGATTGATTGATCAAATTTATACAGCAGCCCATCTCAGTCAATTATTCTAGATGACTTACAATTCAAAAGCTATTTACAATCAAAATACTAAAAACATTTTAAAACAATAAAAACATCCAAAACAAATATATGTAGTAGCCAAGCTACCCGGCCAGTTAGCAATAAAGCCAGGAAACAGAGCCTATGACGTATTCAGTGTCCCAGGCTCAGGCACATAGCCAAGTCTGTAGGCCCTTACGAGAAGCTAACAGGGCTGGAGCCATTCTAATCTCCAAAGGGAGGATGTTCCATAGAGCAGGGATCACTGAAGGAAAAACCCATTTTCTAGTCTCCACTCCTGACACTCTTTGGTTGACAGAATCTGCAGCCTGCCCATTCTGCTAAATAGAGTTGGACAGGCAGAGATTCTTGGAAAAAGGTAATCACACAGATAACCTAGTCTCAGGCCATGTCGAGCTTTAAAGGTAACTACCAGCACCTTGAATTGCATTCAGACATACACCGGTAACCAGTGCAGCTCATGCAGAAGTGGTGTTACGTGTGCCATGTATCTGGCACTATTTACTACCTGAGTTGTGCCCTAATTGAAGTTTCCAAATGATCTTCATGGGTAGCCCCATGTAGATCATGTTACAGTAGCCTAAACAATAAGTTACAAGGGTGTGGGTTATTGTGAGCAGGGTCTCCCAGTCCTTGTCAGATCATAACTGACACAGCACCGGAAGGTGTGCAGTTTTCTATTCTGATTCGTTATATATGCAGTGACATATATAATGAAGCAGAATCACCCCTGATCATCCTTATGATGCTCAACATTTTTTGTAGTGATGTCAAAGCAATTTGTGTAGGATTTTTTCCCCCCACTTGTTCTTTTGGTATGGTTCAGATTCATAAGTCTTTCCACCTGCTTGTAAACAACTACAAACTGAACAATGTGGCTAATCTCCTAAGATTCAAATAACCCTGCCTTAAAGCTTATAACCTGGTTCAGACTTTTCTTTAGTCTTATAAATCATCTACACCATGCATCTCCTCTCAGTAAAGACATAAACATTAGATTAATAATACTTTTCCTGGTAAGAGAGCTGCTATCATTCATCTATTCTGCCATTCATCAACCCTGATCAATTCGTGATTTGTCCCAAGTAAATTTAAACCACAAGGCTAATATGATTGATATTGAATACTGCTAGCCACTGAGTGTCAATAATTTTGAGAAGTGAAACAAATAAGCAACATATAGAGCCTTTACAATATTTCATTTCTTTCACAAATCATACTTCAAACACTCTCCTATATTCTTGCTACAGTCAAGGTAGGAGTTTTGCACCAATGGTGTATTTTATATTGATATGTGGGTTTTAGACTGAATGGAAAGCCTTAAACTTTTGCATAAGGACTCAGAAACCTACCTCTGCTGTTTTAGTGTTAATGATATCATTAACACCATTTCCATTTTTGACTGGGAGCCACTTTGGTATAAGATAATCAGCCAAATACATGTTTTAAATGAAATAAAATCAGGGATCTCCCTTTGCTGATGATAAACCATCTCTTATCTCTTATCAGCACCTGTTCTCCAAAGGCCAACAGACTAAAAGCATGGATGTGTGAGAAAACAAAATAGACTGACAAAAAAGAAGGCAGAAACTGAAAGCAAAGGAAAGATATAGAAATGGGGGGGAAAGTATCTCTTAACTCCATAAATGCTGGCAAGCAGGAACAATTCCTTCCTTCCTTCCTTCCTTCCTTCCTCCCCTCTCCTCCTTGATTTTATCATCCCTGGCATAACCTGTGAAATGCAGGCCCAGCAGTTTGTGAATAACACTTACTGTATCTAATATTTATGGCAGCTCTTAATAATGATAGATTTACAGAGCATAGTTCAACCTATGCATCTGGCCCTCCATTTCATAGCAATTTCTGCCAGGTTGGCCTCCTAAGCTTCTGAGACTCTTGTACATGTTATTAAAGTAGCAGGTAATCTATTTGGCAAGCAAACATCTTCAGGATTGCTAACATTTTGCCAAACCTATTGATTTTCTGTCTTGTAACTTTACATAAAGTGGCTTGGATGGAAAGTAAGACCTGCTTGTAGCACAAAGCTCGACAAGAATCTCCATTCTCAGTGCTCTCAGAAGAATTGGCACATTTTTTTGGCAGAAGGAAGTAGGAAGGTAATCACTGTACTTCCAGTGTACAACCTGACAGTTCTTACTTTGAAGAAAAATAAAGAAAGCTTATTTCTTTACTTTCACAGCTGGTTACATTTCTGTAAGTATTTTCAGTGAAGTGTCTTTCTTTCCCTAGATTCACTTAAACTCACTAGTTAGACAGCACTGCATAGGGAAAAATCACTAAGCTCAGCAGCAAAAGTCCAAACAAGCTAAAAGAATGTTAATTATATATATTTCATCTACTGGGTAATAACAAAAATATTGATAAATCAATAAAAATACAGAAAAGGAAATTTCTCCTGATCATCCACCTTGGTGAAAAGAAACCATCACAAGGCCCTAAAAATGCCAGCATGAGGTTCAAATATTGGATAAATCATTTTTGTAGAACCTAATGAATTATTTGTAGAAAACTAACCCAAAATAGCTGTTCAGGTTGCAACACAATATGAGTGGAAAGTATGAAACATACTGTATCTCCCACTGCTTTTTATAAAAATGATTATACAGTCTCATTTAAAATATGCATTGCAACATTTAAAACATTTCATGGATTTTATTTTGGTTTTGCAGAGACATTTTACATCTGTACTAAACTCTCAGTAACTGTTAGTTTACATACCCAGCTAAAATGTTTCATCAACATGTTAATCCTTTCAACCTAAAAAAGGAAATTTTGCTGCAGCAAATGGTTTTTCAGCAAGACTAAAAGAAGGAAGGTTTTTTTCTCTCATTTCTCCTTCCACCTACTTATACTATATTCTACATTTGTGTAGAGAGTGGCAAGAAATTGTGATAATTAGAATCCAACATTTCATTGATCAATTCGTATCAATTAGTACAGAATATTTCTGACCTAGTGAAGTTCTAATTTGAAGTTCTGAAAAGGTGTGGTGAGCCCTTTTGCAAAATGACTAATAGTTGTAATTGTCCCTTCACAAAAGTTTTTATTTGCTAAAATACTACCTCCTACTCGTGCCTCCTCATATAAAATATTTTTTTTCTATTCTTATTTAAGTTTGCCCTTTTCTTGGGCATACTTGCAAGCAGAGAACCATCCATCATTTTTATTTCCTAAGAAACCTCATGAAGTCTGTTTGGGGACCTGAAAGCATTAATGGAAGTTACTGCTTTTAAAATATGTCAGCTTCCTTTCCTTTCAATTTCACGGACAAGTTGACAGAACAGAAAAGCAACTGAAAAGTATTATTCTAGAAGGATATAGAATAACAGAGCTTCAATTGCCATCTTCTACACACCGCATTAGTCCTTGGCCCAGCAGTAGATCTGTCTACGGGGTAACACAGTACACTAGTGGAACAGGGTTGCTATTAGTCCATGTGGTATCTTTATCAACCTGAGATGAAGGGATAAAGTAGCAATAGCATTAGTACTTAGACTTATATACCACTTCACAGGGTTTTACAGCTGTCTTTAAGCAATTTACAGAGTCAGCATATAGCCCCTAACAATCTGGCTCCTTATTTTACTGACCTCGGAAGGATGGAAGGCTGAGTCAATCTTGAGCCAATGAGAATTGAACTGCTGACATTTGGCAAAATTAACCTGTAATATACTGCATTCTAACCAACACAGCTCTTATCTCAAATCCAAGAATATTCTAAACATAGCACTCTTCTTTGGATACAGTTCCCTCCTAAAAAGGGAACTGGAAAAAGGAAATCCAGTAGCTTATTAAAAGAGGGTAGTTTCATACAACCCCTTTGGGACTTTCAAATATTGTAGAATTTATTAGTTTTGTTTTATTTTATAGCAATAAATAACTGGTCTAGTGGTTAAAACATTGGCCTAAGAGCAGGGAGAATGGTATCCAAATTCTAGTACAGAAATCATTTGGATGACTTTGGGCCAATCACTCTCAGCCCTAGGGAAAAGGCAGTGATAATCCACTCCCAAAATTGATGCCAAGAAAACTGCAGGGACTAGTCCAGGCAATTGCCAAGAGTCAAGACTGATACAAAGGAAATAAATCAGAGAAGCAAAAATGATTTTTTTGAATAGTGAAGCATTCCCTCAAGTAAATTGGCATCAAAATAGATCTTCTTATATAAAATTCATCTATAAATAGACATTTCCTGAGAAGACAATTCACTGAGAAACTAACTGAATTAACTGTTTGTTTACAGTACATATTGAACATATCGGCGCTAAAAGCACGTACATTGTACATGTGAAGGACGATTTATTCTGAAATCTAGTGATCTCATAAACAAAGCATACATCAGCATTCCCTACCCTGAATACTTTGCTGATTTACATTATTAGATCTAGCAACCAGACCTAAGATTTAAAAAATGTATGTGTGTGGTCTTAGCTTCTGTATTGTTACAAATTTAAAATATGCCTGATCAATAACAGCAAGAGAGAGAAGACCAAATTAACAGAGACCAGCATGCAATATCAGGAAGCAACAAACTTGATTTTTAGTGCTGTATATTATGACAGCTGCTGGCCACTTATATTAAAGGGAGGAGAAGAGAAAATATCAACAGAGCTTAGCTTAGTTTTCAAAATGTGTATGCTAATGATAATTAGTAACCCTTGTTTCAGAAGATTTGATGGGCAATAAAAAGTTATGTTCCATACAACTACATTAAACCTTTCTAAATATATAATGTAGAAGACAATAAATTCAATGATAACTCAGGCAATATCTAGTTTGCTACACTTCTA
Source organism: Pseudonaja textilis (assembly GCF_049901715.1). Lineage (NCBI taxonomy): Eukaryota > Metazoa > Chordata > Lepidosauria > Squamata > Elapidae > Pseudonaja > Pseudonaja textilis. Next base: position 22,762,317 of record NC_141993.1, read on the forward strand.
GAAGTAAACAACATAAAGTATACAAAGTACATAAAATCTGTCCTAATATTTTCTTTAGAATACACCAGTTTTGTTTGGAGCCTCTCTGTTAATTCTACAAATTATCCTTTTCCCACTCTTTACAACTTGGAAACATCTATGGAAAATAAACTAATATAAACAACCTTTTCCCCTGTTTTGCAACTGGTTTAAATATTTAGCTTCCCTTCCTTTTGCAGATATTTATTTAGAACAGAATGACATTTCCATTTTTCCATCCAAGAAATATGGCTGTAATCCCCAAGTATTCTTTTCTGGAAACAAGCATGATGTACAAACCAACAGAAGTTAAACTTTTGTGTAAACTTGTTTAGGATTGTTCTGCATAAGAAATAGCAGGTTCCATAATTCTATATCCATCTGGAACATCACTGGTATCCTGTGTTGAAATTTATAGTTTTGCAAACAACTGTAGGAATCCTGCGTATCTATAAAAGTATAATCCTCCAAATGAAAGCAAACATGAAGTCCATAAATTATAAATTAAACACCCTGCAGCCCCTACTAATTTAAACAATGTGCATACTTGTGGAAAGGCAGCTAACATTAATTGTAAATATTGGCAATAACACAGCAATCAACGATCTACCATTATAATCATTTTTCAGTATTTTTCAGTACTGAATGCATTAAAAACAAGTGAGAACCCTTCCAGTCAATTAAAATGTAGGCTTGCTCATATTCCCTATTCAATACTTGATCAATTCAAAAGACAAGAGAATGGCCAAGGCCTTAGAAAGAATAGCCAGAAGAAGCTGCCTAGGGAGAGTCCCAACAACTGGCACTCTAAAGCCTCATTCTATCTAAAGGTAAACTTGGTCTACAATGTGAGTAGCTTTCTATGCTTTTTCTACAGGCCAAATTTTTAATCTTGTGGGTGAATTTTAACTGGAATAAAAAGCCATTTCAGTAAGAATTGGTTCCTAGACTGATAAAGGTTCTGGAGATTATTGTACAAATAGCCAACTGTAAATTTCCCCATCAGTAAATCATCAGTAAAGAGACTTACCTCCTTTTTGGATCATAGCAAATCTCTGCCTTATTTTACAGAGAAACCATGTTGTTCCCAAAATGGGGGAAATTTCTGTTGCTGCAGTTCTTTTCATCTCAAGCTATCTTACTAAAGAGAAGTCTGTGAAAATCTTGATTGGAGAATAACCACTTTCAATGTTAGGCAACTGTCAAAGAGTTTGACAGTTTCCTTCAGGCTGAGCCAATTACACATTGCAGCATGGACCACACATGAAACATTGTCAAGCCACTTATATATTTCAGCTTTTGTCTGAGCTGTTCAGGCTACAAATGACAATGATAACAAGGAGGAAGGGCAGCCGCCACCACCATGGAACTGAAGATCTTTATGACAGACTGGAACGGTGTCATTCCTCCTGGAAAGGCAAGCTGCCACTTAACATTAAGAGTTAATGAAGACATGAGTAAGGCATTTGTCCCTGCAGATTCAAGGTCAGCCTTAAGATAAGGCAAGAGAGATACAGATGCCTCAGCTCTTCTTCATGGCCCTCTTTCCAGATCATTCCACTCTGCTGGAAGACAAAGTGATACAGGTAGACCACAACTGAGCCCAAAACTTCTATTGTTAAGCAAGACATTTGTTCAGTGAGTTTTGTCCCATTTTATGATATTTTTTCACCACTGTTGTTAAGTGAATCACTGCAGTTTAACAAGTTAGTATCCCCCGGTTGCTAAGCAAATGTGGCTTTCCCACTGATTTTGCTTGTGAGAAGGTCAGAGAAGAGGACCACATGAATATGAACCAGTTGCCAAGCATCTGAATTTTGATCACAGGATCATGAAGATGCTACAAAGGCCGTAACTGTGAAAAAAGTCACATTTTTCTGTGCTATTGTAACTTTGAATGGTCACTTAATGAACTGTTGTGCGTCGAGGCCTACCTGTACATGATATACAGTACTACTACACTGAGCTATTTTCTCACTAATGATGGAGAAAACTACTTCATTGACATGTCTATGGAGATTCTCAGTCATCCAGGTCATGGTTGTCTCAAAGATGCTTTTTTCAAGAGGTAACTGGACTTTCTTGTTATTTCTTTTGAGGACATTTCGCTTCTCATCCAAGAAGCTCCTTCAAAAAAAAAAAAATGGGATCCCTCATTAACAGTGTTGTGTCAAGCTTCTGTATATGGAATTGCGAAGGCTTCCAATGTGTTCTACCAAGAGCTTAGGAACAATTGTTCTGTCTTGCAAAACCTGGTAGGAAAAAAATAAATGAAATGACGCACACAGTCCAAAATCTTAAGTTTTTCACAGGTGTACATTGGTAGAGCTGGGGATATAATGGTAATCTCTCTTGATGTGCTAAATGCAGTGGAATATTGCTTTGCAGCCTTAAATAAACATTCTACATTTTCAGCTACATTCCTTTCTATTGATTTTACCTCTCATAAAGATTATTAGCAGGATGTTCAAATTAAAACAAGAAGAGCTAATAGAGAACTGAACCACAATGATGGTTTATTCAGCCCTTTGTTTTCTAAATCTTCACATTGATTAATGGCCTGCGTTATCTATAGATCTCTTAATCGTGCTTTACGGTTTAATTTACAATAATGAACGATGGGGATCCTTTTAGAGTAATAAGAGGTTAAAAAAAAAAGGGGGAAGGACAGAAAACAACTATAAATTATCCATTTAAAAAGGACCAAGCTTTTGAATGCACAAATAATTACATTTCCAAAAGGGTGAGGATTTCAGCTGGAAGTTATTTAATCAGTTAAACAAGCTAGAGAATTATTCTGCATAATAAAGAGTTATTACCAGCAGAAGAGCAAACTCAAAACATATACTAATAGATCTATAACCAGCCTCACAGATAGCAATTACCATATTGGTTACAAAGTGCCTGAAATGCCAAAGCTGCATTACAACACATCACAAGCCAGAGCACTAAATTCTCACAAACATCTTACTCTGTTTTAGTCATTTATTGCTTTGTGCACCAGCAATGCTAATCAGCCAAATTCATGTAATAATCCAAACAAATGTGCCATTTAATGAGTGCATATTATTTCCCCCCCCACCAGCTCAGGGGCACAATAAACACTGTTACTGATTCAAACAGGGTTGAATGTTTTGAAGACCATCTGGTCACCTTTCTTTCACAATGGAGTCTAAAAGAAGTTGGTCACATCGGCACTTACATGTCACTGTCTGAAAGTAACCAATGCCAGGTGCTTTGAGAGGATTAGTTAAACTGAGAGCTGGCATGGCTTCTCATTTTAACTGCTTGTCAGCAATATAATAGTGTTGTGGTTAGCTGGCACCAGGTGTGGATGGCTGAGGAGGGGGAGGACTCAGATAAGGGGCCAGGACCATTAGGGAGTAGACTGCTGCCTTCAGAGATTGTGGGGGCTGGCAGCAGTGATGAGGAGGTTCCCGAGAAGCCTGTGCCAAGTGCGCGTGCGCGCAGGGTTGCTCACAGGAAAGAGCACTTGCAGCAGCACAGGCAACTCAGGAGTAAGGCTGCAGGGTAATGGCCCCTCCTTCAAGAAGATAAAAGCCAGCTGCGAAGAGAACTTTCTTTGTAGGAAGCAAAGAGGTTTTGAAACTCAACCTCGTGGACATTGCAGTATCTTAGGTTGGTATTTGAAGACCCTTGTGTTGTGAAATATTTCTTATCTGTTATGCTTGGCAGTCTCGCATAGTTTTGGTGAGGTTTGTGCCTATCAAAGTTAATTAGTTTGCAGCAGCCTTTTAACCGGGGATTCATAAAAATAATTACAATAATAACAAACAAAGATTTCTTGTCCCTTTAGTTCATGTTTGTCTTATTGGAAAAGGGTTTGGGTCAGAACAAATAGCACGACCTGACTTGAGACTCTTAGTGTGCACAGTATTGCCGGCTCAAACCCTTGTATGAAAACCGCATAGCCAAATTAGACGTGATGAAAACACTGAAAACACAATGCAGCTTAGTCCTCAGCTTATCACTACAACTGGCACCAGAATTTCCATTGCTAAACAAGACAGGTGTTAAGTGAATCACAAACCAATTTTATCACCTTTTTGTCATGGTTGTTCAGTGCGGGAAGAAATATCCATCTGGTTCAAGCCGGGAGAAAGGCACGGGAGACAGAATGGAGACTGGAGGCTGATTGGAAAGAGGGTCCATTTACTGACGAAGCAGAACCACATGGATTATGGTTCTTGTGCGGCTGACCACATAGAGTTGAGAGTGTGTGTGTATGTGTGTGGAGGGGGGTTGTAACTTTTTGTCGATTTTGCACTTGAACTTTCTGTTCCTGTGCAAGAACATATATTCTATTGACTGTTGTAGGGGTTATGTAGGGGTCATAGTTGGCTCTATAGTTTGTCTGAGCTCCCAGGTTTGGTTGAAGTTTGCTGTGGGGTGTTGAACTGAGATGATGCACTGAAGGGGCTTGTGTTCTGAAAGGGTTTTGGGCAATTTCTATTTGGCTTAATGGCTTTGTCCTGGTTTGGATCTTGAGTGGGGGTATTTGCTTATGAAAAGAGCTAGTGCTAACATCTGCTGCAGACTACTAAGGAAGGTGGGGGTTGTTTTCTCCCTCCAGAGAAATGTAATATTCTGTCTTTTCAATATTTCCTTAAAATATTTCATTCTTCTAGGAGTGGGGAGTTTCCCTCATAAGAAAATCACTGCAGTTGTTAAGGGAATCACACAATTGTTAAATAAATCTAACTACCTTTGGCCGTCCTAAGCCAACAGGGGAAATTGCAAATAGAGATTATATGACCCTGGGATGCTGCAACCATCATAAATACATGTCAGTTAGCTATTTACTTTGGGATGAACACCCTTCAAATAGTGACGGAATATGCATTTCCAGAATATGCATTTCAAAGTAAAATAAGAAAATCCAGTTGCGTCCTGAAAAAGCACCTTTGAGACAATCATCACATGGATGACTGAGAATCTCCATCGACATACATCCAGTTACCAACTACCTTGGCCAATGTGGTCACAGTGAGGTCATAAGTCACTTTTTTCAGTACTGTAACTTTGAATAGTAACTTTAAACAAATGGCTGTAAGTCGAGGACCATAGGTACCTAAAACATCTCCCTCTCCCCAAAGCGGGGATCATCCAATATCAGTAACATGATGAAAACTGCACAGTGAATCTTCAAAACCATCTTCTGTTTTCTTGCTGCAAATATCCAGGATGAGGTACTGTCCCTTAGCAGATTTTTATCTGTATTCCTCAATTAAATAAAACTCGTCTTATTTTTAATGGTTTTTAAAAAATGTTCTTATGAAGATGAATAAAACACATCTTCCCCATGCTTCTGTGGGAAAACTGTTTGGGAGATTAGAAACCACCATCTAGACCTGTTCTGCATTATTCAAAGTCCTATAAACCATTAGAAAGCCAATCTGGAAAAGAAAGACAATTTAGGCCCTATTTCACCATTTTGCTTTTTTATTTCACCATCAAAGGTTTTTAAATTTACTATATATTTTAATCTATTTAAAGGCCACTTTTCAGTTTCTATTCTTGGGGCATCTTACATTATTAGCAGTATTCCTTGAAATGTTTTGCCTAGAAGTTCGTCTGGAAGCATGATGATGTAACCTACAGTAAGCCAAGCTGTAACATGGTTGCTTTCTCTTTTATAGCAACTGTCCTTTGGAGCTCCATCAAACCTGAGATCGACTTGGCCCTCACTTTCATTGTGCTTAAAACAATCTTAATGAGGTTCTTCTTCCAAACTTTGGATTAGTGATGAGTCCTCTATAGGTATTTCCCCACGGAGAATAGTTGTTTTCTCAAGACATTTGGAATTTCCCATTTGCATTATCTGTTTTTAGTTGGTGTTTTTACTGTGCATTCCCCAGAGCTATTGTACAGTTGGAGATTTAATAACATAAAATATATAAATGAGCAATGATCTAATTTGCATCAATGATGCATGTAGCATCATAAACTCAAATGACATAGGTTTGAATAGCAACCATTTGCGAATACGATACCACAAATTTTATTTCTTAATTAAATTGAGTCACCACCCATCTCTCTGTCAAGAGATGGTAGCAAACAGTAGTTTTTTAAAAAAAACATTTTTCAACCAACGCACACACTTTCAACCAACAACTCCAGCATGCTGGAGTGAGAGTAGTGCTGGTGTTGTTGCATAACAGAACTTTGTCTAAATGAGACAGCAGCAACCTGCAATCTTCATATTTCTATCTCCATCCTCTTCTTCTTCTTCTTTCTCTCCCTCTCTCTCAGTTATGTAGTTTATACAGAAACCATTTTTCTGTAACTTATTAGTAGTAAGTAACATGTATCATTGGGTTGCCAAACTCAATTTCATTGAGGGCTGCATCAGGGTTGTTTTTGACCTCGAGAGGCCAGGTGGGCGTGGACAGCTCAACATCACTTGTGTTGAGAGCGCCTGCAGGGGCCTCCTGCAATGCTCTGCCAGCGAAAATGGAGCTTGGGGGGTGTTCTGACCAAGGCTTCCCGAGACCGTAATTAAGCACACGCTTAGTTAAAACAACTCTTGTTTTATTTCAATGCTTGGAATTATTTTCATTCCCAGCTGGTAATGAGTCCCAAACAGTCCCTTTGAGATAAGCACTCACCTTTCTTTCCTTTGAATTGCTGCCAACAACTAGAGTGCCAAATGAATTATAAAAAACCAACCGAAGTACAAAGTCCACACAGAGCTTCAAGGATTAATCCGAACAGAATGAATGAACAACTTTGCTTCCTGCAAAGGTTTCGTCACCTTTGATTGTCCTTTATACCTTAGGGGAGGGTCAAACACCTCCAAGCCTTACTTCCAAGTCACCCCTTTTGTCTCAGCTGCTCTTGCCTTCTAGCAGCTCTGCGCACATGGGCACTGGGAACAGGTTCCCCTTGTTCCTCATCCTCACTGCTGCCAGACTTGGGACGCTCTGGAGTCAGCACCCCACTCTCAGATGGTCCTGGCCCCATCTCTGCATCGGACATAGGACCCTCTTCCTTGTCCTCTCCAGACTCCCTGACTGGTCCCCGTTCTTCCCCACTGTCCGATTTCGCTGCTGCCTGCACTGGGTGCTGGCGAACCACAACAGAGAGGGCCACATAGGCTGTTTCCAGGGTGGCCCCGCAGGCCAGATCTAAGCACCCCACAGGCCTTGAGTTTGACATCCCAGACTTATCATATGTACAGTGATGTTGTGATATATTTCTCGCATGATGTATTGGCATTTAAGAATGACCTTGAGAGATAAGGGGAAGAGATATTGCCAAGGGAGCAAACTAACAAGGGAAGGAGGAGCCTGCCAGTGGCTTAACAGTCAGAAGAAATTGCTTAGGGAGTACCCTCTCTAGTTGATTGTTGGTTAAAAGTGGAGGAGGGAAAGTTGACTTTCAGACTTGAAGATTCTGTTCATGTGGCCTTACAATAATGTAGTATTAGCTCATCTAGTTGCATTTCCTATCTGGTTTTCTTGAAAGAGCTGACATCAATCTTCTTCCCCAAACTATTAAGCCACAGAGGTTGTCACAGAGAAGACAGAGTTGACTTATGCTCCTAAGCACCAGAGGGCAGGACAAGAAGTAATGGGTGGAAGCTTGTTAGACATCCAGTTAGAAGTAAGGAGAAATCCTCTGAAGATTAGAACAATTAATCAGTGGTATAGTTTGCCTCCCAAAGTTGTGGTGCTCCATCACTGGAGGTTTTCAAAAATAGATCAGACAATCATTTGACTATGATAGTATAAGGCCTCTTGTCTTGAGCAGAGGTTGTACTAGAAGACCTACAAGATCCCTTTCGGTGCTATGATTCTACATTCTAAGCCACTAGGAACTGTCTCCCCTCTTCTGATTGTTTCCTAGGTATCATCTCTTCCACAAGGTCATTCTCATAATATTATACCTCCCTTCCAATCCCTGCAGAAACCCATGATGATTTACAAGAGCTGGCAAAATCTTCGTGCAACAAACTTGTGAGAGTTTTTTTCCCCTCCACAGGGAATAAAGAGATCCTCTTGTTACCATCTCTACCACTTTGTGCGGTGACCTTGATGATTTATGGAGATTGTGCTGGCAATTGGTGACTTCCGAGAGCATTATTAATAATACATAGTTCCATCTCTCATTTTCATGAGATCCAGGTAAGAGAATGGAAATGTTGAACCAGTGCCAGTCCTTCTGATGGTATGGATGAGGGCCAGAAAAACTGGAAAAGTTAAAATTGCTGATTATTTTGTCCAACTGTGTGACATTCAAATGGTTCTGGAAGGAATTATACTTCTCCTAAAAAGATCAATTTCATACCTTGGAGATATTACTTGATCTCTTTATCAGTAGAGGTGTTTGTTTCTTCTAAGGCATTAAACACTTTAGCAACTTAGGCTAATACACCAGTGATGGTCCTATTTGCAAAAAAATAGCTATGTTGACATTAATCCACATTTGGTAACATATCAGTTAGATGAATTAATGCATTAGATATGGAGTTACCCCTGAAGATAGCCTGGAAACATCAATTATTATTGCAAAATACTAGTACTGACTAAAACTAGCTTATAAACATATTGTGCTAAAACTACACAGGTTCTATCAGTTCATTTCTGGTCCCATTTCAAAATACTACTATTAACTTATAAGACCTTTTATGGCTGGAGTTCACTCTTCAGTTTATCCAGAGTGTCTTCTGAATATTTTAGTAGAGATCAGAACCAGTTTAGCGATGATACATAACTACTTAAGTGTCCCAGTGAGTTCAATGGGCCTTACATTTAAGAAAATATACTAATGAGTAATGCATTGGAATATTTCATCTGTATTTTAAAAAATGGTTTTTTTTTTATCCAGCACTGAAAAATACGAATATTGTTGCTAAGTTAGTCTTCTTGGGGAAACCATTTCATAAGTAGAGGCTTAGAGAATGTCCTTGACATCCTTGTATAGATGAATGGGATTTATGGGAACTATGAGGAATATAGTTTCTGATTTATTGTAAATTTAATTTCATCTTAATTTCATGGATCTTCTTTTTATATAAGAACATGAAAGACTCAACAATTGTTTTCTATCAATTGGGAAGCTTTTGCATTTTTTAAAATTATCTAAAGTCTTGGTTATCCTTTTTCCTCCTTTCCTTTTTTTGATTTAATAAATCTCTATCATTGTAAAGCATAAGGAATGGCCTTGAAGGGTAGGATGAAGAGCTGCTACCATGGCAACAGTCAGCAAAGCAGGACTTGAGCCTGGCCCAAGGAAATAACTTCACCCAACATCTCAGGCAAGGCCATTTCTAATTCTCCTGACAATAAAGAGAAGAAGGGAGAAGCACATTCAAACTTGTAAATATTCTGTTACTACAGCAGTTCCATTAAAAGCAATCCTGACCTATACAGTTCATCTTTGACTTACAACCATTCATTTAGTGACTGATTGAAGTTACAATGGCTCCGAAATAAACGACTTATGATTGTTTTTCACACTTACGGCCATTGCAACATCCCCATGGTCACATGATCAAAATTTGGACACTTGGCAACTCAGAAGTCAATGTGGGAAGCTAGATTCACTTAACAACTGAATGATTCACTTAACAACTCCAATGATTATGGGCTTTAGGTTTGAGCTTCTTCGGCGACAGACTGAAATCCGCAATCATGTGTGGTTTCAATCCATGCTCACCGCCAGAGCGCCCCGAGCCAGCTGGATTCAGGGCTGAGCCATCCCGTAGAGGTGGTGAAAAGGGGGGAGACTGCCAGCAGGGTCAAGGAGAGCTGCATCTGTCCTCCTCAGCTGGCCATTACTCCCTTTCCCAAAGACCGTTGCAGCAGTGGTCAGAAATGGTCACCTCAAAGAAGAACTCGACCGGAAAAGAATGTGCAGGAGGAAGATAAGAAGAGAAAGTTTTGGTTGACTGGGTTGAACTGAAAAAGCAACAATGTAAGGTATCCTGGAATTTGAACTATAAAAAATAACATTGTTCCCAAAGAAGACTTTGAAGCAGTGAAGGAGAGAGGGAAGGGAAAGGATTTGGCTTTTTTTTCTTCCCTTCCTTATACTGACAGCTAAGAGGTTTAAGTAAGAAATTGTCAAAAATCCACTTTGACATCAATAGGCATTTAAGCTGAAAATAAAATGTCAAAGGGATAATAAAGACTTTTGGATACTCAGAAACCTTTAAAAGAAGGAAAGGAGAGAAAAGGAAAGCATAAAAGGGCGGGATCTGGAAAAATGGAAAAGACTTATAGTAGGAACTTATAGTGAAACCTTAACAAGATTCCTAAAAGATACATTCTAACTGAAACTTTGTAACAAAATAATAGAACCCCTGAAAGAGAAAGTGGAAAAAAGAAGCAAGAAGAAACAGCTTTGGATTATTTGGATTACTTGGTGATTTTTAGATTTTTGGCTATTGGATTTAAATGACTAAAATCAATCGTGTGGTTGTTTAAAATTGTTTAAAATGGCATCACTTTTGGAAGAACTGAAAATAGAACTGAAAAAGCAGAAAGAAGATGCACAAGAAGGAAGAGGTTCTTTTGGCTTTGTATTTCAATTTTTAGAAATGGAGATCTGGAACTATGAGAAACAACAAGAAACACTTGTAGAAGAAGAAGGTTGGGACAAAGAAGAAGCCATCTTTAATGATCAAGTAATTTTATGTGGGGGGAAAAAGGAAAGGGGGGAAAGAGAGTTAAAAGTTTAAGATTTGAAAAAACAACCAAAAAAAAGAATATTTTGAAAAATATTTACAATATTAGGAAGCAACAGAAGAGAGGATTACAGAAGAGAGAATTAGAAGTAGAGAGACAAGGGGGCAAAACGGGGAGGGAGAAGAAGAGGGGGGAAAAGGAAAGGAAAAGAAGTTATAAAAGACAGAAACAAGATATAGAGAAACAGGAAAAATGTATAAGGATTGAAAGTATAAGCCTATTTAGAGATAATGGGTGAAAATGTAATTGAAAAAGGGATTCTGCAAATGTACGTAATATAGTTTTGTTATATTAGAAATAGAAATAATTTTAGAAAATATGAAACAATGTATGATTAAAATGATGAATAAAATACTTATTGTAATGCAATGGAATGTTTGTTAATAAATAAATGAAATAAAGAGAATGAGAGAATGAAATTAGGAAAGGATGGGAACATTTTAATTATTATTAATGATTTATAAAAATATAAGTGAAGAGAAATATGGAAAAAAAAGAATTAATTATGGAAAGTTTATAAGTGTTCACAAGGAAGTATGATATTCAATTGAAAAGAAATATTAAAGAAGTTAAGATTGTAACTAATATTAATGATAGAATTGAACTGGAATGGAATGAGTGTCTTATTTACTATTGTTATATGTAGATATATATTTTAAAGAACATAGTGTGTATTTTAAGAATGTACCAAGCAGAATTGGAAATTATGTACTATGTTGAATGTTTTAATTCTAAAGGCATAAATTGAAGTTTAAATAAGAGTTGAATGGATAAAATTAAAAGATATAAAGGTGTCATACTCCAATTAGTAACTACTGGGGAAAATTTGTTTAATGAGAAAAGATAATATGAAATTGAAACAGGACAGACAAAAGTATAAATATAATGATTAGAAAGACATTGAAACTTAGAAATATATATATAATTGAATTTAGATATGAGATAATTAAAAATAAAGTTGAGAAAACCAAGGGAGGGGAAAAATTATGGAAAAAATGTTAAAATGGTAATAAGATATGGAATAGAACACAAAGATGAATATGAAATTGAGTTTGTGTCTGTATGGAGAAGTGATAACCCGGGATCATGCTATTCTCAAAAAAAAAAGATGTTTTATTTGTATTATGTTTTTGTGAAAACCCAAATAAAATTTATATTGAAAAAACAAAACAACTCCAATGATTCATTTAACAAACTCAGCAAAAAAAGGTTGTAAAATGGGTATGCTGAACAACTGTCTTGCTTAGCAATGGAAATTTTAGCCTCCATTCTGGTCATAATCGAGGACTATCTATATGGCACTTTTAAAGTCTAGTGTGGCATTTATTTTGCATTCTCCTAGTCTCTTTCTAGAGAGTTAGAAGTTCTCACTTCGGTTACTTGATATAGCCTGTGATCCTTAGGGTATACTATCATGCTTCAGCACTGTTGCAAAACCATCCTCTGTACATATAACCAATGTACAAAATGCCAAGCTACAGCTAACTGAAAAGTCGACATAGAATTTGCCTCAACCCAGAGCAACACTGCAGCCTGTAATGCAACTCATGGGAGCTTGCCAGCAAAATCTGAAGGAGACCACAACCAATTCCAGCATCCCAATATAAACTGTTTGTTAGTGTTTGGGGACGAACCCCCCCAAAAAACAGAATGTGCAGCAGCAGTCAAGCCAGGCAGCCAAATGAGAGAGGAAGGGCCCTAGGGTTTACACACACTGATGACAAACACTGTTTGTAGTTTAAATAGTTGTTTAATCCAATTCGAGTTTAAACATTGTCAATCAGTCCATATGTCATTCACAAATATACCCATTCAGTAACTTAGTCCATGTACTAGTCAGTTCTATATCCTTATCTGCTTGTAAAGATATCTTCTCCTCTGATACCTTTCCTTTTGAAGACAACGCTGAGTATTCACAGGATATCAGCACATCAATGAAGTAGTCCTTTCATTCAGGTATTCAAACAGTTGTAGCAAATAGTAGCAAACAAACAGTAGCAAGCAGAAATCAAGCAGAGAGAGATTATTAAATGTAATTACATAACCTAGTTTGTCTAATACCCTTACAGAAAGCAAGTTCACCTTTAACTGTGGTACATACAACATTTTTATATCCTGGTTTAAGCATGGACAGTATGCAATACCTTCTCCCTTGGCCTTGAGGTTCCAGCCATTAGCAAGTGATATATGTTGAGAGCTTGTAGACATTTTTATAAATTTTGTCTTATCTCTCGTGATGCAGTGGGATGCACCACTGTCCACCACCCATAAATCATTCTTCACATCACAGTTGCTAAACATGGCTAGTTCAAAAGATTTCTTTGGCTTTTTTACATTCTGGCTTTTTTCTTTTCTGCAGAATCTTGCCAAATGTCCTCTGCCTCCACAATTAAAACACTTTTTAATTGTGTATGCCGTCGAAGATAAATTCTCTTCCTTCGGGTGCTTTAATTTACTTAGTTGGTTTCTTTCAAGCTTTGAAGATAATTTCTCTTCTTTATTAGGTTTATCTTCTCTCAGCTGGTCACGTTCACACCTTCTTCTGGCTTCTTCTAATAGCCAGCCGGTAATCTCGGTTAATGATAAACTATCTTTTGGCAATACTTCTAAAGCAGTCACATAATCATCATAACTTTGATCTAATGAAGACAGTATGATGTATACTTGTTGCAACTCATTAAATATAAGCTCTTTTTCTTGTAATTCCTGAAAAATGCTCTTCATACAATTTAAATGAGTTAACATGTCTCCATTCTTCTGAAGATGTGTTCAAATAGTTTGCGTGTAAGATATATATGAGCTCCTACACTGTCCCGAACATATATCTTCCTGAGGTTCTCCCAGCAGTTCGCAGCGTTTTCCTCTCCACGGATATGGATAAGTTGCTGGTCAGAGAGAGACAGTCCTATGATGCATAAAGCCTGCTCATTCTTTCGTTTATAGTCTTGTATCTTTTTGTCATCCTCCTCAACATCAGGATCTAAGTTAGTCACATCTGGTGGGTTTGTTATTATGTCCCACAAACCTTCTCTTCATAGAAGTAAACTACATTTCATTGACCATGAAACATAGTTTGTTCCATCTAGTCTGGATATCATGGACAGATTAGGCAAATTTACTTGTGCCATTGCTCTTCATGTAAACAACTATTTAAAAATCAATGAAAAACAGTTTGTTTTTACAGTAATGTGCAACTCACACCAACTCTCACTGCTATATCATGGTTAGTTAGACTGTGCTCACTGGGCCCATAACCAATGTTAGTGTTTGGGGACGAACCCCCCAAAAAAACAGAATGTGCAGCAGCAGTCAAGCCAGGCAGCCAAATGAGAGAGGAAGGGCCCTAGGGTTTACACACACTGATGACAAACACTGTTTGTAGTTTAAATAGTTGTTTAATCCAATTCGAGTTTAAACATTGTCAATCAGTCCATATGTCATTCACAATATGCCCATTCAGTAACTTAGTCCATGTACTAGTCAGTTCTATATCCTTATCTGCTTGTAAAGATATCTTCTCCTCTGATACCTTTCCTTTTGAAGACAACGCTGAGTATTCACAGGATATCAGCACATCAATGAAGTAGTCCTTTCATTCAGGTATTCAAACAGTTGTAGCAAATAGTAGCAAACAAACAGTAGCAAGCAGAAATCAAGCAGAGAGAGATTACGTTTCTCTTACTGCCTTTTATTGCCGTTTGTAACCGCACCCTTAATTAGTTAATTACAAGCAGTTTGGTGCTTAAAGCTACAAGTTACAAACACCCAAACCTTGGTTTATATATTTATTCACCCAAACTTAGTTGGTGTATCATTGTTATACCCAACACTGTTTATGGTGGACAGATCAGTAGAGTTTCCCACAGATTGCATCAAGGTGAACTTTGTAATAAGTTTACATAAAAGGGAGAGGAAAAGGACATTTGCATTTCATTCCTTTGGGCCAGAGTCAGATTTCTCTGGGAATCCATAAGGGGCACTGAGGCTGAGGGGAGGAGGTGATACAGAGGGCATAGGGAATATGGCCTTGAAAAAAAGGAGGAAGAGCTGTTATTTGAGCCCAGGCCAAGAAAGTAATTTGAGAAAATGTCTGAGATAAGTTCCTACCCGTAGTTCACTCTAATATAAAATAAGGGACAGAGAATGACATTCTGCTACTATAGCTGTTACAATAAAAAATGACCTGTGACTTTTGTACAGCTGACAATCATCATTTTTTCACATTTTCCTATCTGAATGGTGCTTGCTCCCAACTTAGGTTTCCTCCACAAAATTTACTTAGATCTTTTATCAAGTCTGGGAAGATTTAACACTAAGGGGATGTTAAACTCAGGATGCTTAATGTTTAGACCAGGGGTATCAAACTCCATTTCATTGAGTGCCGCATTAGGGTTGTGTTTGACCTCGGGGAGGCGAGGTGGGCATGGCCAGCTTAATATCACTTGTATTGTGGGTGCCTGTAGTGGTCTGAGTGCTCTGCCATTGAAAATGGGCTTGAGAACTCCATTTTTGGCTACCACAGCATCCTTCAACCTTCCCCTAACGAAAAAGGAACTTGGGAGGGTCATGGGCTGGTCCTTTAGTCTGTATAGTATAAAGGGAAGTAACATCTAGATTATGGGTGGCAAAGAATACAACTTCCTTTTCTCTTTAGTATGCTAAATGTAACATGCAATTTGGACTCCTGTTATGGTATTCAGGTTACTTAGTTTGAAGTATTTTTTCCTTTCTAAACACACAAATAAACCAATATCTAACACTCTGCCCTTTTCTACAAAATACCATACACATACAAACAGGAAGAAAGAAAATAGTCTCTTATTTTCAATCTTAATTATAGTTCCTCTGCTTTGTAAATGCTTGATCTCTCTTGTTATTTATATTGCAACCAAGGATTTACCACTACAAACCTCTAAAACCAAGCATAGACGACCTTGTTTTTAGAATGCAGAAATGTGACTATTGTAACTATAGAAACTAAGCCGTCAACCTTTCATCTATAATACATGTGAGTAATCTGAAGGCACAAGTATTAAGATATTGAAAATTAAACTATAGACCTTCTCAAGCAAGCAATTCAAATGTTAATAGCTTGCCTCTGATACCCTGAGATCCAATTCACCAATACTTAATTACAACTGAAAGTTATGGAAACACATGTTCAAATCGACAAAGTTTCAGCAAATCCAGAATTTGCAGCTTGACCTTATCAGAAACATACATGTTCATATTGATTTCCATATTCTATGAAGGTCAGACACAAAATAAGCTGAAAAATTAACAGTGAGGCAGGTATAATAAATTATTTCTCCGATTTAGAGGAAGTGTACACCATTATTTTGACAGGTAATTATATGAGCATTGATAGAAACTAGAGATAGACTACTTCTAGTCCATGCCAGTATATGTTAATTCATAAAGTCATTCCACCCTATTTTTTCTTTAAACTATGTTTTTTTTTTTAAAAAAAAAGGGGGGGGGGAGGCACATTCAGACCTTGGATTCTAATATTCTTATCAATTATAAGTAGTCCTCGGTAGAAGACTGTAATTAGGATCAGCAATTCAATTGCTAAGTGATATAGTCATAAACAAAAATATCGTGTATACCCTGAGTTATTATAGCAGCTCCAGTTGTGGTCATTAAGCGAATGAAAGCAGGATTGTTAAGCATGATGTCATTTGATCACAACATACAACTTCTTACTGGTTTCCTCATACTTTCTTTGTTGGAAGCTAGCCATGAAGGGTCACAAATGGCACTCCTTGTGACCACAGCAATTGCATGCCAATTGCCAAGCACCTGAATCACAATCACATGACTACAAAATAATACTATGACCACAACTTTGAATACTGATTGTAAGTCTGCTCATTCAGTACCACTGCATCTTCCAACAGTTGCTGAATGAGTGGTCATGAAGTGAGGACATTTGAAAATTTTATTTATTTGGCTTAAATGTTATTCTGTTTCCAGTCAGTTTGTAAATACCAGTAATATCATAATGATGTTAATATTTCAGTAATATAACCAGCATGGATGAAAACTAGCTACCCCCATAAATATTCAGGCCATTGTGTGTGGTTGAAGCATCGGAATAGTTTTCAGTAGTCTTACAATTGGTTATCTGTGAAGTGATAAGGACAACACTGAATAAGAGCAAAACTTCTTATTCTAGAAATGGCTGCAACTGGCATGAAAGATGTAATTACAGTATGCAAAGGTCCTTTTGGCCAAACATCTACCTGAAGTTCAAGAAGAAGTCCGGAAGAACTCCTGAGAATGTGAGCCAATTGTCAAGGAACAGCAACTTCACCAAAAGTCATTACTAAGACCAAATACAAACAAGCAATCTAGATTCTCAGAGAGTCTTATTAATCAGATTTAATGTAAAGAATAAGGTTGTGTAACGTTGGAAGCTAGGTAAGTATATTCTATTTCTCTTTTGTTAGTAAGGAATGTGGGTAGAATGTCCATCTGGTTTTCATCTGCCATGTTTTAGAGATATCATTATCCTTTCCAAGACTGGGAATTCCTTTATAGTCTAAGATGGCCGAACTAAGTTGGCTGAGAAATCCAAGGGGGTCACTCTATTGATCAGGTTCTTTACCACATTTCCTTTCCAGGTAGGGTGGAAATATATAGACTGGGTGTCATCAGGTTATTGATAATGCCTCATTCTAAGAAAGAGAAAGAGGACTGAAAATGGACATTGAGGTTCAATTCATGTTTTCACTATTTTGATATTAGTGTGGTAGAGGCAGAGGCTAGAATATTGATAATGGTTAAAGCCATCATATACTCCAGTTCGGCTGTCTTCTTTAAACTTAGTTGTTAATTTTTCTCGGTATCAAAGAATTTATTGTAATGAAAGTAGTATTTTTATGGTCCTCTCCTTCCAGTCTAATTTGGGATATCAAAAGGCCTGCATGAAGTTGAAACAATAAATACTGAGTATGCAGTGGCAAGCTGATATCAATGACGTGCCAACTATTTTGTCCCCTGATAATCAGAGTGCATAATGGTACCAGCAACAAATCTCAAACAACTAGAATTTCCAAATACAGATGGGTGTTCATGTTAATTCATTTTAATCCTTTAATCTCTATGTAGTAATGCAAGATGTTATAAATAGATATTCAGTTACTAGTTTTATTATCTGAGGCATTCTTGGAAGGCAGTTCTATATGATGTATTAGGTGATTAGAATTATAATGTTGTATATGTTATAGGCATTAGCAATACTAACATTTAGTTTTTCCTATATCTCATACCTCAGACTATTTTGATTTGCTGACTAGAGTTCTCAGAGTTTTCATTTTTATTAACTCTTATATCACTGTATTTTATATTACCCATTTTCTGGTCCTAGATCATAGTAGTATAATCTTAGTATTTGGCATTTTATCACTGTTATATATAGAAAGTTTTATACTTTTGTACTAATAATATTAACTCTTGCTAGTTCTTACTAAATAGTCTGCATAGGTCTATGAATAGGGCTGAACTGTGGGCAGAGGTGGTATTCAGCACGTTCTGACCAGTTCTGGAGAACTGGTAGCTGAAATTTTGAGTAGTTTGGAGAATCAGCAAATACCACCTCTGACTGGCCCTGCCCACATCTATTCTCTGCCTCCCGAGTCCCAGCTGATTGTCTGAGTCTTCATTTGTTACCCTGCACAGGAGAACGGAGCTGGAAAGCAGGTTAGTGGGGTAGGGAGGGAATGGGATTTTACAGTATCTTTCCCTTGTTCAAAAAATTTGAATCCCACCATTGACTGTGGGGTCCGTGGTCTCTGTCAAACCCAGATCAGCAGAGATTAAAACCAAAATAAACATTAGATCAACAATCAAGAAGTAAATTATACCCCAATTAAGGAATTACTAACTCAGACAAACAAGCTAACAGTAAACAACAGGCTAATCAAGGAACCACCATGAACAACATTAGTGAGAATATTGAAATAGACATGGCTTTTTCATCCTCTAACTTCCAAAAGCTGTATTACCTACTGTGGAAATAGTTGGGTTAATGGCTTTCAGGAATTTAAGATACAGTGTTCAAAATGATAAGCAAAAGGTATAAAGCAGTGTATGTATTTGCTCTGATCTGCTCAGTTTTATATATGTCCTTTTGATAAGTAAATTCAATAATACTTTTGTGATTTTTTTAGAAGAGCACACATATTTCCTTTAGATTATATTCCTTTTTGTCCTCAATCATGTTATTATCTCATTTCCAATTTTCCCTCTGATTAACTAGGAACTTTCTAAAATTTGTTCCAGAACTGGAGTGTGTAGTTTGACTTAAGTTTTTAATTCACTTTCATTTTTTTTGTTTCTCTCGCT
This sequence comes from Pseudonaja textilis, assembly GCF_049901715.1. Taxonomy (NCBI): domain Eukaryota; kingdom Metazoa; phylum Chordata; class Lepidosauria; order Squamata; family Elapidae; genus Pseudonaja; species Pseudonaja textilis. The sequence goes on from NC_141993.1 coordinate 22,781,396, forward strand.
GATAGACTGGGGGGAAATTATCTACATTATGTGTTGGTATGCCTACTTAAAAAAATCTTGCATAGCTTTACAGGTCTTGTTATATTTAGCAGACAGAAAAACATTATAAAAATAAAAATTACTGAAAACTGTATTTGCATATTGCTTTTTACAAATTGCATTTTTTTAAAAAAAAATAAGGTGATGGGTATTTTTCCACACATACAATTCTTATTAAGAAACAAAACCAAGAAATTATTACCTTTAAATGAGACAAATTTTAGATGAGTTCAGTTTGAATTCTGTCTGGAGAAGATCAACTAATGAAGGTTGATTATTATTTTACCTGCCACATGTAGCATTTTAATCAAGCATACTGTCTCTAACGTTGAAAACTTGGATTTATAATCTATGATTAATTTTCAGGCAGATTTGACAGTTGTCCGTAAGGCATTTCCTAAGTGTGTATTACATTATATTATAATATATTATAGTAATTTCCTATCTTTTAGAAAGACCTGCAATTTACTTTTGAAAAATACCACCCAACAATAATTATAGCTTTTGTTTCTTTTTGCACCTAGTTTTAGTTCAAAGGCTCTCAAACAAGTTTGATCCTCTGAACATCTAGGCAGAAATGAAAACCTTTAATGTTTAACTTGTTTCCCATCTACTGGTTTCTTTTTCTTTCTGAGCAGTTTTATCCTACAGTTAATAAACAGGTAATCTTTGACATATAGGCACACAATTAGGACAAGAATTTCCATTGCTAAACTCAGCAGCTCTTAAGCAACTTGTGCCTGATTTTAGGATCTTTTTTGCCAATAGTTGTCAAGCAAATTATTGCAATAATTAAGTGAACTGCATGGTTGTTAAGCAAATCTAGCTTCTCACATTGATTGTCAGAAGCCTGTGGGAAGGTTACAAATGATGATCACTAGACACTGCAACCATGGTGAATATATGCCAGTTGCCAAGTGCTCAAATTTTGGTCATGAGACCATTGGGGATACTTGATGTAATGCTAATAAGTGTGAGGATCAGTGCTAAATAACTTTTTTCAGTGCTGTAGTAATTTTGAACGGTTGTAAACTGAGGGCCACCTCAGTATCATTCCACAAGGTCTCTATTATGTAGTCATAATTGCCTATCAAGCACTTTATAATTTAATGGTCTTCCTTATTTCTCACTGTGTGGTTTAATAGGTTCCAATAGTGTTACACTCTAACATCTTCCTTCAGTCACCCATCAGAAGTTACTACTTCTCAGTTTTCATCCCCGGTTCCTCATGATGTAATTTATATTCCTCTGAACCAGTGATGGGATTCAATTTTTTTTTACTACTGGTTCTATGTGCGTGGCTTGGCGGGCATGGCAGGGGAAAGATACTGTAAAATCTCCAGTCAGAGGTGGTATTTGCTGGTTCTCTAGTCAAATTTTCCGCTACCGATTCTCCAGAACTGGTCAGAACCTGCTGAATACCACCTCTGCTCTGAACAAATCGGTAGACTTCCAATTCTAAAAAAGTTTTTAAGAGGCTAAAATATCTTTGATTTTTTTTAAAAAACAATCAAGATAATCAGCCTAAGAAAAATTAGTTTGATTCTTTTTAATTGACAATTGTATAGACAAATATCATTTCTTTCCTTTCTAGACTTGCCTATTAATGAAAAGCTTATACAGGTATCCATCTGACAAACATCATTATGCTCATAAATAGTCTACCACACTTAATGAATCGTAAGATCACTCTGCCTCCAAGAGAATGGGAATTAAGCAGCTAAGCTCAGGATGCCAACTATTGTATAATGTACAATTTATTTGCCCCTTTATCTCTATCACTTGATGTTTTCCTTCATATATAAAATCAGACTTATTTCAAACACGCCAAGAATGGGGAGTAGAATTTCAGATTAAAACAGGAATAGAATAAACTGAACGATTTTCTTTTTCTTCAAGTAAAATATTGCGAACTCATATCCTTGTCTGAGGAAATTACAGTTCTTACAGGGTGAGTGCTTTGGTTTAACATTGCAAGCAGTAAATTAAATTACTAGGCATGGGGACATACAGGGATATGTCAAGAGCATGGGAACCTAAGAGATTTAAAGAAGCTCAACAGATGGAATAACAAGTTTCAAACATGGACAACAATAGATAGAAACTTTAATGATTTCTTAGAATTCTTCTTCTTCTCCAAGTGTCAAAATCCAGAAAACTATTATTCAGAAATAAACATACTAGGCAGAAAGATATTTTTTTCTTAAAAGTAAAAATTGAAAGAGGACTTCGATAGCATCTAGAAGGTGAAACACAAAAATATGTACCCAGAAACACCTCTTCTGGAATCCATCAGATTTTGAAGGCACAGGCAACCACAACAGAACTGAAATTTAGGTCAAAAGAGTTTTTTGTGGTTGATCCATTGGTTCACAAGAATCTCTCCAGAGATACCTTCCATTGGGCCTGATATAATCCCAAGTGTTTAATCTCGTGTACTTCCTCCCCCAACAGCATCTAAAGTAGCATATCTCTTTAACTTCTCCTACTGGGGCCTCCTTCCTTTCAGCGGTTCATTCCACCACAGAGTTCTTACCATACCCTTTTTAAATAATAAAAATAAAATTCCCATTGCAGTCATTTATGTGAATGGATAACCCTCTTTCCCTGTAACTACCATTAGTGGAAATGCCCTTCATGCTCACAGTCCAACTCTCTACTTAATACAAAATCTATAATATAGACTGCCCACAAATGGTTGAATAATATTTGATTGCCCACAAATAGTTGAATAATTTTATGTTTAAGTATTTCTGGTGAAGGGGAAGCAAATCCCAGTTTGAAAGCAACATTCACTTTTAGGAATTTCCATCTAATGTATCAGCTAAAACATGCTTTCCTGCAATTTGTACCATTGGTTGGAAGAGAAGGAGAGGGAAGGGGGGGGGGGAGGAGGAAGAAGGGGAGGGGGAGGAAGAAGTGGAGGAAGATATTCTAGTGGAAGAAGAAGGTCAATAACATATTGACCAAGAATGCCCCTTTAAATATTTGACTACTTCAAGATCTCTTCACCTTTTTATCAAAATAAACCTACTCAGATATACCTTTCAGGAAATAGTTTCCAGCCTCCCTACCATTCTGGTTGCTAATTTCAAGTACAGATGTGGCTTTTATGGCATAAGTACTATGTATCTGCCAACATGATGGAATATGAACTACAGCAGTTTATTCAGTTAAAAAGCAAATCCTTTATTTTTATGATTCCTTTAGTTGCTGGAGTCCAAAAGAAATAATTAGAGATAAATAACTCTTGGTCACCATGGAAATGATTTTACTCAACAGCTGAACTAGAACATATAATCACTTTATGAGTGAAGCAATTTGGGGAAAATCTATTCTTATTTTATTTCTTTGTTTGTTTATTCCCTTGTTATAATCTTCTATGCTCTCCCTGCCCGCACTGCCTCCAAAATTCTACATAGGTTGATGCAGTAGATAAAAATGTTGATAACTGAAACTGGGGTGTGTTTTTCCATTGTGGGAATAATCTTTCCTTAAACCAAAGCTAACATTACTATGTAAGAACTATCATCTTATCACTTTACTAAGAAATGTTTACTATAAATGGCAAATTTAGTTGCCATTTTAAAAAAAAGAATCAACATTCTGTGTTTACTGTTATTTGTCAGCAGTTTGGATAGAGTTAAGCAAGGCCCATAATTGCTTAGGATGACTTTTAACACTTCTGACTTTCTGCATCTGTCTTTTAAATAATAATAGCTATACATCCCTATACATAATTAATTCAGCCCTAGAGTATTGCAAGCTACAATCATATCTATCACAAATTTATTTTTTCCCAAAATAATCCACCATCCTCTATAGAATACGTGTAACTGAACATATTATAGTTTAATAATACTTTTGCTTGGATTCGTATTGGGCATGCTGGAACAATTAAGACTGTGGAAATATTGGATTATGTAGGATAAGAAAAGAGCTTGAGATCAATTTGGAAGTACGAATTTAAAATAAAATATTACTCTAGATAAAAAGCCCTGGACTTGAGCATTTACATTTTTTTTAAAAAAAGCAGAATACTGTCCTAGACAAGGAAAAATAATAATAATTTCTGTTCTGAGGCAAGACTTGGAAATAAAATACTGTCTAGATAAGAAACATCCTTGTCTGGAGCACTTGAGCACTTTCTGAAAATAAAATATTGGTCTGGATAAGAAATGTCCTTGAATGGAATTTTTAGTTTTGACAATAAAATACTATGGTATAAGTAGGAGTTAAGTCTTCACTCTTCCACAGCCACATACTTCAATGCTAGAAAATATTAAAAGTTCTAATTATTCATCCTCAACAGTTTCCTCCTAATTATAATTGTTTATCAAATTTATTGGCCATCCAATAAATTGCCACTGGTGAATTCTATGCAGCTCACAATGTTAAAAAAAAAACCTATATAAGTAGAGTGCTACAAAAATATAACATGTAAAATACTAATGACCATTCCCACACATCTGATCTCCCCTTCAATCAGTCATGTGACAGGCAACTTTAGATATAACAGAGAGAGAAGGTCCTCTTTGATGCGCACTTACTACAGGTAATCCTCAACTTACAATCATTCATTTAGTGGCCATTCCAAGTTACAAGGACACTGGAAAAAATTGCCATTTTTTTACACTTACGGCTGTTGCATAATTATAGTTTAGTTATAGTGAAGTTTTCTTGGCATTGTTGCAGCATTGTTGCAACAATGTCCCCGTCATCATGTGATCAAAATTCTGGCAACTGGCATGTATTTATGACAGTTGCAATGTCCCAGGGTCATGTGATTACCATTTGCAAACTTCTGACAAGCTAGATTTGCTTAACAACTGTGTTACTAACTTAACAACTACAGTGATTCACTTCACACTCTGGCAAGAAAGGTTGTAATATAGCATCAGAAATTTTGAGCTCAACTGTGATCATAAGTCAAGGACTACCTGTAGCATGGTAGCTGTGAAACATGTGTCTATTCTCAAATTTCTCTCAGCTCTCCAGTTGGAGAACAATCCAACAAACAAGGTTGGATGGAAGAGATAAATGGCTAATTCCAGGATTTCAAAAACAAAATCTTTGGTAAGACTTGATGTCAACGTTGAACTGAACCTGGTAGAAGCCATTTTTTCCGTTCGCTGTTGCCACACACTGTGGGAGAGGGGAGAACAGAGGAAATGCCCTACAAGACACAACACAAGACTTTCCCATGAGAACCAAGGTCATCTCCCAGGTGATGGAAAAAGGAGGAGAGGAGTGCCTGAAAAACCCACAACCAAGCTAATTGGCCAATGTGACAAGTTGGCCAATTAGGCAATGTTGCTGGTTTGAACTATGCTGAAACCACAGGAAAGAGTCAGAGTTAGTTTTGCATTAAATGTGCTGATACGATGTTCCAAATAAAGGAATTCTTTGAGGAACATGCAAGCCTCGGAGTTCTGATTTGCTTGGACTCATTAGTCAGAAACTTCATACTTGACTCTTGAGGACTGTCTGAATTAGAACCCTGAAGTTTTCTTGGCAAGAGTTTTGAAGTTGTTTGCTTCTGCCTCCTCCTTTTTCATGCTAAAAAAGAAAGACTGGCCCAAGATCAACTAGTTGGCTTTATGCCTAAAGTGAAACTAGTACTCATCATCTATCAGTTTCCAGCCTGGTGCCTTAGCCACAACATCAGGGTGGCTCTCAGTATCTAGGATTAGCCAAGCCTAATTTTGTAGTAAGAATTACACCTTGAAAAATAGGACAAATCCAGACTAAATTAAAACTCTTGGCAGATATATAACTAAAGCTTTTCAGGCCAGCTGTCAGACCTGTCATATCACTCATTACTCCTGCATATTTTATGTCAGTTAAAGCAGAGTAAAAATTGCATCCACTTATTTACCATTGGTGGGTTAGCTACTATAAAAAGACCTTGGCTTATACCCTTTTAACATCTACCTCCTCAAACATGTTGCTTCTTCTCTTACCTCTTCTACACCCAGGACTTTACATCCCTATGGAACAACTAAATATTTTTGGTCTAATTACAGGAAAAATATGGACCTTGTATTAAATTTCATAATAGCATCAAATCATTTTCCCTTGCCAATCTTATGGTGCTACTGCCTGCTTTGTACTCAGCAGAACAGAAGCAATGAAACTATTTACTATGTATAACCTTATTAATCTCCTTATAAACAGCTTGATGCAACCATCAGCTTGATATTATGCAGCTTGAACACTACATAATGCCACAGTTCTCCTGTTTTTGTACCTGGAAGATTTGAGAGAAGGACTATGGTGGAACCAGCCAGTCTTAATGGATTGGTCAAATTTACCAAAACTTATAAATGTGTAAAGGAATTACAATGCTTTTGAGTTATGATACAAAATAAGGCACCATGCCTAGTACAATTGTGCCAAGATACTTCTGAAAATCAAATCTACCCTTCCCAGATAGTTTTTGAGTTGTGGGGACATACAGTTGGTGAAAGTCAGTTTGGTATAATGATTAAGGCATCTAAGTGGAAATTAGGAGACATTTAGTTCTAGTTCCATTTGGAACATACCCACAGGGTGACTTTAGGCCAGCCACTCTCTCATAGTCCTGGGAAGGAGGCAAGGGCCAACCATTTCTGAAAATCTATCCAACTAAACTGCAGGGACTAGTTCAGGCAATCACCAGAAGTCAATACTGGTCTGAAGATGATAGGCAGGCAGGCAGGCAGAAAAAAAGACAATGTGTAAATATGTGACTGAATGCAGCATTTAGTTCAGAAAGTAAATCATGCAAACTGGAAACATGCATCACATTTCAGACATCACCACGACCCTTGTGTTACCGTACACACAAGCTCAAAAGAACATTAGCTCTTTTATAATTATGACAATCATTATAGTAACAATACACTATTCTGAATTTTCATCTGGATTTGTAGTAGAAAAAAATAACACAAATTTCTAATCTCTGATTTTTTATAAACTAATTCAGTCATTTTAAAAAAATCAAGATAAAGATTTACTATAAGTTCTTTGGCAGTTCTGCAATTAGCTTGATCTGACTTGTAGAGATACTTGGGTAGATACAGACATTAATTAACTCATCTCAAAGTCAGTGGTGAATCACAATGAACTCTATTCTTCTGACTAAGCTCTTTGCCTTGTTAAATCTTCATCCTTTCTTAATTACTGAAACACTTCAAATAAATAATACCTATGTTTTACAAGCATGGCCAACATTATCAGCCTAAAAAATAACAAAGTTGTCAAAATTAATACAGTAACTACTTTCTTCAGAATATAGATTTGTCTAACTCACAGGTTTAGACATGCAGATGAAAGTTATATTCTGATTTGGAATGTAGAAAACAAGATTTCAGACAAGGCAGATTACAATTCAGCATAGTAAATGCTTTACTTGTGGAGATGTAGATGCAGGTTTTTTGATAGGAAACCATTCAATCTCACTCAAAGTAATTGAACTTGTAAAACTAGAGAAAAAGGAAAATCAACTTTTTATTTGGTTAGGATTTTTTTCTGCTGGGGTCAGTATTATTAACTGTTTCTTCTGGCATTTCTTACTTGGTTTTCCATATCATGTGTTTCTAGATATATTTGGCTTTTTAGAATATAGTTAGTAATTGAATTTCCAAGTGGCTTTGGGGATAAATTCTCATAATAAGATCTGCATTTCCCAGATACACATTTGACAAATAAAACACTAAGCAAACCAACACTGTCCATCATTGCTTTAAAAATGTATACATTTATCTATATGTGTAAAATCAACAGAATGTAAACACTCATCTAGCATCCTAGCAATTCTGACCATTTTGGTTATATATTTCTTGCCAACCCCCAAAATATCCCAACCTTATTTTTTTTCTTAAACTAACCAAAATTTTCTCCTTAAGTCAATTATAGTAGTCTTCCATACTATTATTTCTATTTTGAAAAATTAGCATTACTAAAAGCTTGGTAAGACATAATATTGACTTACTATGTAGAAGACATTATTAGCATTATTCATTATTCAGAAAATAGCACCAAAATATAATGTAATGATATTTGTCCAATTGTCTGACTATATACATGTTCAATATAAGTAGATTTAGTACTGTATTCTGCATAACGCAAACAGAGCTAATGAAAGATATCTACAGCACTGCTATTATAGAGAAAGGTTTGATATTTTATTAAACATATTAGCAACAAACTAAATCAATGACTTCTGAATTGTGCATTGGTATGTCTCAAAACTAGTTATGCAATGACTTGCTAGCAATATTAAAATATATATTCTATGCTATAATTGCTAATGCAAATAGCAATAGCACTTAGACTTATATACTGCTTTATAGTGCTTTACGGCCCCCTCTAAGCGGTTTACAGAGTCAGCAAATTGCCCCCAATAATCTGGGTCCTCATTTTACCCACCTCAGAAGGATGAAAGGCTGAGTCAACCTTGAGCCTGGAGGGATTTAAACTGCCAAATTGTAGGCAGCTGGCTGCAGAAATAGCTTGCAATACTGCACTCTAACGACTGTGCCACAGAGGGTCCTTGTTATGCAGGCTATTTTACCTATGTGTAGAATATATGTGTAGAGGTGAAAGGGCCCTTAGTGCAACCCTCTGCTCAAGCAGGAGACCCTATACCAATGACGGATTACCTTTTTGTTGTTGCATGCCTGCACCCATAATGCAATGCACGTGTGATCCCCTATGCTCCTCCACCCCCCTGTGCATGCGTGTGCTCCCCCCATGCTTCCCCGTCCCCTGGGCATGCACATGTGATCCCTGCTCCCCTCACTCCCCTGCACATGCACGTGTGTCTCCTGCATGCGCCCCGCCCCTGTGCATGCAGGGCAGATACCCAAAAATCAGCTGGTTGATGGGAGGCGCGCATACATGCACAGTGGAACTGAGCTGGGGCGATAGCTCACGTGCTGGCAGAGATTGCTCTGCGTGCCACTTCCAGTATGCGTGCCATAGGTTAGCCATCACAGCCCTATACCATTTCAGAGAAAGAGCTGTTCAGTCTCTTCTAAAAAGCCTTCAGTGATGGAGCACCCACAACTTCTGAAGGCAAGCTGTTCCACTGGTTAATGGTTCTCATTTTCTCTTAGAAAATGTCTCCTTAGTTCTAGGTTGCTTCTCTCCTTGATAAGTTTCCATCCACTGTTTCTTGTCTTGCCTTCTGGAAATAAGTATGAGTGGAAGTAAGAATATTTGAAGAATACCTTGATAGTTAGAAAAACTTCTCTGAAATATAATTGTTGTCCATGGTGGGGAACGAAGGCTAGAAAGAAGACTTGTTATAATATTTAAATATTAGAGAGGCTAATGTGCACTTTAGTTTAACTGTTCTCTACCAGAACAGTTAAAGACCTGACTTTTGAAAAGTAACTTCATATAATTTTTGTACTGCTAGAAGTAACTATCAGTGAACAAGTCTTTTACTTTTATCTCTAGCTTAGCTAACAGTATCAAATCAAATGCTTATTCAGACATTACAGTTTTGTGGATCTGTCTCTGTATTTCCGAATAAAATGGATTAATGTGAGGTATCTATTTTCTCTTTTTTAGTTAAACCAACATTAAGCCAAATGACAGAGCTCAGAGGGCAACAAAACTCCTTATCGCCTACCCAAATTCTCCTATTTAGATGTTCTCTTTGCTCCTTTATTTCCAAAGTCTGAAAAGAATCCAACTAGCAAACTACTTGATAATGGAACGAATTCTATTAGCAAAGTACTTGAATTTAATAGAAAAGAAGGAATGAATGGGCTTAATTATTTACAGTAGTGGTTCATTTACACCTAGGAAGGAGTTTAGTCTCTTATAACAGTATTAGAAGATTTGTTAAAGAATGCTGCTTAAATGGAGCTGAACAAAAGTTCTGTTCAGTGACAAAACATGAGTGTTTTGACTTTGACTTTGTGACACTTTGAAACCATAACACCACTAGGCAGAAAAGTTAATTTTCAGATCCATTCATGCCCAGATATATAACAAAAGACCTTTACAGTATGACAAACTGCAGATATTGGCAAGTGTGTATTAAGTGTTTAGCAATCGTCTATTTCTGCAACAGCTAATTTTCTCTTCATACAGCCTTTGAGCTCAGATGTAGAGCTTTGGCTGCTTGATCTGCATAACTATTGTGGTTAACCATATGTGGTATGCAGTTTTGTTAAAGGCAAAACAATCATAAGGTAGTGGTTTCTTTTAGACCCAGCATTATTGAGTGAACATTCATGCTTCTCGGTAGAGAAAAATACAGCTGCTACATTTTAATAAGTTTTACTTATTTATAATATCCCTTTATTTTTCCAAAGAAATGGGATCACATCTCTGAGATGCACACACACACACACACAAACAGAGAAAGGAAAGTCGATGGCAGTGTCAAAACGTGACTGTAAACTGTACTGCGAAGGAGCAGATAATTAGTACATAATATTTATATGCAGTTATAAAACACAACAGACTCGTATTAATTCCACAAACATAGCAATTTAAAGCAAAGTAGATTGTTGTGGATCGAAGTAATGAGAGGCTTAGACCAGAGCATAAGTGGAACTAGCTTTATTCAGGGAATAAAGGGTCGCCGCGTCTGCTTACTAACAGGCAGACCTGGCTAGCGAACGACAACTGGCTCAGCCCGACAGCCGGCTTTATAGCCGACTGTCAAACGGAGCCAGCCAATGGGAGCTGCTCGTGCTCCCGCTTAAAGAACGGACCTGGTTGGAAACCCCAACCGGTCCCCAAGACATAACACCCCTTCCCCTAGATGGGAACACGTATAGTCCTTGAGATACGCCGGTGGTCTGTGTTGGCGACCGGAGCGACGTAACTCGGGAGAGTCATTGGGTGATGACAAGTTCATGGAGTCCTGGTCAGAGTACATAGGGTGGCGAGCTTGGCTCGGTGCAGGATCTGGACCCCGGAAAAGTCTCTGCCTTCGGGCTGGGTTGGAGAATAGTCTATGCCCGCATGGCGGATGCCATCGCTGGGGGAAACGGTGGCGTCTCCGGCTGGCAGTCCCGGTCTACTGCCTGCTCCTCTGCTCCGTTGGAGGTGGCTGGTCTCCCTGGGAGTTCTCGGCTGGACCTGGGTGCTGAACCTGAGGGCTGTCCAGTGGAGAAGGATCTGGGGTGGTCAGGCTGCTTCGTCGTCTCCGCAGCTGGTCCAGGTGCCTCCGCCATATACGACCGTCTTCTAGCTGGACCCGATAAGATCTCGGACCTGTGACAGCTACGACCTTCCCCGGCACCCACAGTGGGTCCCCCGCGTAGTTCCTGGCAAACACCAGGTCCTGTAATGCGAAATCCCTGGCCAGACTATCAGACCCCAAAGGGTGCCCGGGCAGTAGTGGGGTGTAGCCTGTCTAAAGTGGTCCTCAGGCGTCTCCCATTAGCAGTTCGGCTGGGGATTTGTTCGTAAACCGTGCACGGTGTGGTATGCTGGCTCAGGAGGAAACGAGACAATTTAGTGCCAGTCCTCTTGGCCGAACCGGCCAGAGCCTCCTTAGCTGATCTGACTGCCCTCTCCGCCAGCCCGTTGCTAGAAGGGTGAAAGGGGGCCGTGAGGACGTGTCTGATGCCTAGATTGGTGACATACCTGCTAAATTCACTTGAAGTGAACTGGGGGCCGTTGTCGGAGTCCAGTGTGTCAGGAAGTCCATGAGTCACGAAAAACGAGTCAGTGCTTTGGCAACTGCTTGAGTGGTGGTCGTCGGAAGTAATGCTACATCGATCCACTTAGAGTACGAGTCTACGACCACTAAGAAGGTCTTGCCTTGCATTGGCCCGGCTAGGTCGATGTGAAGCCTTGACCATGGGGCATTGGCACTTTCCCACCTGGTGGGAGTGGCGGCTGGCGGGGCTGCCCTGGATTCCTGACAGGGACGACATGAGCTTACCCCACTTGGCGATCTGGTCGTCCATGCCTGGCCACCAGACGTAACTGCGAGCCAACGCCTTCATCCGCACGATGCCTGGGTGGCCTCGTGCAGCACCTTCAGGATGGAAGTGCAAAGGGTGGTTGGGATGACGACTCTGGTACCCCACAACAGGCATCCCTGCAGCTTGGATAGCTCCTGCTGGCGAGTTTTAAATGGGGTGAAATCAACTGAATAGTTAGTTTCGGCCACCCTCCCCACCCAGTCCAGAACCTGGGCGATTGTTTTGTCCGCTTTTGAATGGGCAGCGATGTCATCGGCAGTCACTGGCAGGTTGAGCTCATTGATCTCGAAAATAGCATGTACGGGAGCTGGGTCCTCGACTGGTGCTGGCAAGGGGCAGCGGCTGAGGGCATCTGCATGGCTCAGATTTTTCCCAGGACGATAGACCAGTTTGTACGAGTAAGCCGCCAGGAACAAGGTCCATCTGGTCATCCTGGGGGACAACACCTGGGGGTTTGCTTGTCCCCAGATAACAGGCCCAGAAGAGGCTTGTGGTCTGTTACTAGTTCGAAATGGTGTCCGAACAGAAATTGTGGAATTTTTTGACTGCTGCTACTGCAGCCAGGGCCTCCTTATCAATTTGGCCGTAATTACACTCAGTCGCCGAGAGGGTTCGTGAAAAGAAGGCAATTGGAGCTTCGAGCCATTGGGAAGTCTGTGGCTTAAGACAGCTCCTATCCCAAAAGGGGATGCGTCTGCAGCAAGTACGAGGGGGAGGCGCTGGTCAAATTGAATTAAGACAGCCTCAGAGGTGAGTAGGGACTTTACTGCTTCGAATGCATGGTTTTCCTTATGTCCCCAATGCCATGGTGAGTTTTTATCTAAAAGCCTGTGCAGTGGTTCCGCGACTGAGGCTTTGTGTGGGAGGAACGAAGCATAGAAGTTCAATAAACCCAGGAAGGCTTGCAACTCAGCTTTGTTGGTGGGCGTGGCGCCTCATGGATTGCTTTGACTTTAGATTCCACCGGGTGGATGCCTGAGGCGTCTAGCCTGTATCCTAGAAAGTCCACCTGTCTAGTGGCGATGGCACACTTCTCCCGCTTTTAGTTTGAGGCCATGCTGCCTGAACTTCTCTAACACTGCTCTGACCCTCTGGATGAGCTGGGGTCTGTCTCTGGCTGAGACCAAAATGTCATCAAGTATGGCACTACACCAGGGAGGCCTTGGAGTATACGCTCCATCAGCGATTGAAAAATACCTGGGGCTACACTTACGCCAAACTGGAGACGTTTACACCTGAATGCTCCTCTCTGTGTTACTATTGTCTGCAGGTCAGCTGTTTGATTGTCAACAGGAAACTGTTGGTACGCCTGTGACATGTCCAGTTTGGCGAAAATGTTGCCGGGTTCGAATGTGTGCAATAGGTGCTGAATAACTGGAACAGGATATGCGCTAACCTGTAAATAACGGTTGATTGATGTCTTGTAATCAGCACAAATTCTCAAATTACCGCCTTTTTAAGTGGGGTGACTATGGGGGTCTCCCATTTGGCGAAATCAGTGGGTTCAATCACCCCTGTTCGAGGAGTTTGTCTAGTTCCGCGTCCAATTTTGGGCGGATGGCGAATGGTACCCTACGTGGTTTTAGGCGGATGGGAGTTGCCTGGGGTCTACTGAGAAGGAAATGGGCGTGCCATTATAACAGCCTAACTCGCTACTAAAAACGTCAGCGTAGTCTGAGAATAAGGAGTCAGTATCGGAAGTTGAGACAGCATGGACCCCCGTTACACTAAGGCCAAGAGAGGGGAACCAATCCAACCCCAAAAGACTAGGGAGGGCACCGTTAACAACCACCAGATGGCCTTTAAAGGTTTTGAATTGGACTAGGAACTTGCCTTTCCCGAGGACAGGGATGTTCTTTCCTTGGTAGTCTCTCAGGGTGAGGCTGCACCTTTGTAGTTGCTTCCTAGCCAGCCTGGGCTGGATCTTCTTAAGCGTGTCCCAGGAGATGATTGAGAGCGCTGACCCGTGTCCACCTCCATGCGGCAGGGTTTACCTTCTAAGGAGACAGAAAGTGTTATTTTATTGGGGGTATGAAACGTGTGATTAGCGTGGTAGCAAGTATAGCAGCTCTCTACTTGCTTTTGGGAACCAGGAGAAGAAGGAGATTTTTGTGGAAAAACGCGCGCTGCTTGGCAGACTCTTGCGAGGTGGCCTTTCTTGTGACAGTTGTGGCAGCTGGCGTTTTTGAACCTGCAAGATGCCTGGGCATGGGAACCTCCACAGGTCAGGCACAGAAGAGTCTGTTTCGGGCCGCTGTTGTTTCTCTGCCTGGTTCCTACCTGTGACTGTCTCACCGGCTTGAGGCGATGGACGTCAGAGTATTCAGTAGGGTCATCTTCGTTCACCACTTCTTCAGAGTGTATGGAGGAAGTGCTGGGCTTGGGTGCGGTGCCCTGGATCTCAGCTGCAGACTGGGCTGAGAGTTCAGCAGCTAAAGCTTCCTCAACGGCCTGGGGCAGGTTCAAATCTTTCCTGGCCAACAGTCGTCTTTGGAGCCTAAGATCTCTTACCCCACAGACGAGTTGATTGAGCAGCATGTCGTCCCAGATAGTTCTTAAACTCACAGTGAAGAGCTGCTGTCCTCAGGGCGGCCATGTATTGGTTGAAGGTTTCCCCTCGGCTTGCTTCCTCATTCTGAATGCAAAACGCCTAGCGATCTGGGATGGTTTCGGTGAATAGTGGTTGGAAAGTGTTTCCAACAGCTCAGACCATGGAACGTTCTTGATCTCTCGAGGTGCCAATAGTGCTGTGGCGGTATCGTAGACTGCAGCCCCGCAGTAGCTGAGGAAGTAGGATTTCTTCCTCTGTTCAGTAGCATCAGCCAATCCGATGGCATCGATAAAGTGGTTGAAGCGATTCCTGTACGAATCCCATTTTTCTTCATCAGGTTTGAACGGTGGGAATGCCGAATTGACATTCATTATGGATCACTCAGTCTCTTGGCAGACTGGTTTGTCTCACTGGGTGTGCGTGGCCCTGTCTTATTGCTAACCGGGAGCGTTGGCGGCTGTGGCTGCAGCGCCCTTAACTTGCTCAGTGACTCCAGCCTCGAGGAGGCAGTTCGTATTTTGCGCTCTCTGCGAGCGTTTGGCGGCTGTGGCTACAGCGCCGTAACTGACAGTAGTTCAAATTTCGCGCTCCCTAGAGAGCATTGGCGACTGTGGGCTACAGTGCCGAACTTCACTTGAGTGGCTGAATTCAAACGACAGCGGTTTGAATTTGGCGCTCCTTTGCGAGTGCGGGCGGCTGCAGCTTCAGCGCCCGACTTTCACTAGCTGTAGCTGTTTTATCTCGAGCGGCTACAACGCTCGTGACTTAATTTGGCGCTCCTTTGCGAGCGCGGGCAGCTGCGGCTTCAGCGCCCGACTTTCACTTGCTGTAGCGTTCTAATTTGAGCGGCTACAACGCTCATGACTTTCTCTCTGGGGCGGCAGCGATCTGAGCCTGAGCTCCTTGTGAGCGATACGGCTGTGATTCAGTGCTTGTTATTCCGTGACTTCAGCTCTCTTTGAGTGCTTCTGGCTAGCCTTCCGATCCCATCCTCGTCGCCAGTGTTGTGGATCGAAGTAATGAGAGGCTTAGACCAGAGCATAAGTGGAACTAGCTTTATTCAGGGAATAAAGGGTCGTCGCGTCTGCTTACTAACAGGCAGACCTGGCTAGCGAACGACAACTGGCTCAGCCCAACAGCCGGCTTTTATAGCCGACTGTCAAACGGAGCCAGCCAATGGGAGCTGCTCGTGCTCCCGCTTAAAGAACGGACCTGGTTGGAAACCCCAACCGGTCCCCAAGACATAACATAGATGAAGGAGCATCATTTATTAGACCACACCGACATTTTAAAAAGAGATTTTTAAATGAAGAATTTAGCCATTCTTCCCATATAGCACACAAGACCCAGGCTGTCAATGGAAGTATCACAAATCACACATGCAGGAAGAAGGGAAATCAAAGTAAAAGCCAGCTTCGTACCAATCAATTCTCAGCAATTATGCAATAATCTGATGGGCTAAGCAATATGCAGTAAAATGTGGCAAGCTGACAAGCCATCAGACTCTGGTTTCACATGCAGTTAGGAATTGAAAAAGAAGAGGGGGCTGTTTGTGCACCCAAACTGGAAGAAAACAAAGCAGGCTGTGCTGCGACTGTTAAATCCTCAGTTCTAACATGTCTCATCCCCAAGGATGAGCACAAGGCAAGAAATCCCTCCTGTGAAAAACAGACATTAAATGAAGAATTAACACGTTTTAATGACACTTGTCTGATGACCTAGAATCCATTTACTTCTCAATTCTCACCCCTCCACCCTTTCATTCACATAAGCACTCCCTCCCTCTCTCTCAGTTCCTCCCTCCCTCTTTCTTTTTCTCTCACTTCTTCTCTGTCTCTGTCTCTCTCTCTCACACACATACACACACACACACTCACACAGAGTGACATTGTGAGGAAGAATAAAAGAAATAAGGGAGTTAAACTGCCTGTCTTCTAAATGTGTCCAGACAATAGAAATCCAAGGAAACAAGAATACACCAGGCTGTGTGATATTTGAAAGCTCCAAGTTTCAGAAAGACTGGGGCAGAGGGAAATGAATTACAGAACAAGTAAGGCAGATAAATAAGTAAGTAAGTAAGTAAGTAAGTAAGTAAGTAAGTAAGTAAGTAAAGTCACAGAAACATGACTCTCAGGGGCATACAATAAAATCACAAAAGGAAATAATTACAAAAATACTCTAAAATTAAAATATAAATATCATTATGTTTTATCAAACTAAAACAGGTAGGCAGCACATAGATATTACCCACCATGTAATCGTCAACAAGTAGTCTTTGAATTAGGAGCACAATAGGGACCAAAACATTTGTTGTTAAGGTGCAGTTGTTAAGAGAAGCACCACATGATTGTACCTTGCCATATGCTAAATAAATAAATAACATGATTGTACCTGATTATATGACTCTTTTTCTGTGGTCGCTAAGTGCGACCATGACTTGCATCCTTCCCTGGTAGCTTCTTTATTGACTTTGCTTGTCAGAAGCCAGCTGAGTGATTATATGACCATGGGATGCTGCATCCATTGTAAACGGATCAAACAATCACTAAATAAATGGTCATAAGGTCATGAGGACTACCTCATTATCCAGCCACCTCATCTAGGGTCTTCAAAGATGGTCCCATAGTGTTTGTTTTCTGAGAGTTATAATACCAGAACATAAACGATCAATCTTTGAACTTGTATATCTTTTCAACCTCAAATGTTGAAAAGAATACAACAACAACAAAAACCCCACAATACTGAATATGTTTATCTTTTAAATAAAACAAAGCTGATATGGTCTTAATGAAGATAGAATCCTCACCTTGGGGATGCAATTATAAGAAAACTGCTGCTTCACACTGACCAATTCTAGTTTCATATTTACTTTATTGCTGTATCACTGCTTTTCTAAGGCATTGAAGAAGAGATTGGACTCCCATCTATCAGAAATGGTATAGGGTCTCCTGCTTGGGCAGGGGGTTGGATTAGATGATCTACAAGGTCCCTTACAACTCCGATGATCTGTTAAGAAACATCCAAGATTGTACCCAACCAGTTTCTACTTGCAAAAGGATTTTTCTCTTCTTTTTTCCCCTTTCCACTTCCTGAAAACGTACTCTGGACGTCTAGAGAAGAGGTTTACAAACTTTTTATGGCTGCAGAAACTGTTCATGTGAAACAACAGTTTTTAACCAAGGGCCTCATATTTTACTGGAGGTCTTAGGTTATTTCATGTAATATTCATACATTGGTCCTGGTACATGCTGAGCAAACCATAGTAAAAAGCAAAGTGTATTATACTAGAAGTATTGTCATTACAGTGTTATAAATAAAAGCATATATTCCACATACAGGCCAAGGGGTAACTGGCAATCTCTTTTTTTTTAAACCAGTAACGGGGCCATGGGAGAATGGAAGAAAAACAAAATCAGGAAACTGGAGACCATGGGTGAAAAAAGGTTGAGAAACACTGGTTACACACACGCACGCACATACATACACACACACACTACACAGCCCTATATATCCCAAATCCCTGATTGAGATGCAAAGTTCTAGGGAGAAAAACTGTGCTTCCTGTTGAGTGAATTTCTTTCCCCCCACCAAGCTTTTCATAGAACCGGATCAACTGTTCATAGAATGCCAGGATCTCATGGAAAACAGGTCAAAAATCCCCGCTCTACAGATTATTTTGAAGATGCCTGCAAGAGCTGGCACTCTCCCTGTTCTGGAAACAAAAGCCATTTCATGGCAGACAGGTTTCATGTGAGGCTACCCACTAACTCTGAACACGAGCTACAGAAATTGCATAGGTGGGGTTCCCAGATTTGTGGTCCCCTGGTGAATTTCTTCTAGCAGCTTCATTACCAGCAGAAAATTAACAGCTGAAGTTTTCCCTACCATGTAACCATCTTCGGCTGCTAAATTGGACCTTTCCTGCTCAGCCCCATAAAAAAGATGCCTGCTAGATCCTCTACTGATTAGAAATAGCACAGAAATTAAGAAAAGGAAAGGAAAAAAAAAACAAGCTTCATGAGCTTGAAGCAGTTGCAACCCACCAGTATGGAAACTCCTTAAGTGATTTTTTACATTAGCTTGTTAGGCATACCCCCTGCAGCGATCCCATCAAAAAGACCTTTACTTTCCACTTGAATGGTTGGTTTTTCTATTGATCTTCTGTTTTAGCTTCTAGCAGCAGTACAAGGCAGTCCTCGACTTACGACCACAATTGAGCCCAACGTTTATGTTGTGTTATGTTTATGTTTTGCCCCATTTCACGACTTTTCTTGACACAATTTGTTAAGTGGATCACTGCAGTTGCTAAGTTAGCCACACGGTTCTTGAGTGAATCTGGCTTCCCCACTGACTTTGCTTGTCAGGAAGTCGCAAAAGGGCATCACACGATCCCAGGACACTGCAATTGTCATAAGTGCGAGTCCTTTGGCGATTGTTGAACTTTGAGCACAGGACTATGGGGATGCTGCAATGGTCGTTAAGTGTGAAAAATGGCCTTTTTTTCAGTGACATTGAACGGCCTCTGACTGAACTGTTGCAAGTCGAGGACTATCTGTGCAACATAGAGAAATTAGAGAGGCAAAGCATTTAACGACACAGAGAAGAAAGGCAGGAAAACGCTGAATGTCTCTATGCCATCCTTCTAGTACAGCATTCCACTAGGAAGCAAGGAAATCATTTCCATAAGATTATAAATTTTATACACACACACACACACACATACACACACACACCTACCTCTGAACTAATCCTCAACATGGAACTTGAGAGCATAATGCAATATGAGCGTAGCATGTTGATTGCCTCATAAATACACCCTCTGCCTTTTCTGCAGTATTTCTTATTTTCTATTATGCTGAGCTAAAGAGCTCAAAAAAACTAAGAGTCGCCCATTTGAATCTTCAGTCAAAATCAGAGCGCTGGGAAATCAGGCCCCGTTATTGTCAAGCAAGGGATATTTAACATATACCGTCTGTGATTCTGACATCAAGCAGCATCCATCAAGGCTACTAGCCACCAACGGCCTTGTAATCCATGAGTTTGCATAGTCCCTTTAGGAAATTGTCTAACTTGATGGGCATCACAATCTGTTTGGGTGTTGTCATTAAGAAAAGTCTGAACTTTTATCTGTCCCGACTCTCTGTACCTGGTCTCAGTGGATGAACTGAGTTCTAATATTCATTCACTTATTTATTTATGAGGCTTAGAGGCCTTCTGATTGCAGAATGACTTTGGGAAGCTTGCCTCAAGAATAATAAAGAAAACAGGGAAAGGAACAGCAAGAAAATCCTACTCCCTCTATCAAAAACATCACCTGAAAGGCTCCTAAAACTATCCCATCTCAAGGCCTAGGACAAGCCTCTCTAACTGGTAGGCTGAATAAGTGACACACAGGCCATGCCCCTCAGCTCCGTAAAGGCAAAAAATGCTATGCTATTTCATGATACATCGCATGATGTGATCCAGTTCGACACCCATGGCCTAGGAAAATAGCCAGATTTTGAAGGCCTTCTAGGATATCATCAGGAATCAACAACATGGATCCCTGGGAGGACAGCTAACACAACTTTTGAAGGATGAAAGTATCCCTGGCTACCCGTATTTTTTCCATACTATGCCTATTTTTGTAGCCTTCTGTCTGGGCCCCTTTCATCTGTCGCTAATCAAAGCTGAAGAGCTCTAGATTGGGGTGTCAAACTCGATTTCATTGAGGGCCACATCAGGGTTGTGTTTGACCTTGGGGAACCAGAGTGGGCATGGCCAGGGTGGGCATAGCCAGCTCAACATCACTCGTGTGGGGGTACTTGTGGCAGCCTGAGTGCTCTGTCACTGAAAAAGGGCTCCCAAACTCTGGGTTTGGCTGCCATGGCCTCCTGTAACCCTCTACCAGTGAAAACAGAGCTCAGGAAGGTTGCACATGCCCCCCCCCAGCTCTGTTTTCACTGGCAGAACCAGCACAGGCCTGTTCTTCACTGTTTTGGGCCAGATCTAAGTACCCCACGAGACCTCGGACCTTGAGTTTGACACTGCTGCTCTAGTCTTTCTAGAGAGAAGATCTGTGCCAGTCATCAATAATGTTTGGTTGTCCCTTCTTTGATCTGCTTTGTTCCAGCTCCACTTTTAGTGGAGTGATCAGAGCACCCGTACCAGTATTAAGGAGATACATTAAAGCACAGATGTCAAACTCGATCACGTCACGTGATGTGACATGATGTTTTTTGCCTTTGCAGAGCCAGGGTGGTCATGGCTGGCACATGATGCATCCCGCTGGCAGGAGGCCAGTTTGACACCCCTGCATTAAAGCATCTAATTATCAAACTTAGGCAGAAGATTCAGAAAGTTGCTTTGCTTTAATGAACAGCAAGCTGTGTTTGTATGAGACCCGAAGCTCTTCTTCCCTGAGCCACAGTGGCACAGTGTCTAGAGTGCAGGCTACTTCTGCTGACTGCCGGCTGCCTGCAAACTTGGCAGTTCAAATCTCACCAGGCTCAAGGCTGACTCAGCCTTCCATCCTTCCGAGGTGGGTAAAATGAAGACCCAGATTGTTGGGGGCAGTGCTGTTGCTATTGCTATTTTCAAGGCTGCTCAGTCTTCTGCTCAGAAAGAAGTCATCATGCACGTAGATCTTAATACAATACTAGTTACCTGCATTTTCATGATGTTTATTTGTCTGCCACTCTATAATTATTCAATCCTTCAGCCTGATCCAACTTCACTCCTTTCTGTATCAGGAATAGTCACTCTCCCGGCTGGTTTGCCAAATAGTAGTCTAACTTATAAATTGCTTTCACTCCTTTCTATCTTATTGCAATGCCTCTTTGGCTGACTCTTTTCATCTGCTGGAAATCTTTCATGCAACTCAACTGCAATTCAGGCAATGTTTTTTTTGTTTTTAAAGAAAGATATTTTTAAAAGCTTATCTCTGCCTTCCTTTTCTTTTGTCTGCAATAATTGCAAAAGAAAGTAAAGAATCACAGCTTATTTCCTGTGTTCATTAGCAACAAACTTTTTCTTCACATAAGGGTAATGGAAAAAGCACAAGGGGATACAAGCACAGGTAATCCTCAATGTACGACCACTACTGAGCCCAAAATTTCGGTTGCTAAGTGAAACATTTGTTAGATGAGTTTTGACTCTCATTTTATGACCTTTCTTGACACTGTTGTTAAGTGAATCGCTGCAGTTGTTACATTAGTAAGTGAATCTGGCCTCCACTTTGACTTTGCTTGTCAGAAGGTTACAAAAGATGATCACATGACCCTGGAACACTGCAACCGTCATAAATATCAGCCAGTTGCCAAGCGTCTGGATGTTGATCACATGACCATGGCTGCAAGGTTTGTAAGCATGAAAAACAGTCCATAGTCAGTGCTGTTGTACCCTTGGTCTCTAAATGAACTGTTGTAAGTCAAGGACTACAACAGTTTAGCATTAAGGCTGAGACCCCTTCATTTGCAAAGTGAAATCCCCATTGCATTTATTCTGCACCCAAATGATAAGCATAAAAGAGCCTCTGCGGCACAGTGGTTAGAGTGCAGTATTGCAAGCTACTTCTGCAGCCAGCTGCCTACAATTTGGCAGTTCAAATCCCACCAGGCTCAAGGCTGACTCAGCCTTCCATCCTTCCAAGGTGGGTAAAATGAGGACCAAAATTGTTGGGGGCAATAGGCTGACTCTGTAAACCGCTCAGAGAGGGGTGTAAAGCACTATAAAGCGGTATATAAGTCTAAGTGCTATTGCTATTGCTGTAAACGGATGGATACATTTTAGGAGATTAGTCTCAGAATCAGTGATATATACAAGGTAAATATCAACCAACACAAAAGACACATTAAACAATGTCTCTTTAAGCAGGAATCTAAATTAAGGTGAATTAATTAGATTGAAAGAGCCAGATTGGGGAAGTAGTTTCAGGCACCGGGCTAGAAAAAAGAAGAGCATAGGTTCTAGTCCCACCTGTGGCCCAGAACCAGCTGAGGGGGGTGCCTTGGGTCAGTCACTCTCAGCCCTGGGAAGAAGGAGGCAATGGCAAATCACACACACAAACACACACAGGCACAAAAAATGATTAAGTAGATTAGCAGCAGGAACTTGCAGTCAATTCCTCCTCATCTCTGGATTCATATTTGCAATGAGCAAGTAAACGAACCAAACAGTAGCTGAATTGCCATTCCAACTGTTTGGAAATGGGGAGAAACAGGAAACGTTGGGAAATATTTTTCTGGTGTGGTGGTGATGGGGAGGCAAGTCACCCTTCCAATTTCCTAAAATATTCCTTGGTAGAGATAATTCTACACTGTGCATGAATCCACCATAGAGGATTCGTAAAAGAGAATCCAACCCTCCATATAGCAAACAAATCAAATCCCTGGTCTTCACTCAGTTATATCTGAGAAAAAAATAATGTTCTAGAATACTTTGTTTATGGAATACTGTATGACATTTTACATAACCTAGGGTAAATATATATTTGAGTAAAATGTGAATTGTATGTTATAATCTTTTATTGAATATATTATGACATCAGGTTTTTGAAATCAATTGGTAATAAGCCTTCAAGTTATAGTTTGGTTATAGTATTATAATAGCAGTTTTGTTCTCAGGTTTTTTTTTTTCATATTTGTTATCTTTGCTGTTCTAACGTTTCTTTTTAATGTGTGAGTTTGTACCCCCCCTCTTCTCTCTCCCTCTGTGTGTGTGTTGTTATCCATACTGGAATGTGCGTAGAGCACAAATAGTTTATGATAATAGGATCAGAGGTGATATTTTAGAGTCCAACTAAGCTGATTTTCTTTGACATTAATTTAGCAGAAGAGCCAGTGGGAGGAGGATAGAACAAAATAAGAGCCCATATTTAGAAAAATAAGGAGCTCTTCTCATAGCAAGTCAAACCTTCTTCACAAGCAGTTAAGGGTTTGGGTTTTTTGAGCCACATTTGAAAATTCCAGGGATTGTATTTGGGATTTTGAATGCAAATGACATATACTCTAGTTTAGCAATATAGTGGTCAATGTTTGGAATACTCTACCTAACTCTGTAGTTTCTTCCCCAAACCCCAAAAACTTTAACCTTAGACTGTCTACTATTGACCTCACCCCTTTCCTAAGAGGTCTGTAGGGGGCGTGCATAAGCGCACTAACGTGCCTACCGTCCTGTCCTATTGTTTCTTTTATTTTTCTTATATGTACCCATTTCATGTATTCATAACTATGTATATACTTATACCTATTATCTTGTAAGCAATTGACAAATCAAATAAATAAATAAAATAAACTATGACCCATCTTAAAAAGGAGTGGGTTGGGATGACGAGACATGCATGACTAAAATGTCTGTTACCATCCATGTATATATACTCTTTGTCCATGTTTCTCAAGCTTATAGATTTCAACCATGTAGACTTCAACTCCCAAAATTAATCAGCCAGCACACAGGTTGGGGAATTCTGGGAGTTGAAGTCCAGATGTCTTAACATTGCCAAAATTGAGAAACACTACTCTATGTACATTCATGTTCATCTCTATGGCCCTCCAGATAGCTCTCAGCATCCCTTTCTATTAGCTAAGTTAGCCAGGGCTCCTGCATGTTTTTTTTGACAGTATTTCAAGGGCCACAATTTCTCCCCTGCAGCTTCAACATATATCCTTTCATAAAATAGTGTTCTATTCAAAGCACTTTCTGCCAATCACACTAACAAAGGATGTAAGTCTCAACAGGATAAAAACTACAAGGTTGCTTTCATAAGATTTACATGTATTTTGTTGTCATATTTATTATTTACAGTAAACTTTGAAGTCTTAATTAAAGCTTCAGTGAATTATCTTGTGTCCCACTTAAATACTGTCTAACAACTTGAGAATGATTGTCACAGAGGAAATTATGTTAAAACACTTGCATGAATGACCACATCATCATTCAAACAAAGTGATTTCAATTTCCTTAACAATGTTTAATATGGCACCATCTAAATAAAGGATATATTAGCATCAGAATAACAAAATACTTAGTATGAGTAACAGGAGACTTTTGACTGAATAATACGCATTGAACATAGGCTCTAATTCTATATTATACTGCAACATGCCTTTATTGCAAAGTTATAAATAAAAGCAAGGTAAGCCCATTTAAAGTATTATATCACTTACATAAATCACTCCCTAGGAATACAGTAAGCTGATTCTATATCTGCCTTCTATTAACTACAATATGTAGTCAAAGTTAATGATAGTTTTTCAAAGATGCATGTACACAAACTGATTATAGTCTTTATGTCATCTTATAACTATTGAAATCAAAGGTCCTAGCATATAAGGTAGTTTATATTGTACAGCAGAGTGTATGTTGAAAGTTACAATATCAGATCCAGGTTGTTAGGAAATATTTAGGGATTCGTTTCCCTATTTTAAAATGTTTTATGCAGAAGAAAGAGGAAGATTAAAATTTCTTTATATTTAGAACTCTATTGATTTAGGCTATCATAACAGAATCTTGAAAGCTTGATGGCATTTCTCTTTTCTTTCCTTTTATATCAAAAAACTCCCTCAAGACAATAGCAATCTTCAGTTTATTCCTCAATCTTCAATATTTTTTCAGACTAACTTCAGGTCTTCATAATTGTTGTATATATCTTCTTCAAGGCTATCTCCATATTCTTCTACACCCTTCCAGATCAGAACTGCCCCCTCCTCAGTTGTCAGAAAATGATTGAAAAATTTATTATTTCAGATAGCATTATTTTGATTTAAAGAATAGAATAAAATGGAATGGAATGGAATAGAATTCTTTAGTGGCCAGGTGTGATTGGACACAGAAAGAATTTGTCTCCAATGCATAAGCTTACCGTGTACATATAAACAGCAAGTAATAGATCATAGGTCATAATCATAGTTTCAATCATTCATCGTAAGTTACAAACTACTGATAAATCGTAAGAAAGCAATAGGAGAAGATAGTAGAAAACATGAGAAGATGAGAAAAGATGAGAAATACGACAGTGCTGTGGGAATTAAATGTTCAGCAGAGTTATGACACGGGGGAGGGGGTGGGGGGGAATACATGTCTGGTTGTTTTGGAAAGCAATGTTCTATGGCAGTGTCCTAAAGGGAGAAGTGAAAATAGATTATGTGAGGGATGTGAGGGATCTGTGGGTATTTTCTCAGCCCTTTTTCTGGTTTGTGCACTATACAGTCCTCAAAGGAAGGCAGCTGATAAGGTTTGTTTTTGTTTTGTTTTTGTTTTTTTGCAGTTTGAACTATTCGTTGAAATATGTATCTGTCCTGTTGGGTTGCTGTACCAAGCCATACATTTTTTGAGGTACAAATGACAGACTCAATAATTTCTCTGTAGAACTGTATCAGCAGATCCTTGGGCAAGCTGAGCTTTCTGAGTTGATGGAGGAAATGTATTGCACCATTCCTATTTTTATTGTCATTTTATGTTGATTTTCCTTGCTTTTTTTTTTTATTTTATTATTGTGTTTACCACAATATGGATGTTTTAACTGAAGTCATTGCCTACCTGTAAGCTACCCAGAATTGTTTGACTTGGACAAGGTGCAACCTTATTCTATAAATCAATATACATTAAGATTATAAATGAAGATTCAATTTAAATCAAAATCAGGTGAGATCTCAGGCCACAAAGGAAGTCCTGATAATCACTGATTTCCTAATTTACATCAGCAGCCACTTATTTTCCAGAGCTGACAAAGCCAAGTTTTTCCACACTTTTTCAAAATTATACTTCTATCTTTCTTCCATGAAAAGCAGAAGATCATACATGCAACTTGTTTCACACTATTTTCACAACAGTTAAATTAGGATAAAAGATCATGGGGGTCAGAGGATCACAGTTGAGAATCATCAGGAATATAAAACTTTCTTTTTGACAACCTGTGGAACTGCTGGCAGCAGACAACATTTTTGTGGAAGCACTGGGAATTATATAGGCTATATTCAAACTGGAGGCCTGCGGGCAGGGGTGAGATGCTACCAGTTCTGGCCAGCTCTATGGAACTGGTAGCTCTGAAGATGCACAAAACGTGATCAGCGAACCAGTAGGAACACCAGTTGAATCTCACCCTTGCCCACAGTCTGGATGCATCATGGACAGGCCACGTCCACTCCAGCTCTGTGAAGGGAAAAAAAAACAGTGATACATCACATAATGGCAATGTGATGCTGTGAGTTTGACAGCCATGTTTATGCTGCTATTCATGGACACAGATAAACTTCCAAGTGCTTCAACAACCTTCTAAAAGGATGCAAATGACCAAATGTCTGAAAGGAATATAAATCCTTCCATTCTCCACTATACTGTCAGAGCTGAAGAAGCTTCTTGGATGAGAAGGGAAACATCTTCAAAAGAAAAAACAAGAAAGTCCAGTTGACTCCTGAAAAAATACCTTTGGGACAACTGTGCTGTTGCTTATAATGCATTTTTTTCTCGAAATGACTAATTTTAATTCAAGTCAAGTCAATGAATTCTCATTTCAATATTCATTGTATTAACCAAAGAAATTGTGTTTGGCACATGTTTGAAATATGGCAAGCTTAAATTATTTTGCAATGGCTTCCCTACCTTATGTCCATAAAATTTACTTAACATGAGTTATTGGGTTCTGTTGTGCCTGCTTAAGTGTTTCTATTCCATCCTGCTGGTGAGAAGCTTGCCATGGTGTTAGTATAATGGAATTGATTGATTGGTTTGTTGATTGATCAGGCTGGCCACCTATCTAAAAACACAATTCTGAGTAGCTCAAAAGAAACGATAACCAAACTATAAAAAGCATAAAATAATTGCAATGGAACTGTTATAAACTTAGGTGAAGTCTGGATCATTTCATCCACTACTTTACATGTTACATTTTCTCCCTTCTACAAGTGACATACAAGTCTTCATAAATCAATGTATCATGCAGAATATCATACAAGTCCAATACGGTATCAGAGTTAGATTTTATGATTATTTCTTTTGAACTATTGCCTGTTGTTTGATCTTACATGCTAATTCTATTAGGAACCCACGCTTAAGATCAGACTGTTCCAATTTCTCATCAAAACACCGAGATGATTGTAACATGCAAAGAACAAGAGGGACAGAATGCCACATCATATCACTTTGGCCTTCAAGAAATTTGATTTCACTAAATGAGAATTTGGCTGACATACAGCTCAGTCATTCAACTACCAGAATATTTGACTGCTGCCATAAAATAGACTCATACAGAGTTTCTAGATATGTTCAAATTTCTCTGTTTAGCTGCGTACATACTGGTTTTTAGTGCCTGTCTCTAAAAAAGCCCAATTGAAAAGTGTATTAAAAGACCATCCATTTAACTCTCTGCATGATTATGATAGCCAGACAGCCCTACTCAGTGTGTGCTGCCAGACCTTTTGAAACTCAACATATAGAATGTATTTCCCAGTAGTAGCTACACGCTGAGGGAAGCCCTGTAATTGGCAATCCCTAATTAGGCATAAATAAGTATCTGAAGTTTGAAAGCTAAGAGGAGGAGAATCTGTGATTCTTCTGATTTTGCTAATTTAAAATCTGAAGTACCCCTCACTTCTATTCTGTCCAATGCTGGGCTAGAGTAGCTCTAGTTCAAATATATATGAATTTTTTACAAATGTTCCATCCTTACAATACCCCTACATCTGACTGCTAGCAGAGTGTCTGTAGTGCATAAGGCATTATCACTGTGGATCTTAATGTTGTCCACAGAGAGCTTTGCCATAGTTATTGGACAGGGAACCAATTAACTAAAGTCCAACTAAACTGTGACTCAGAAGGAATCACTAAGCCTGCAGTTTTGAAGCAGTGATCCTGATGGCCATGGCAGATGGTTCTTATTAGTATATTTCTTTTCCTTTCCTGCTGAACAATGCTGGTCTACATTGTTTTGAAAACAAGTTGTGGAACTACTTTCAGGGTCACAGTGACTGGCCAGGATCTGAAAACAAAAAGTCCACTAAGTTGATTGGATCCCGAATGTCAGCTGGAAGAAGTTCTCAGCTTAGCTACCATTACAACAAACCCTGAAAAAGGGACTTACAACACGAAGTTGAAGTTCTGATGGCTAGCCCTCCTGTGTTCACATGACCATATTTTGAGTTCTCAGTAACTGGCCATGAATCTATAGCCATTTGTAGTTTATTGTGGTCACATGATAACAGTTCACAACATTTTGGCCCTAAACTGCTGATTACTTCTGGTTTCTGGCAAAAAAAATGAACCATCTCAAACAATGGGTTCATTTAACAACCATGGCAAAAAAAAGGTTATATTGGGCATGGTCATATGGCGTCCGACTTAACAACTGTCATGACTTACAGCTGTAATTGCAGGCTCCATTATGGTGATAAGACAAGCATTATCTATGCCTGCATGGAAGTGCCTTTACTGAAAACTGTATGTTTTCAGTTTTTGTCATTTGCAGCCTGTTAATGTTAAGTATAGAAAGGAGATCATTACAGCTTTTTCTCTGTCTTGAATCCTAAAGAGATATTTTACCTGCGCAGCCAACAAATCCATGGCCATTTAAAGTATTTAGGCAAAAGAGGCTTGTAGAAGCTCCAGGACAGTGTAATAAGATTGCACTGCTGACACTTCTGGTTGTCGGCTTCGGTGACAGCAGGGATTCGCCTTCTCTGCGATCCCTGCTGTGCTAGCCGGCTTGGTGCCTCCGATCCTGACAGATTTGGAGGCTAAGGCTGCCCTGTTGGGGCAGCTGAAGATAGGGGGGATCCGGATGGGGGTGAGGGGCGTCGCAACCCCCAGCCTTGTACTCTGCCTGGACTGTTTGATGACTGTGGGATTTTGGGACTTTTGGGAACTGTTTTAAGCTTGGAAATAACTGATTGGCTTAATAATAAGAAGAGGATACAGAAAGAGAAGAAACAGTTCAAAATGGCTCTATCTCTTGATGAATTAAAAAAAAACAATATCTAAAAACAAAGAAAGAAGGCAAAGATGTTATGGGAGAAGCCCTTTGTTTTCTAGATATGGCGCTTGTCATGTGTCAGCAAATTAAACAACAGCTGGAAGAAGCCGAGGAAGAAGAAGCCATTTTTAATGAACTAAACGGTGTGACTAAGAAAGAAAGGAGAAAGAGAGGAGCGAAAAGGAAGGACTTAAGAAATAAAAAAATGTTTATGAAAGAGAAAAAGAAGATGCAAAAACAACAGAATGCTAGAAAGCAAAAGGAAAGAGGAATGCAACAGAAAGGGGAAATCAAGAAGGCAGAGGTTTGGAGAGGAGGGGGTAAAAAGTTTAGGCGGGCTAAGAAGGAAAGGGAAAAGGGGCTAAAAAGTTACAAAGGTATAAGACAAGATGGAGAAAAGGAAACTTTTTTCAGGGATAATGGGTAATATATGGGATTATTTTTTTTTACAAAAAAGGGGGATTCTGCAAAGTACACATGAGTATTGTAATAGTGGTATTTGTATTATAAGTAGATAATCAGAACTTTTTAAGATCTAATAAAAGACTAAAATATCAAAGTATAACTTTAAAAGGTTTAATAATGAATGATAATAAGTTTTAATAAAATACTAAAGGGAATGTTTAAAATATTAGTTTGAATATAGAGTTTAATGGATTAATGTGTTGATTGTTGTGGATTTATTATTGTAGTATTGGTTTTTGAAATAGTAGAGTGTACTAAGCAGAATCTGATTGGGATTTAGGTGTTATTTTAAATTTTAACTTAGGGGAATGATAGAAAGGCATCATACTCCGATTAGTGATTCCAGGGGAAACTATTCTTTTTTAAATTGGAAATGAGACAGATGTAAATGGAGAAATGGACAAAAGATATAAAAATATTTTTTTAAAAAAAGCAAGATTAAATATATAAAACAGAATTAAGATGAGGCAAAAGTGGAGAGGAGTTATATAATAGATATAGAATGGTAAATAAGATGGGTAATGGTATATGAGAAGAGCGTGAATTCAATTGAGTCCATACAAAAAGAGGTAATCTGGGGCCAAGTTACTTTCTAGAAGAAAGTTTCATGTTTTTATGTCTATGTTTTATGTGTGTGTATTTAATTAAGAATTAAATAATAAAATCTTGGAGGAAGACTAGATGAGAATAATTATAAACAAGCCAGAGGAAAATATAAAGTTGATGACTGGATAGCAGATAAATCAGAAAGGAAATATGATTGAATAATGATTAAAGAGAAACAATGTGGAATTTGGTAAAGGGAATTTACGTGTTTATATGGAAATGGGATAAATTATAAGTATGTGATATAAAGCAATATGTTACCTGCCTTGTAAGGATCTACAATGGAAAGAGGTTTTATGTTTTTAATGTTTAATGATGTTTTGTTTTGTTTGTTTGTTTGTAAAATCAATAAAACTTGTTTAAAAAAAAAAGATTGCACTGCTGAATCTCAAAATGTGTACTTGTATTTTTTTTTTTTAGCAGCAGCAGCAGGAATGGCTGTTATGAGCTCTTCATATGGTTTTTACATTTCCACTACAATTTCTACAAAAGGAATGATATACCATTCACTGACTTTCCCTCAGCAGAGGAACAGATGGGTAAGTAGCTCATACTTACCAGTGGAGCAAAGTATTCATTTATTTTTTCTTGATGGTATCTTAGAAGCTGGTTCAAATGTTAAGAGAGGGATGTGGGATAATGCTCAGAGGAGGTATCATTTGAAATAAAAATGCAGCCACATGCTCTCAGGAATTAAGTCAAGCTAAAACTCATTTGGCTTTTTTAAAGCTGTTACCATTTCCCGCTTATTAGAAGTAGCTTTATAGTAACCCCCAAATATACCTTTTTAATCTGGAGGAAAGCAATTAACAGCTAAATCTAAAGTCACTAGCAGGCAGAGTTCTGTATATCTATATTACCTTTATTCTTCTTTCTAACTTATATCATAGCCGAACTTATTGGTAGCCGCACATTGCAATAAACAAGGACATGCATTCAGTTTCGCAGCTACTATGATTGTCAGTTGAGCAGGGACAAAAAGACCCAGAGAAATAATTGAAGCCTGAGAGATGGGCCTCTTGTCAATCAACAGGAGTGCTAATTTATCACCAGTCTTTCAGGTACTTAGGAGCCAAGGACACAACAGCTCAAAGAAACAACTACTAATAACGTAGTTAACGTAGTTAGCTATCAATATTCTAATTAGCAATTAAAAGCTACACACAACCAGCAACCATATTAATACACTGTGTAGAACAGCCCAGTGCTCATACTCTGGAGAGAGAGAGAGAGAAGTTCTCTGATGATGAGCTTTAGCATGAGCCTAAACACTTGGAAGAATAAACTTTAGGTCTCACTGATCAACTTCAAATTGGATTCTATCATTACTATCTTTGTAATATGGAAGATTCTCCAACACTGAGAACTTTCTTCAGATGACCAGTAGTGGTCTGTGACATTCAGGATCTATTTAGCCCAGTGTCTAACTCATTTTCAATTCCTGCCCAGTTCATTGTGTCAGGGTGTAGTTTAAAAAAAAGTCAAGACAGCAGTGCAATTGAAACTCTCTCTGTTTTTTTATCTATGCCATATGTGCAAAATATATGAAAAGAATGATGCTTTAATCACCCAGTCATGATTCCCACCTTGGTTGCTGTTTGATACACCTTGTAGACATTCCTTTTCTCCTCTGGGTTACAGCATATTCCTGAAAAAGTTACCTGGAACTTAGTTACTTGGCTATATTTTCAAAAATAAAAATGTAATCCAG
This sequence comes from Pseudonaja textilis, assembly GCF_049901715.1. Lineage (NCBI taxonomy): Eukaryota > Metazoa > Chordata > Lepidosauria > Squamata > Elapidae > Pseudonaja > Pseudonaja textilis. The sequence continues at coordinate 22,813,654 of NC_141993.1, forward strand.
TCCAGGCATGGTGAGCTTTTTGGACTCCATGTGTCAAAAAGTCAGAAAATACCTAACTTGATTCTGCTGGCACATCATTCTAGATTCTAGAGCCGATGTGGCACAGTGGTTAGAATGCAGTACTGCAGGCTATTTGTGCTGACTGCTGGCTGCCAGCAATTCAGCAATTCAAGTCTCATCAGCTCAAGGTTGACTCAGCCTTCCATCCTTCTGTGGTTGGTAAAATGAGGACCCAGATTATTGAGGGCAATATGCTGACTCTGTAAACCGCTTACAGAGGGCTGTAAAGCACTGTGAAGTGGTATATAAGTACTATTGCTAAATGCTATTCTTCCCCCTTCCCCATGTTCATCTATTTTTTAAAAAAATAAATCCAATCATGTGTGGTGCTATGTACGTATTACATTTTAAAAAGTCAAATAATTACAAAAAAGAACTATGAGTAAAATAAACTCATTTTCCCAGGATCTAGATCTCACACAGGAACATACCCAGTTTTGAACAGTCTCTGAAAATTAAGAAAATAGAATTAGGCGTGCTTTTGAGAACAGTTGTAATTGAATGTTGGTGAACTATATCTGCTATTGTGGTGAATCACCTTGACACGTGTATCATAGGTTTGTCACCACAGATCTAGTCCAAGGTCCCAAATTAAATGTTATGAAGGATATTAAATGAATAAATACATATTAGAAGATGTTAAAAACAATTGAGTCATATTTTTTTGAAGCAAAGATTGTCCACAATGTATTTGAGGAGAAATCACTTACATTGGATGTGTGAGAAAAGGAGTGATAAACGATGGAGAAAATTGTCTCTTTTTTACCCGAGTGAGGGATGTCAGTGAATAGAATGCAGAGAAAAGAAAATGCTACTTTTTACAAAATCCTTCACAAAAACTCTTTGCATTAGACCAAGAAATGTTGGAAATTACTGCTAAGTTAATTTGAGCGGTAAACCTAGAGAGAAATTATACTTATGTATATAAAAGTGTGTGTTTGTGTTTGTAGGAGACATAAACTTTTAAGAGAACATCTGGTTTACGTACTGAAATAATTTATTTAAATATTTTTGTGCATGAAAAATTAGAGTAAGATCTAAGAATGACCAGACCACTTCCACTTGGTTAAGAGAGAAGTAGACTTGTGAAAATGGAATATGTGGAATCCTTCTGAATATCAGCCGGGGATGCTGTCATGGCAAGTAATTTGTAATCCCACCATACAGCTCACTGACAGCATTCACGTGATGTAACATAGAGTGAGCAAACATCTGGCTTGTGGAAACAATTTATTTATTTTTTACTAGCACACTGAGATCCACTATTTGAAGCCAGATGCATAATGGCAATTCAAATGTGTGAGAATTAAGGAACATCGTCTCTCTGAATCTAACCAGCTCAGAAAGAAATTGATGATTAATTATTGCTTTTTGGTAGACAGAAAACTTTGTCAATCAACTAAGATTTATGCAGAATGTGTAGGTATGTATAAAATCAAGTCAGGGTTGATTCTTGGCAAGTAATTTGTTTCTCAAGAAATTGCAACAAAAAAATCTTTTCAATTCATAAAGGGGAGGAGAGTTGACCAGAACACATTTTAAATAAAGACAACTTAAGCATGAGAAACAGTTGATAATGTAATATGTAAATGCTTTTTTCTTCTTCATTTTTTGCAGTTATCTGGAATTGACCTGTTTGGTCTTGAAAGACAAGCAGGTTTGAGGCTCAAAAGAAGCCCCATTGGGGATTTCCAGTTTGGGTCTCTTGAGCGATAGACTGAAATCCGCTATTGCGCATTGTTTCGATCTGTGCTCACCGCTGGAGCACCCTGATCCTTTGGATTCGGGGCTGAACCACCCTGTAGAGGTGGTGAAGAGGGGGGAGATTGCTAGCCAAGTGGAAGGGAGCCTCATCTCTCCTCCTTGGCTGGTCTAAACTCCCTTCCCCAAAGGCAGTTGCAGCAGTGGTCAGAAATGGCCACCTCAAAGAAGAATCCGACTGGATAAGACTGTGCAGGAGGAAGACAAAGAGGAAAGCAGGACAGACCAGGCTAAACAACAGAGAACATCTAAGCAAGGTACCCTGAATCTAAAAGTACCTAGAAGGATACTTCTGAAAGAAGATCTTTAAGTGGCGAAGGAGAGAGAAATGGAGGTTAAAACCCCCTTTTTTTAGCTTTATATTGACAATTACAAATGGTATTGAAAGTATTTTATATTAATCTATTTTGACACTAATAGGCAACCTTAAGCTGAAATCTAAGTGTCAAAAGGAGAATAAAGATTTTTTTCTTGGTCATTTTAAAGCCCTAAAAAGGAGAATAGTGGAGGCAAAAGGGTGGGACTTGGAATAATGGAAAAATGAAGTGCCACCTGGAAAAATAAAGAGGATTAACAGTGAAACTTTGAAAAGACTCCTGAGGATACATTGTAACTGAAATCTTATTAAAAGATACAGTAACCCACGGAAAGGAAAAGTAAAGGAAAGAAACAAGAAGGAACAGTCTGGGATGATTTGGTGATTTAAAAAAAAGTTTTTGGCATTGTTTTTTTCTTTCTTTTTCTGTTTTTACTTAAAGTCAATTGGGTGGTTGTTCAAAAGTGTTTAAAATGCCATCACTCCTGGAGGAATTGAAGATGAGTCTTGAAAAACAGAAAGAAGATGCAGAAAGGGGAGGAAGATCCCTTGGCTTTGTATTTGAATTTTTTGAAATGGAGATCCTGAACTATGAAAAGGAAAAGGAAAAGCTTCAAGAGCAAGAAGAAGAGCGGGACAAAGAAGAAGCCATTTTCAATGATCAAATAATGCAATAAGGGACAAAAACAGGAAATAAAGAAAAAGGGGAAACATACTAAGATTAAAAGTATTTGCTCAGCTAGAAAACACAGAGACAGTGGCTAAATTAAGTTAAAAGTGAGGATTCTGCAAAGGTACAAAAGATAGTGTTGTGACGGTAGAATACTGTAATGAGTTAGAAATGAAATAAGTACATAATCTGTGAGATAAAACTATTGTTATGTAATGGTATGTTTATTTATAATTAATGCAATAATAAAGAAGAGAGGGAAACATTGCAATTGTTTCTAAAGATTGATAAAATATTGAAAAGAAATGTGAAAGATTTATAGAGAAATTTATACCAGTTATTAGAATGAATTTGAATAATTATTTTGCTTATTAATAGTAAATAATTTATAAGATAAAACTGTATGACTATCCAATGGTATGTTTATTAACAGTTAATTAATAATGAAGAAGGGAGGGAAACATTTCAATTGTTCTCAAAGATTGATAGATATTGAAAAGAAACATGAAAGATTTACAAGGTTCATAGCAGTACTAGAATGATTTTGAATAACTATTTTGTTTACTAATGTGTGTGTGTGTGTGTGTGCGTGTGTGTATGTATGTATGTGTGTGTGTGTGTGTGTATATATATATATATATATATATATATATATATATATATATATATATATATATATATATATATAGTTTTTGCTATGTTTTTAGAATTTTTCTTTTTACATTTTCAAGGGGAAGTACCAAACAGAGTCTGAATGATGAGATCTACATGATATAAAATAGATATTAGAAATTTGAATGTTATAATTTTAGAACGCACAAATTCAATGATTAATGAGATTTCATATGATAATAACAATAAGATTTAAAGGTGTTGCACTCTGATTGGCAATCATAGAGAGAATTTTGCTTTTTAAGAATGTTGGAAGAGAATATATGAAATTGTAAACAAGACAGACGAAAGTATAAGTACAATGAATAAAAAGATATAGAAATTTAGGTAAAAGAAATATAATTGAATAAGAAGAAAATGAGATAACCATAAAAGAAAATTAAGAGAAGTAAAGGGAGAAATAGTGAGAAATTGGAAAAAGAATAATAAGATATGAAGTTGAATACGTAAGATGAATATGCATATGAAATTGTGTCTGTATGGAAATGTGATAACCCGGAATGATGCTGTACTCAAATAAGATGTTTTATTTGTTTTGTTAAAACTCAATAAAACTTTATTTTAAAAAAAGAAGAAGAAGAAGCCCCATTGGGTATTTTGAGGTCACCCATTGCTTTGTACTTTGATAATAAATCTCCAGAAAAATACCTCAGGCTAGACTGGGAATAACACCCCAGAAGAAAATGATGGCCAAACACTGCCCAATAATCACCAAGAAAACTGCAGTTGCTGTATAGCTAATGTCAACTAAAAAGATACTCCTTTGGTCTTTTTAGCTGCCAGAAAAAGAGAGTGGGGAAAAACAAGGCATTCTTGAAATGCCTAGTTAATCACCTCAGATTCAGAATCCTGGTGCTTAACCCTAGTTCTGCCTTCCACTGAAACCTTTTTGGAACCTGGGCCTGGGAGAAACGGATTTCCATCTAATAAACTTTTGTACCAATGAGGTATAATTGGATGCAGTTGCTATTTTGATGGAAGTGCAGCTTAGAAAAATGTAAATTAGCTTTAAATGGAGCATAAAGAGAATTAAACAATACCTCTTGTAATTGCTTGCCTTCTTTTGGTAAAACGCCACCTCTTTAATGTGATTGGGTCAGGATTTGTTTTGCATGCAAGTGACACTTTTTTAAAAAAATTGTAGTTACCAATATTGTCCATCCTTTCCTTTTGGGTTTGGCTGAATTTCACTTTGCATCAGATACAAGCAGAGAGCTCTTATTCTGCTCAACAAGAGGAGGAAAAAAAGAAGAGAAGATAACAAACCACCATGGGACAAGAATCTACCTTATGCTGTCCTGAAGGATATAGAAATTCATGGCCAAACTAGACGCAATGAACTTTGAGAGAGTGCAGTTAATGGGCTACATTTTTGTTGTTGTTGTTGTTAAAAAAAATTCCTTTAGGGAATTACTGAGACCACAAGGCAGGAAGTTTAATTCTTTCTTTCCTTGCTAGAATGCCAACAAAGAAGCCAGTTCTGAAGCTGCTTATGTACTTTCTCATTCAAAACCATCCATGTGGGTCCAAGATTATGGATAGACAGATCTGCTGTTGCAGGATAAAAAAAAATACAACTCAAAATCTCCAGAAAAAAAGTCTGAGAATGTTACTGTAATGGAAGGAATGCTGTTTCTCCTTTTGATCCGCTACTATGACAATTACTTTTCCATTCACATTCCAAGTGGCTGCTTGTGATTTTTTTTTTAAAAAAATAAATTATTATAAATGAAAGAAGGGAGAGACAAGCAGGAGGGCTGACAATCAGAAAGGCTCTCGTGACTCTATTCTCTCCTGCAAAAATAAATGATTCCATTATTAACCCATTTGCCTGATAAAAGAAGGCTTTGTTCAGTTATGGCATTCTTGGAAAGATGTAGTCAGTCATGTTGATCAACCCACACTGCAAAATGAGAGGAGGGGAGAATACACATAACTGAATCTAGGGCTAATTATGTGGTAGAACTTCTTTTAAGTTGAACTCATTTTAATTCCTTCAATTTAGAAAAGTGTATTGTATTTTCCAAACAACACTCAGGTTTTCAAATCCTGAATTCATTCAGTTCACTTCAATCACACAGTTGGAGCCACCATCTTTTTTTAACTATACCAAGATGTCCGTCCATAACGCAGGTCTAAGAATATTCACCCAAAGACACCCAGTGAGCTTCCTGCTAGCTCTCAAAAAGACATATAAACTATCGAAATTTTAAGCATATGACCTATAAGCCAATTCAGAATTTTCTCCAAGTTAATCGTATTATTTGGCAGAGTAAGCCATTGCTCCTTCTCAGAAAGCAGCAGCCATAGAGAAATACTCTAAATATAAAGTAAAAATACAATACAATGTGTTGAATATCCAAATGAAGGAATGAAGCCAAGGAACAAAGACTTCACTCAGGTCTGCATTACATAGCAAGAAAAAAAAAAAAAAAAAAAAAAAAAAAAAAAAAAATAAGCCATCCAAGATTACATAAGCTGTCGATAGCTCCCTTTATAAAAGGGCAGCAAGCTGTCAGACAGGCATGCTGTAAGAAAGAAAGTCATAATAAAGAGCTTGAAGTCGAAGATCAGTGTCTTCCTCTTCAATCACCCCACAATCTAACACAATATTTGTTTAAAAAGATACATTTCCTTTAAGGCAAAAAACAAACGAACACCTTAATCAATTAAAGGGTGATTCCTAGATTTTTTTTCCATATTTTGCTTCTCTGCACAGTCCTCATTTCAATGACCAAAAATATAGGATGCAATGAAAAAAAAGTGAAGGGGGCATTTCCTCAGTTCAGTACATTCTGCTTCCAGGCTTCTTGCAATCTTTAAAAAGGCTGATTGATTGTTAAGATGGCCATCAGAATCCCTGTGGAGTTGAAACTTCAGTCAAAATGACAGATGGTCAGTGGGGTACGATCTTTCTTGGAAGTGGCCTCCTTCTGCAGAATGAATTCCCAAAAAAGCCACTAATTAATGTTCTCACTATAAAGTTTAGCCATCAGGCCAGTCTTTCTTCTCCTTGTAGCATTTCATCTGTAATTTTTTACTTTCCAATAGGAATCATGCTGCCTGGAGATATTGATATTAGTATGTTATTTTCTTACTCTTTATCCTATGTTATTGGTTTTCATGTTTGTGATTCCCTCAAAGCTATTTCTCAATTGGATAGAAGTGTAGAAAGTCAGCACCCACCCCCCAGAAGAATGAAATATTTTAGGAAATATTAAAAAGGCAGAATATTATATTTCCTAAAGGAAAAATGGAGAAACATGCTATTGGAGACAGAAAGCAGCAATTATTTTCTTAATAGCCCCCAGCAGATACTTTGTGCCCATTAAGAAAGATTGGGCCATCCTATTCAGAGACCAGCCCCAGTTTCCCTGCCCAAGCAAACTCAGATAAGCAACAAAGAAAAGGTTGACAAAATTAGCTCAGACAAACTCCTAGGATTTGCATTTTCCCTCTTGCCTGTAGAGCCAGCCATGACCCCTACATAACCCCTGCATAGGATTCTGGCAAGAGCCAATAGAATACATTGTCATAAAAATAACTCAATAAAAGAGGAACACAGACAAACCACAGGCAATAAATCCTACTTTGAGATCAGAGGTTTATTTCATGAGCAATTTGGAACATGAACAGTCATCATAATGTAAGAACATTTCAGTAAGATAATACTGACAAACAATCCATTGCAATGAGGTCCACTGACATGGCTGAGTCCGGCAAGGAGTAGCCATGGCAGTGGCCATGATCTGAGATAAAACCCTGTCTTATATAGTCTTTTCTCTACATCTCTTCTGTTCCTCTGGAAGATTATTAGAGTAACTTCCTCATTCACTATGCCATCCTGTCGCTTGGCACTTATTTGGAAAACTCTTGTCATCTGCACTTTTTGGTTCCATATTCTACCCAGACAGTTATATCAAAAATAGCCCCCACACTGATTGAATTGCAACTATTAGTTTTACACAATGCAGATTACAAATTTTCCCTTAATTTGCATCTTTTATCAAGCTAGCACTTTAATATACTGTCATATAAGAAGCAGTTCAAGCCAGGTACAGGGCTAGGAAGCATAGGCACAGGTAAAGAGGTAAGGATTTCCTCTCACAACATGTTCTTCCACAGGGACATGAAGCTCAAGTGCAAAGCCCAAAAGAAGGTATAAACCCCATCCCTACTCTCAACTCCATTTTGGTCAGCTGCCCAGAATCACACGTGGTTCTCAATGGTGGGATTCAAAATTTTTTACTACCGGTTCTGTGGGCGTGGCTTGGTGGGTGTGGCAGGGAAAGGATACTGTAAAATCTCTAGTCAGAGGTAGTATTTGCCGGTTCTCCAAACTACTCAAAATTTCTACTACCGGTTCTCCAGAACTGGTCAGAACCTGCTGAATACCCACCTCTGGTGGTTCTGCTTCATCAATAAACCCTCTTTCCAATCAGCCTCCATGTTTCCAGTGTCTTCCTTCCAGATTGGAACTGAACCAGATGCATATTTCTTCCCACAGAAATATGGAAAATATGGAAGCAATCCACCTGCCCTGATTTACCTTGCTTGTTCTCCTCAGGTGAATGAAGAATAGTGTCCTTTCATCAGGATTTGAAGCAAAATTAACTTTTCATACCCAGAATCAGAAAGGAGTTCTTTTATTTATGGGCTTTTCCGTGATTATTTTGAAGCTCAGAAGAATTTCTTAAAGAGATGACCATGGATTTATTGATGGGATAAATCCGTGAGCCCTGACAAATCATAACCCATGTAATTTGCAAGCTAAGCATCATACACTGTATCTGCACCTGCTTTTCTCTCTGTTTCCTCTCATTAACTCTACTTTCAGGTGATAGGCTCTCTCTCTGAGCCATGAGGTATTCACTGGCAGAGATTTATTTTGATTGATTGATTCAATTTATACGGCTACCCATTTCAAACATGATTTTGAGCAGCTGACAGAAAATAAACAATATTATAAAGACATCATAAAAAAACAATAAATAACAATACAGGAACTGCGATAAAACCAACCAACATGTCAACATAATCAAGATAAGGTTCAGCCACGTAACCTGGATCACAAGCTTGACAAACAAACCTGGTTTTTAAGGCCTTATGGAAAAACTGTAGGGTCAGAGCAATTCTAATCTCTGTGGGAATGATGTTCCAGAGGACAGGGAGCACAACGAAAAGGATCTCTTCCAAGGACCCAAGAGATGATATTCCCTAGCAAATGGGACCTGAAGCACATCTTCCCTTTTGGATCTCATAGGATGGCTAGATACAGGGATGAGCTTCCAAAGTTTCAGCAACCGGTTCTCTGCCCAGTTGCTTGGATGGCGTTTCTGGCCTTCTGGAGCCTCCGGGAGGCCCGTTTTTTCACCCTCCCTGAGCCTCCATGCAGGCCCTGTTGTTACCTGGCATACAAAACAGGCTGCATGGTGACTCCTGGGAGGGGAGGGGTGGGCAGGGCCAGCCAGGGGTGGGATTTACTGGTTCACCAAACCAGTAATTAAAAATGATAAAATTAGCTACCGGTTCACCTGAACAGACGTGAACCGGTAGCAGCCCACCCCTGGATAGATACAAGTTGGGAGAAACTGTCTTGCAAGAAGTGCAAGCCCCGTGTCATGAAGGCCTACAAAATGTCTCATGGGACAGAGGTATCACATGCTCTGGACAAAATGCATCCATGCATTGCCAAATTTTATACCAGCAGAAGCTTCCAGATGTTCTTCAAGAGGTGCCCCAGAAGCAGCTTTCTTGGTCATGCAGAAGCAGAGGGACAAAAGAGAAATTGGTTTCCAGTGATTCCACAACCGTTGGATTTTTTGATTGCTTGTGTCAGACAGACCACAACTGGAGGATTTTCCTTGTGGGTGGTGGTCCACAGTGCGGCAAATGTGTTATGAAGCTAAATGCTTCAGTTACCTTTTTTGTTTTGTTTCAGTTTATGACCTTGCAACTTTCCTTTTTTTTTTCATATTCCTTCTTCTAACCTTTACGCAAATGAAAGGAACTGATCAAGAGACACAGTGGGCAAAATGTCAAGAGTAACCAGGGGGCTATGAATTCAAGTGAGTCCAATAGCAAACTCTGTGTGTCACTCATACATTATTAATACTCCACCAAAATGTGCATTTTCATACATGACTCAAAGGTGGATTTGCATCATTTAAAAAATTGTACAAATAAAATCTACACTTACAAGTCTATTGAAAGAAAGTGCTTGGCCTTTGTTTTTCACTTCTAGAGAGGTTCATTCCAGTTTAATTAAGTGAATGGAGAAAGTTACATTATATCTATGTTTGATTCTTCTAGCACTCATAATTTTAGCCATGCTTTCCTAGATAGTCTAATTTCTAATAAATTAATTGTCCTGCAAGCCAATTCTTTAACATTAGCTTTTATTTGAATGGTTTCTGTTATGTCCTGAGGACTCTAGGAGTTCTCACTCAGGTCCAGTCCCTTTGCGTGGGCGACCTTTCCCTTTCACCCATTGGTTGGTTCTCCCAGCAGCCAGCTATAAAAGCGGGCTGCGGGGTCCAACCAGTTGCTGATTGCTGTGAGCCAGTTCCAGGCGTGGCAAGCACGGTCAGCCCTTTATTGTTATAATAAAGTACTTGTTGCATCTATGCTCTGGTTCAGCCTCTCATTGCCCAAACTTAACAGTTTCCTTCAGAATTTGAACTACATAAGCTTTCATTAACTGCAATTCATTTATTGGCACTTCTAAGAGAGTAGATTAGCTATCAAACAAATGCAGTGCTTGAGGTCTGTTCAAAATTGCCTTCTCTCAATACTAGTCAAAAGGAATCTATCACTGAATTTAAATACAACTTAAAATACTGCTGAATCAAGGAACACAGGAATCTTTACTTTTAATAGATAAATAACGGTAACTTTATCATGCTTTTTCAAAGTACAGTTGCATTATCTATGAACAGTTAAAAACTCAGTTTACTTATTGATTTGATTTGATTTGATTTGATTCTGCCTGATTCCAGAGAGATGCCGTGCAGCTTACATTATAAACTATGGTTTTTAAAAACCATAGTGAAGAGTATATCATCTAGACACAAACATGTCCAAAGAGGAGCTCAACAGCTACCTTAATCCAGAGCCTGGGAGAACAGTCAGATTTTTAAAGACTTCCAGAGGATCATCATGGTAGAAATCACAGGGACCACTGGAGAGATATTTATCCAGACAGCAGGTGCCATGTTAGATAGCCTTGTTTGACAGATGCAATCAACTATAACCCAGGGCACATCATATTTCACATGGAAATTCTGAAAAAAAGATTCAGTCTACCAAACTCCAACGGCTGAACTCTTGAGTTCTTACCAAAGAAAGCAAAATAACACTTCTCGTTACGAGTTGAAGATTGTCAGCCTCAAGCTCTGAGATGACACAGCAAAATTCAATCTTGTCCAATTCTTTATTTGCTTACACCTAATGGACAGAATCTTGCCAAACTAAAGGCGTAACTTTTTAACCTGCTAAATAGATCCTGAGAGATTCTAGAGTGTAGCTACCCTGAACCTCTTCCTCCCTGTCCCAACTATCTTGGGATTGTGCAGTCTCTTACTCCAGGCCTCTCTCTGGGAAAGATATGTCCTACCAAAACTCTCTCCCACTGCTCCTGCAGGTGCACATTCCATCACAGTGACATTGTGAAACTGTACCGCTCATTACTACAAGAAGTAGTTGTGTTTCAAAGTTTCCAAGTCATAAAACAAATGGAGGCAAACAAAGAATTGTTGTCTGTCTTTGTATATTGAAACCTCCAGTTTTGGCCAACTTTGGTACTGGCATAGATCTCATCCTTTCATTATGCTCCCCAAATGCACTTATTCCTTGCATTTATATAGCCGCCCACCTTATACTTGCATGTGACTCTGGCCAGAGTGCAGAATTAAAACACAAGCTAAACAATTTAACATAATCCAACCACTAAAACCATTTTTTTAAAAATCAAAAAATGATCCAGATATAATATATCTATTTCATAAACCTACCTATCTGGCTGCCATTCATGATTCATGCGAGGAATGCTTTTTTTTTTTAAAGGAAGTGATAATCTCCTATAAAAATTCTTTGGGCAATTTTCAGGAAAAAGAAAAGGAGTAATAAGCACTATGAAATTGAAAGAAGAGCATCATTTTGTTTTGTTTTTTGTTTTACTATGGATGCAGTTACAGTATTGCTTGTTATTTTCCAAATGAAATCAGATGGCACAAAACAGATCCTCTAGCAATTAATTATATTCAACCTCCATACTCAAACCCATCATTTTTTTTTACACCCAGAGAGGCTGTTCCCTAAGATAAATATCCTGTACAATGCAGGATATCTCCCTGCTGTTGCTCTAAGTCCCATTTAATGTAATTGAAGATGTTCGTTAATGACTAATCCTTTTAAAAATCGTATTAATCTCCATCAGCCCTTGATAACTAGCATCACAAATTAATTACATGATATCCTTCATTTAACAATACTCCTTAGATTTACAATATTATTTCTGAATGTATATAACAGTGATGGCTAACCTTTTTGGCACCAAGTGCCCAAAGCATGTGCATGTGCATCCGAGTGGTGGGATTCAAAAATTTTTACTACCGGTTCTGTGGGCGTGGCTTGGTGGGCATGGCAGGGGAAGGATACTGCAAAATCTCCAATCAGAGATGGTATTTGCCGGTTCTCTGAACTACTCAAAATTTCTGCTACCAGTTCTCCAGAACTTGTCAGAACCTGCTGAATACCACCTCTGGCGCATCCCCAAAATACAACATATGCGTGTGTGACACCCCCCATCACACACATGATCCCTGTGTGTGTCCCACTCATGTGCCCCACTCGCATGTGTGCTCTGCCCCCCGCGTATGCACACACAATCCTGCCCATCACCCCGCCCATGCATGCAACCCCCATGTGTGCGTCCCACCCCCATGCATGCGCGGCAGAGACCCGAAGATCAGTTGGAGAGCAGGAGGCATGTGTGTACATGCATGATGGAGCTGAGCTGGACCAATGGCTTGTGTGGCCAGAGAAAGGTTCTGTGTGCCACCTCTGGCATGCATACAAGGGTTCACCATCACGGGTATATAACAGAAATACTCCCAAATTAATACTGCTATCGAAGAATCTTGCAATACACTATATGTCCCCATTTTGCCCATTGACCTGAGACTGGCAATACAATGGCCTTCAGCACAATAGTGTATCTTAGTGGTTAGATTCCTCATTAGTTGAAGTGCCATGGAAAACACATTAGAGCAGTTGAATCTAGGTGGCTGCGGGTTCATTTTTAACTGCAACGAGGCCATTTTCCTTAGGGAGGGTCATAGCTAAACTTAATAAAGGGCATTCCTAGCTACCCAAGAAACAAAGGCTGAATTTGAAAGCATCTGCTAACTTATGAACTCAATCTTTTAGCAGGGACACAACCATGATGTACAACTTTCTCCATCTGCAGTGCTTCTGGTTTGTTTTTGTTTTTTCCATGCAAAGCTGTCTGTTCACTCTTCTGTATCCCAAAACTGCCTTCGGGGGCTTATTTAAAAGTCTCCACAGCCTTTCTGGGGTTAATCAAGGAAAAACAGATAAAACCAAAGGCACGAAACTAGAATGCTAAGTTGTGCAAAACAATGTATGAATGTGTTCATGACAATTTAGCTTTCACCAGTACAATTAGATTTAGATTTTACACATTTTATATTATTTTTACACTTTTTTTCATAAAGCCTTGCTCTACTCCAATATACCCTGTGTTCTTCTGCTTATTTATTCATACTTAAATCTGTGAGCATATGCCAAAAGCATCAACAATTGTATAATGTCAGTGTACATTTATTTCCATAGAAGCCTTTAGCTGATGATAAAATCCTTTGTCTGTATACGGCACAAACTGTTCATCCTTCAGTATTCAATCACCCAGCCCTTCTATGATCTTTTCTTCCCACCAAGTGATATTTTCACTAGACACTGAGAGTCTCTTTTCATAGACAAGAAATCTCATGTTAGCCCAAGGACCTAAATACCAAAATAAGGAGAGGTATGTGCAGCATCTTACTGTATTTACATATTTTTGGCATGGCTAACTGCTCTCACAAGCAAGTACTGGAGCGCATAATACCAGACATGACACAGGAGTGCAAAAATCATAAAACTGCATCTCACTTATGTTGGCCATGTCATGTGGAGAAGCGGTGTCATGGCCTAGTGGTGAAGATGCTCACCTCCCACTCAGAAGGTTGAGAGTTCAATCCTAGGTAGCAGGTATTTCTCTCCTGGGACGCAAAGAAAAAAATATCTGCTGTGAACTCTACGTGGCGTCAGGAATGGCATCCAGCCAGGAAACGCTCAGCTCCATCCAGTCGTCCTGGTCCTACCATGAATTAAAGAATTACAGGATCATAAAAAGAGAGTTTTATGTGGGGGAATTCACTGGACAAAGCAAATGTATTTGAAAGAGTTAGCAGTAAAAGGAAACCAGGCTGCCAAAGAACATGGTGGCTGGCCACCATCAAAGCTGACCTCAGTCAGACCATAGAACAACTCAAAGTAGTAGTGCAAGATTGGAAGATGTGGAGAGACCCAGCCCATAGAATCACCAAGAGTCAAACACGACTGAATGGATAACATCATCATCATTGACTCTCAAGAACATTCAGACTGTTAATAATCCAAATAAAATGTCTTACTCTGAAAAAGAAAAGCAAAAATAGTAGCCTGGTTTTTAATCCTCCACCATCTTTCTTCTAATTTCAGATCAAGAAAGGAAAAAGTCAATCCCCATAATAACAACAAAAATCCAAGATAACAGCTTTCCCGGGAGTTTTCCAAAGCATTTGAACATTTCTTAGAAGAAAACATTAGAGAAGAAAAGGCCTTTTTGAAAACATAACTCTAGAACTCCCTGTAGTTTTGTAGAGAATAGAGCGGTTAACTGTTTGTTTAAATAGAGTCTCTATTCAAACCTTGATAGATAGAACCCACAATAAGAGAGCTAGTAACAAAATGCAACCACAGACTTCATCTCAAGGCAAGAAAAGAGGTGTAGTGACACCTTGCCAAACCGAAGAAAGAGGAGGAGTCACTGGAAGGCAAAATAGATTCTGAATCCTCTTCCTTTATCAGAGAAAAAAACAACTATATTTCCCAAAATGTGATTAACGAAAAAAAACAAGAAAGCCTTATTTATCCTTGCAACTCAAGAGATAAACTGGCTTCTGCAGATTGAAGCATTCCTGTAACCTCATCTATTTGTATGTTCCACTAACCAGGGGTCTCCAACCTTGGCAACTTTAAGACTTGTGGACTTCAACTCCCACAGTTCCTCAGTCAGCTTTGCTGGCTGAGGAATTCTTGGAGTTGAAGTCCACAAATCTTAAAGTTGCCAAGGTTGGAGACCTCTGCATTATGGAGGTTTGGGGGAGAAACTTGTTTTGTCTTACTAGGAGCTGGACATTGTGGGGGGGGGGTGACATTTGGATGGTCTTCAGCCCTTCCTGTTCCCTCAACATTTTTCTCCTTGAGCAGTTCAGTTAATTTGAGTTTAGATGCAGAAAAACCCACATTTTGTGATTGGCTGTGCTCATGGGCCATTTTCCTATTTGCAGAAATTGTTGCCTAATCCTACTTCTTAAACTCTTTTTTTTGTTGTTGCATGATGGCTTTTCCTTTTACTTACAGCTAAAATTGGAGAAGGGGAAATCTCTCTCTTTTTTAAAAAAAGAAACAAGCCAAACCAAAGCAATGTATATTGAAAATATGGGTGAAGTAAGCATTTTTGCTTTGCTGTCCAAAGTGTATGGGAGATTATGGCTACTCAAGAACCTGTCATCATTTAGTAGCCAGAGCATTAACTGAACAATGTCACCCCACTCCCTTCTCCTATTAGTTGGTATAATGCAGTCCTGATAGAGTCAGATGGTTCCTCCTCTTCTGGCATTCTGAGATGAGAAAGATCATCACCTGGCCAGTTTCAAAACTCTTTAGAGGAGTTAGGGAATAAAAATTGTAACATGGGGAAATACTCTCAGATTCTGTATCTGAACAATTGATGCTCTGAGGATCAAGGGATAGGATACAGTGGTGGGATTCAAAAACTTTTGCTACCAGTTCTGTGGGTGTGGCTTGGTGGGTGTGGCTTGATGGGCATAGCAGGGGAAGGATACTGTAAAATCTCCATTCCCTCCCCACTCCACTAACCTGCTTTCCAGCTCCGTTCTCCTATGCAGGGCAACCAAAGAAGACCCAGCCAATCAGTTGGGACTCGAAAGGCAGAAAATAGATGGGGGCGGGGCCAGTCAGAGGGCATATTTACTGGTTCTCTGAACTACTCAAAATTTCCACTTCCAGTTCTCCAGAACTGGTCAGAACCTGCTGAATACCACCTCTGATAGAGTGTCAACCCTACCAGATCCACACATTAAAAAACAAGGACTACATTCACCTGCAGAAGCTCAACGAACTTTGGTCTTCAGTTACAGATGAGTGGGAGCAATAACCACCAGTTCAACCTACTCATTTCAAACTGCAGTATTCACACTAAGCTACGACAGATAGCAACCTCACTTTTAAAGTACTAATTATCATACTGTAGTAATTTTCAATACTCTTAAACTTCTTAGTTTGGCTTATATTATTATTATTATTATTATTATTATTATTATTATTATTATTATTATTATTATTATTATTATTATTATTAATGCAGTGACAGTATCACAACACCGATAACTGGTTTTCAGCAAATGGGTTACATAATATTTACAAAAGAACTACAGGTAGTCCTAGTTTTAAAACTGCAATTTGTGAGCCCAAAATTTATGTTGCTAAGTGAGAAATTGGTAAAGTGGGTTTTGCCCCATTTTATGATTGTGCTTGGTACATTTGTTAAGTGAAACACTGCAGTTGTTAAATTAGTCACACGGCTGCTTAGTGAATCTGGCTTCTCTGTTGTCTTTGCTTGTCAGAAGGTTTTAAAAGGGGAATGACATGATCTTGGGATGATGCAACTGTCATAAATAGGAGCCGGTTGCTGAGCATCTGAATGTCAATCATGTGACCATGGGGATGCTGAAATGGGCACCAGTGGGAAAAGTGATCATAAGTCACTTTTTTCGGTGTCGTTATAAATTCAAACAGTCACTAAATGAACTGCTGTGAGCAGGGGTGGGCTGCTGGGGGTTAGCAGGGGTTCAGGAGGACCCCTAGCTAAGATTCTGTGCAGTTTGGAGAACTCCCAAATCCCACTCCTGGCTGGTCCCGCCCACCCCGCCCTGCCCCTCCCGGGAGTCCCCACAGGGTCGTTTTTGGATGCAGGTAAGTGCAGGGCATGCGCGGAGGCTCGAGGAGGGAGAAAAATGGACACCCTGGAAGTATGGGAACAGGGGTAGGATGTTACTGGTTCTGCCTGGCTCTATAGAACCGGTAGCTCTGAAGAGCAGCAGACACCGAACCAGTTCTGTGTTTGCTAATGTTTGGCCCACCCGCCCACCTGGGCTCTTACCTGTCCTTTATTTCCTGTTTTTTCAATCTCAGCTGCTTTGTGCAGCATAGCTGAGGTGGAAAAAGCAGGAAAAAAGAGGATTTTCAAACGCAGCGCACCCACGCGCAGCGCCTATCAGCTGCCCAGGCAACACAGCTGGTGTTTTTTTTAACACACATGCAAAACATAGTCACCGAACCATTGAATCCCACCCCTGTATGGAAAGGCCAAAAATGGGCCTGTTTCCAGCTCCCAGAGAGCCTGCAGAGCCCAGGGAGGCCATTTTTGCCCTCATGGAGGCTCGAGGAAAGCCCTTTGGAGGCTGGGAGGGGCAAAAACACCCCCTTACCGCAGTACAAGAGGCTGACTAGGCCATACCCACCATGGCCACGCCCGCCCAGTAACCAGACAGAGAACCCATTGCTAAAAATTTTGAAGCCCACCTCTGGTTGTAAGTCAAGGACTACTTGTAGTGTGATAGTGTTGTTTTTATAGCATTAGGAATAGATGTCTGCATAATTTAGCTGTTCAGAAAAAAAAAGTAGAGATAAATGAAGGTTTAAGGAACACATGGAAGAGCTGTAAAACAGGCCAAGTAATTAGACAAAACAAGTGCAAGAGGCCAAACATGAAACATACTGTAGCTCTATCAACATTCGCCCTTTAAAATATAGTTGCTATGGCTTATTGAGAGATGATTCACCATATATGTTGAAAGAGTGAATGTAATGGCATTTTGGATAGACTAAGAAGGAACCAAGTGTGATAAGCTGAGCTTAGATAAAAACAAAATGGAGGAATTAATTAGAAATAAGTGAAGCTTGGGAAAGAAAGCAAAAGTACCCCCACAAAAAGAATTGGTTATACCATTGCATTAATTGCTACTCCTCAAAACAAAACAAAACAAAACACTTAAGATTCAGTCAAAAGACTTAGAATAAAACAATATCTTTGTAATCTTATAGAAAACTGGGAAATTTTTCTTTTTATATACACTTGGAGGAGGAGGCACACATAATTCTGACACCTACCAGTTTTCATTTCTTGTTCTAGACTCATCTTAATGCGAATAAAGGTACCTAATTGTTTTTCTGTTTATGTAAGTATAAACATGACTTTGTATGAGTATTTCTAATGCATACGCCAAAGAAAACCCTAAATATTTAAACTCCTCTAGGACATAATAGGAACATTACCCTAAGTGTTTGAACAGCTGAAATATAATTTATCTTTATTGCAGAGAGATCAAAGTATAAAATAGGAGTGGGACGGAAATAGCAGATTTGTTTTCTCTAGAATTGGGGCATTGTAATACCATTCAGTTTTATTTAATGAACAGTTCAAATGATTGGTAGAAGCAGCCTGGTTCTAAAGCATTTGGATTGAGTACATTTTCACTACAGCATATGCTCACTTAAATAATGAATTTTATTGAAAGATCAATTCATGCTGAAAGAAGTCTTTTACCTTCCAGATGATCCTGACATACAACCTCCAAGCAACGAGGCTAACTATCAAGATTGGCGAGGGATATAATTTAGCAACAATTCAAGACCCACACATTTCCCGTTTCTGCTATAATGTAAGATAGCATTTGTAGGTTATCACTAATGTTAACATATTTAAGAATTTCTTTTGCTAATGCATTAAGACATTTGACAATCAAAATGTCAGGTTTTTTAAGCAAGTGATGCACTGCCAACATTTTAAAGAAAGGTTTCAGTTCTTTATTATTTCAAAGCCTTTGATGTACAAAGAGCTCTCTGATTTCAGTCAATGGCTTTGACTATTACATCCCACAAAAAATGTTTATATGCACAAGACCTTCAATTACATCTCAAAATATGCTGTCTCTTTCTGTACTAAATCTCAAGGACTAGTGAAAGAACTGTATAAATGCTTCTTTGATTTAATGTATAATTTATTGTGATTTTCATTTCTTACAAGCTACTCGTGTTGCATTAACAAAAACCCAATAGTTTAACTCTCAGGGAAAGTACTGGTATGGTTTCACCCCTCCACCCCCCACCCTCCTAGGGGTTATATTGTGAGAAGAAGAGTGGGTATTCATATGTCATTGCTTGTTTAACAATAATATAGATAGATAGATAGATAGATAGATAGATAGATAGATAGATAGATAGATAGATAGATAGATGATAGATAGATAGATAGATAGATAGATAGATAGATAGATAGATAGATAGATAGAATAGACATAGATATAAACAACAGATATATACAAAAGGGGTCCCCAACCACCGGTCCCCGGACAAGTACCGGTCCATGGAACAATTTCTACTGGGCCGCCGGTTTGCTGGGCGCCGCCATCTTGTTTTGATGAAAAAGTGCTTCCGGTGAGCTTTTCCGGATAGAAAGCAGCGTTTGGGTGCTGAAAGAATCCTCGTGCCTTAGTTTCATTGAGGTGCAAGGATTCTTTCACCATGCATGGCAAGGCGAGCCAAGCGACCGTCCTGAAGCCGTTGCGAAGCCCATCGACACAGGTACAAAGGAGGAGTTGAAGGTGGCGGGGAGAAGCAGGGGATGGATGGATGGCCTGTCACTCGGCTCACCTTGCCATGTGTGCTGATGCCGGTACCGGGCCGCGGATGATTTTGTGATGCCGGTACCGGGCCGCGGCACAAAAAAGGTTGGGGACCACTCATATACAATATATACAAGACCCTCATTTGACACATCCACACTTGACCCATCACAAGAACTACTGACCAAACAAAGCCCTTATCAACAGAAGAAGACAGACACTAAGATCCCCTAAACTCCACTGAAGATGCTACCTAGCCTGGCAATAAAATGTTCAGAAATCAACCCAGAAGCTCAGAGAACAACCTTCACCCTCATCCTACAACCAAGCTACAGATATTCTCCATTATTGCAAATATATTATTTTGCAGAAAATGCCTAGAAAATACCTTTTTGGGCTCCTGTGCCAAAAATTGTGTGCACGCTGGAGCTCATGTACCAACACCACTCATGTACCAACAGAAGGCAATGTGTGCCCCCCCACACCCTCTGCACATGCACGCGCAATCCCCCCTGCACCTCCTTACCTGCACTTTACCTCACAGCTGATTTTTGGCTGATTTGAGGCCTTTTTCAGCCTCACAGATGCTTAAAAAAAGCCTCTGCAGGACAAATAGGCCCATTTCATCACTTCAGGTATTAACAGGAAGTGATGAATGGGCCTATTCGCCCTGCAAAGGCTTTTTTTCAAGCCTCTGGGAGGCTGAAAAAGGCCTCAAACCAGCCAAAAATCAACTGTGAGGCACGCGCATGCGCAGTGAAGTAAGTTTGCCTGCGGCTTGTGTGCCAGCACAAATGGCTCTGCGAGACACCTGTGGCACACGTGCCATAGGTTCACCATCACGGGCCATGTCTGTGCCCTAAATTATGAAACAATCCACTTTTTTTTTTTTAAAAAAAAAAAGCATGGCCTATAAGCCTGCCTCTACCATTTTTCACGGACCCTCATCTTCCAGCTTTCTAATACAGGTAGTGCTCCACTTAGAACCACAATTGAGCCCAAAACTTCCATTGCTAAGCAAAACCTTTGTTCAATGGATTTTGCCCCATTTTACGGCCCTTTCTTGCCGCAGATGTTAAGCGAATCATTGCAGTTGTTAAGTTGGTAACATGGCTGCCCAGTAAATCTGGCACGTTGACTTTGCTTGATGCAAGAGGGGATCACATGACTCCCATGACAGTCGTCATAAATATGAACCCATTGCCAAGCATCTGAATGTTGATCATGTGCCCATGGGGATGCTACAATGGTCGTAAAATGGGAAGAATGGTCATAAGTCACTTTTTTCAGTGCCATTATAACTTTGGACGGTCACTAAAGAAATGGTTGTAAGTCGAGGACTATCTGTACATGGAAAAGAGAGTTTCTCTGTAGAGCCACAGCTTTGGAGACTTCTTAATCCCTGCATTGCATAAGAAAGCTATGGTATGAGAAAGAAAGCCCCAGGAGACTGGAGAACTAAATCCAGATTCCCTTTCATAGGATTCACTTCCCTGTGACAATTCTTTTGAAGTGTTAATGCCTAGACTCAACCCGAGAATTTATTGCTCGGGTGATAATTGGACTCTTAACTCCCATTTGTTCTGTTCCTAACCAGAAGGAACTCTCTATCAACTGTAAGAACTACAGCATGGAGCCAACTAAGTCATATACGGCACGAATGCAGATGGAGAACTCCTCTTCTTCATAGTAGCTACAAAATTTGTCCGTGCTCACAGATTGTAGTCTGGGTTTAGAACAGTTCCATGCTAATGCTTTTCCTTTCCGTATCATATATCTTCCTATATCAATTACTCCCGCCTAGAGAAAAATTTGGGGACAGATTTACAATTTATTATAAAAGTTTGGTATCTATCTGGATCGACTATGTGCCAGTAGTAGAATTCAATTTTTTTTACTACCAGTTCTGTGGGCATGGCTTGGTGGGAGTAGCAGGGGAGGGATACTGCAAAATCTCCATTCCCTCCCCACTCCACTAACCTGCTTACCAGCTCCGTTCTCCTGTGCAGGGCAACAAAAGAAGACCCAGACGATCAGCTGGGACTCAGGAAGCAGAGAATAGATGGGGGCGGGGCAGTCAGAGGTGGTATTTGCCAGTTCTCGGAATTACTCAAAATTTCTGCTACTGGTTCCCCAGAACTGGTCAGAACCTGCTGAATACCACCTCTGCTATGTGCATGACAGAAAAGTGTGCCTATCACCCACAAATAGTTTATAATTATAGGATAGGGGGGTAGCCCAAACTTTGTGGTTTCCTTGAGTAGAAATTTGCTTTTATAATGCTGACTCCCATGCAATGAAGTAGATGTGTGTGTACCAAATGCTATGTAGAAGCAGCCCCTACAAGAAAGCTTATTATGAATGTGTTCATTTAAATATCTGCAAAGTAAATATTGTCATACAAAAATGCCCTTCAGTTTTAATCAGTGCTATGCAAACTTCCAAATTCCAAAGTAATTCTATTGTCTCCTTATATTATATCACAAGGAATTAAAAGCAAAACACTCCATTTCCCAATATGCTGTTTTTCAAATGATTATCTACTCTGCCCAGGTGGGTTAACAAGCATCTGAGCAACAAAGAAGAGGTCTTCTGATATTCAGAGAGACATTTTATCATCATGGGAACGTTACAGAAAATCTCAGATATCTGAACCGATCCAGAGCCAATTTATCTGCCTGCAACAATTTCTGTCCTTCTAGATGCAAAGCTATGGACAGTGATTGCAACACTGCAGTGATAAAATCCCATCCCAAATTAGATATGTAATCTGTAAAATACACACGGAACAACTCTCTCTAACTCTTCAATGTCAATAGAAATAATTTCCCATTTCATTTGAACAAAGTAGAAAGTGCTTGCAGATATAATGACTCTGTTGCCTTTGTCGGGCGACTGATTCATTAATTCATTCACTCCATTTGTATGGATGTATCTCTCAAGTTGATGACTCTAGATCAGTGGTGGCTAACCTTTTCAGCACCGAGTGCCGAAATGGGAGCGTGCGCGCACATGTGCATGCCAGAAACCAGAAGAGCAGCTCTCCGATGCACGCATAGGAGCGCTGGAAACAGGAACTTAGCTTCCAGGTGTGCACATGGATGCTGGCCACCTGGTCGTCCGGTTTCTAATGTGCATGTGTGCACGAAGACCAGCTGGCCAATGTGCGCATGCGCTCTGGGGAACTGCTCTTCTGGTTTCTGGCACTCCCGAATACATGAAGACCAGCTGGCCAGCATGCGCATGCACTCCAGGGAACTGGTCTTCTGGTTTCTGGCGTTCCTGCACACGTGAAGACCAGCTAGCTGGCGTGCATGCATGCACCAGAACTCGGAAGAGCAACAGGCAATGGTTGGCATGTCTGGAGTGATGACTCTGCATGCCACTTGATGGTTTGCTATCACAGCTCTGGAAACTTAACAATATTTTAAAATAAGATGAAAATTACAGAACAAAATTATAAATAAGATATAGCACTCAAGAAAAAACAGTCAACAGCAACAATTAGCCAAGATAAGGCCTCAGCCACACATTCAAGGCCCTGGGAAAATTAAATTAAATTAAATAACAATGCATGTCCTCATTTGATTTTCTATTGGCAGTAACCTACCATGTCAATCAGGAAAGACTTGATGAAGCCCAAATTTGGCAAGATATCAAATTTGCCTTGGCTTTCTTTCCCCTTTTCTTCCTCCGTGCCATCTTATCTTTTCAAACATGTCAACAGAAATAACAGGGGAAAGATACAGCTTTCTTTTCCATGTTCTCCTTCTACACAGTGGTAGAATTATGGGCCCAAAGGCAACAAACTGCAGCAGCTCATAATAGTAAAAAAATGTTACAACATGGAGAAGCAGGCAATATCATTTCCAGGGGCCTTTAAACTTGGAAAAAAAAATGACTCCAGTTTTCCAGACTGAAAGGGCAGAAAAGAAAATTTCTTCACCAGATTAGGAGCAATGTCTGGAAAATAAAGTTTAATTATTTCAGTGGGTAAGCTTTTTAAAATTCTGACATAAATATTTTTTTTCAAATGACTTTTGGGGGAGATATGACAAACTGAAGACAGCTCTGAAAACGTACAGAAGGCAACTTTAGCAAAGATCAAGAAAACAGTGAACAGATTGGTTCTTTGAAACCTCTTCCAATAATAAGAAGCCATGAGATAACCCTATGTGTGCTAGACAGCTGCTCCTTGTGAGGAGACAACAGGAAAGTGTTTTTCTATGGGTTTGAATGCCAGGACATGACAAAATTAGTCATCTCAACCATGACAGACACTTTTAAAGTATGTGAAGTTCACAAACCTCACTTTTTAATTAGTTTTTGAAATTATTCATTAATTATTTTTAAGGTGTTAGAGACCTTTGGAATGATAAGTTGAAAAACCTCAAATGATCTGCTTTCAATCTTTAACAAAAGAAATTTTTAATCATAAACTTGAGAAGAGAAATAAACAGCAAAAAGGAAAATAAGATTTTGATCTTAGAAAGTTACGGGTCTAGATAAAATTAGAATATTGAATTTTTTATAATAAGAGTTTGGTATTAATTATAAGGAGCAACTTCTCATGGGATTCTGATCTTTACAAGAGAAAACAAGGTAAGTAATTTCATGATTTCAAAAAATAATTGCAAGCATTATAACAATAAAAAATACTGAAAGAGGCTTTTGAAGAATGGAATCAGACAATAGTAGCCACAACATCAAAAACAAAGTTTCTATCTTATTCAACAATGTCAGTAATGATATCTGGTTCTATGGAAAATCTATGTCCAAAAGATTTTGAAGAAATGACAGATATAGAATAAATTTTATCTGACAAGATAAATAGAGATGCTATCAAAAGTGGATGTACAACCAATAAGCCAAGATAATGATTTAGAAGAGGAATTTCATTGAAATCTAAAAATATGTTTTAAAATTTAAAAGAGAAATACAAATGACAAATCAAGAGACAGATCTGGATTTTTTTTTCTCTTCCTATTGAATTTACAAAAAGAGCCTGGAAGAATTTTGTGCAATGGGAGAAAGAAGAAAGGAAGACAAATAAAATCATTTCACAATATTTGAAATAACTAAAGATTAAAGTTGTTAGAAATAAATGTTGGAGAGCATGACATAAGAGAAGAAATATAAAGTTGGTTTATTTTATCAAGGTCAACAGAAAATATGTTGTTACTTCTGTTAGCCCCTTATGGATTTTTTGCTGATACTAGGACTGAAAAGATATTGTATGGATTTGATATTGTATGGATTAGATAAGAGTTGGGAATTGGATGAAATAATAGATGTTTATAACCTTAGGCAGCTTGAAGAATCACTAAATTTGTTTAGTTTTGATTGTATTAGATTTTACTATTACAGTATAATTAAAGAATAAAAAGTATTTTTGTCAAAATTCTCAAAGATGTTTTAAAAATGTTAAATAAACCAAATACAATTTAAACAGAGTTGGTAATCAAAGACATGGGGCACTTGACCATGGTCTTCAATAAGGAAGCATTCCTTAATGATGTATTTTGGCCTCTATAATTCTCAAAAATAAATTGATTACCAAATAAATATTTCACCTGATATTTCAGCTGTTAAAAAAATGTCTCCCTAAATGCAATCTCTTTGGAGAAAGTGAAAAAATTATAAAGGTTTCTAACTGTAAATTATGAAATGGCATACTGATTCCTCCTTAAGAAAATATGACATCCACACATCTGATAGCTGTTAACCCAGCATATGGCTAGCAATATTAAAATGCTGGCTGGTCTCCTCATAATGACCTTTGTGAATAGTTTAATTAAAAATAATGATTGTGGAAAGATGAGCTTATTCAACCAAAGGAGGCATGCATATAAAGAATATAACGGAGAACAATGTTTTGCATTAAGATTACAAAGGAAAATTTCCAATTGGCCCTGAGCTTCAACTCTTTCTTTGGTATTTAAGTAAGCAAAGATTGAGAAAGCTTCATAAAGAAGCACAGGGCTGAAAAATTATTGCCAGAAACCACCATGTATTAAAATGTAAAAAAAAAAAAAATCAACCAGTTTAGTATAAATATACAATCTACTGCTTTTAAAACACAACTGAGAATTCCTAAGAAATCGTTTTTGGCTAATTGTACATAAACTTTCTGGGTTCTTCACAACAGGGTAAAATTTTGACTCTGTTTTTCCCAACTTTGGGTCTCCAAATGCATTAGGATCGTATCTCCTAATGTTCCATCTAATTCTGAAAGGTGGAATTCCATTTGAAAAGCACCAGATTGGAGAGAGTTGATCCATTCCATAATAACTTTGCTCTCTTACTAGTCCCAAAAGCCTTCCTTTTATTCTCTTTTCTATCAGCCTCAGCAATAGAGTGGAATCCTGCTGTTCTGAGAGGATACAGAGAAGCAGTTTCATTCTTTTAAGCAGTCCGTAGTGGAAGCAGTCCTCACACATATACACACACACACACACACACACACGCACTCACATATACACACACATGCCAAGCAACAGTTTACTCATTAAAACATGGTTGCTAAGTAACCTTCAGGTAATGCTCAGGTTCACAGGATATTACTGCACGGCATATAAGATAATGCCTTGGGATAGAAATGGATATTTAGAAATTAAAACCAATCATTTTGCAAGTCAAAAACTGGCTATACACTGAATTTCCAACTACTTGTCCTTTTTTTATTTTTTTTTACTACAATGTGATACCATTGAGATGCAATTACCATGCTTGGAAAGTTAAATCCAAGGGACTCATGGTGCTCACTCATCTGCAAGATCTAGTAGGGAGATGTTGTCTTTCAAGGAGAGATTGGACTGCCATTTGTCAGAAATGGTATAGGGTCTCCCGCTTGGGTGGGGGGTTGGACTAGATGACCTACAAGGTCCCTTCCAACTCTGATTATCTGTTACCTCTCGATGTACAACTGTACCATGCCAACGTGCCCAGCAATAAAGATGGGGTAGAGATGAGGTCTTACTCCCTTGCATGCCAACGGAGACTATCATGCGTGCCTCTTTAGTGGGTCAGAGGAAAACTGAGGGGAAATTTGAGAGATCAGACAACTGGAGTTGGAGATTAAGTTTAGATAGGTCCAGAGGTGGGTATTGAGCAGGTTCTGACCAGTTCTGGAAAACTGGTAGTGGAAATTTTGAAAAGTTTGGAGAACCGGCAAATACCACCTCTGACTGGCCCCGTCCCCATCTATTCTCTACCTCCCACTGAGTCCCAGCTGATCAGCTGGGTCTTTTTCTGTTGCCCTGCACAGGAGAACAGAGCTGGAAAGCAGGTTAGTGGGGCGGGGAGGGAATGGGGATTTTGAATGTATCCTTCCACCTGCCATGCCCACCAAGCCACACCCACAGAACCAGTAGTGAAAAATTTTGAATCCCACCACTGGATAGGTCCTGTATGAGGATCTGCTTTCAACAGCTTTATGGATGGCACTAACTAAAAGAAATGAACATCCTGTAGGGATGGGTTATTACAGGTATCGCAGAACAAAATGTAAAAAATAAAATAAAAATAATAATAAATAAAATAAAATAAAATAAAATGATCTGTCCAATATGCAGGCACTATGTCACTGAACAGAAATGTATAATTCCCAGAAATTAATTAAATTTCTCAAGGTTTAATTCCATTGCAATAAAAGGGAAACAATAGCCACGGTGGCTATTTTAACTCCTGTTAATTTCTATGGGTTTGAACTTTTATGTTTAAAGACTAGAGGTGGATCCAACCCAATATGGTACATTATTAATGCTTCTTTTGCTATTATTTATGCACTATTAGAAAACACACACACCCATACACCAGAATACAACTACTGGAAAAAGCATCCTGAAAATCAATTTACAACAAATTCATCCAAGCAAAGCTGGTCATTTTTATTTTAAATAACCATGGGTCAAAATAAGGAGGATGATAAGGAAAAACATTGGAATTTATGTACAGAAATTTTTAAAATGCAACAGATTTTTTTTTTAAAGGCCATGCAAAGTTTCAATCACACTATTGTGGACACCATCTTGACTTTTTTATTCATTTATTTGTTTGTATTCAGCCTTTATTATTTTAACAAATAATTCAAGGGGGCAAACATATCCAACACACTTTACTTCTCTTATTTTCCCCATAACAACAACCCTGTTGAGGTGAGTTGGACAGAGAGAGAATAACTGCCCCAAAGTCACCCAGCCAGATTTCATGGCTAAGTTGGGACTAGAATTCACAGTAACCTGTTTTCTAGCTTTGACCACTAGATCATACTCTGTGGGCACCCACAGTAAAGTGTTAGTGCATGCAGCGAAGTAATTCAATAAATCTCTCCCTCCCTCCCTCTCTCTCCTTGTTTCTCTTTCTCTACCATTTAGGATGTGTCAAATTTTCCAACTTTCAATTCCCAAACATTAAAGGTAAAGGTTCCCCTTGCCACATACGTGCTAGTTATTTCTGGCTCTAGGGGGTGGTGCTTATCTCCGTTACAAAACTGAAGAGCCAGCGCTGTCTGAAGATGTCTCCATGGTCATGTGGCCAGTATGACTAAATGCTGAAGGCGCACGGAACGCTGTTATCTTCCCACCAAAGTGGTCCCTATTTTTCTACTTGCGTTTTTACATGCTTTCAAACTGTTAGGTTGGTAGGAGCTGGGACAAGTAATGGGAGCTCACTCCATTATGCGGCGCTAAGGATTCAAACTGGTGAACTGCCAACATTTCTGATCGACAAGCTCAGCATCTTACCCATTGAGCCACCGCATCCAAACATTAGAGGTGCTCAAAAGTTTTGGCATGCCTTGAGAATTGTAAATATATTTTGGCTACTTCAATATAACAATAGCAGTTAGACCTATATACCTCTTTACAGCCCTCTCTAAGCGATTTACAGAGTCAGCATATTGTCCCCAACAATCTGGGTCCTCATTGTACCAACCTTGGAAGAATGGAAGGCTGAGTCAACATTGAGCCAGTGAGATTCAAACTGCCAAACTTCTGACAGCCAGCAGTCAGCAGCAGAATATAATTTAGATATGCTTGGTTAAGTAACTACATAAATATTATACATTTTTAACGTTTTATTTGTTTCATTACATACCCTGTATACAGGAAAATATTTTAATAAAACATTTAATCCATGTATCAAGAGAAAAAAACAGTTAAAGGAACTAAAAGGAGAATGGTTTCCTTTAGAAAAAAAAACATGTTTGATACTAGGATGATTGTACTTTTCAACAGAAACTGTACTGGACAGAACAAAGTACTTAGCTGAAAATGGGCTTTTCTAAATTTCTTATTTTGGGCAGCATCAACAAGCACACAAAGCAAACCTAGATCTTAACTGCTGGTTTCTTTGTGGCTAGGAAGAGATGAACTCACCTGAGTCACACAGGCTTGATTCAGAGCTTAAATGAAGCTGCACAGTCTATAAATGTACTGAAAAATAAACAAGCCCCAGCTATGGTCAGGTGAGGCAGGGGTGAAAACTGAGCTGACAGTTACTGTGTCAGTTGAGAGGAATCACTGAGGAGATGGAAATGAGTTCTCGGCTGAGATTCAGCAAGGTATTAAAACAAGCTGAAGGAAGGGTCTTGTGAAAAGGTCTCATTAAAGTAAAGCTGGCAACTATCATTTGCCACAAAGGCCAGTTGTCCTGCTGGGCTTAAAACTGTGTAGAGATGCTATTGTCAGCCTTAAAGATGGAAGAACCACAGAAGAAGGAACACAGGAGGTTTCACATAAGCTGGAGACCAGAGGTGGTATTCAGTAGGTTCTGACCAGTTCTGGAGAACCACTAGTGGAAATGTTGAGTAGTTCGGAGAACCGGCAAATACCACCTCTGACTGGCGATTTTACAGTATCCTTCCTCTGCCACACCCACAAGACCACGCCCACAGAACCGGTAGTAAAAAAATTTGAATCCCACCACTGTTGGAGACCCCCAATTTACCAAATTATACTGTTCTTGTGCTCACTTAACAAAAAGAGGCTTGAAAGAAGAGCCATTAGTATACAGGGGGCATCAAACTATGTGTCTCATATCTGATTTCAATTGTGATCATTAGGGATCCAGAGGTGGATGAAGGTTAGCAAAGTGAAATTAAATCTGCATAAACTGGAATTGACTGCAATTCTATTGGTTTTATATAATAATTTGTAAAAACTAAATGTTTCTATTGATAGTTTTATATAAAATCTATGTAATTTAATTTTGGGGTTTTTTTACACACTGGAGTCCCATGTACTCAAGAGAATATACTCAAGAGAATAACAGAGACAGCAAATGCTTTTTAAAATGCAGTGCTTAAAATGTCTGCAAATTACACCTTCAGGTTTTATAAACTTCTTGCCAATAAGTAAACGCATGCTGTCGTCTGCATACAAATTTGTAAAAGAGGATGTAGATGGTCATTAAGACAACAAAAAGGGAAATTTTGGCTTATGCGTTTTTCCACCCCACAATGGTTGAACATTAGAATATTTTTCAAAGTATTTTTTTTTAAATAAGTTGGGATCCCAGGAAAATCTGGATTGGAAAACAGACAGTATTAGACACAAAATGTGATACCTTGGCGTACTAACAACTTAATCTATCTCTAAATAGTTGCCTTAGTATGTTAGAAAGTGCACAATGTATGTACAATGTTAAGCCCTTTTGGCAAACTTAACAAACTTGATCTGATTATATGAGGATGTAGCTTAAAGTCCAAGGCAGAAATTTGAGAAAACACCTACATACATACAGGTGTAGGATATGACCTATAGACGAAAGGATTTTGGAAATGTATTCCTAATATTTTATGAAAATGTGAAACACAAAATATAAATCTACTCAACTCTGATATCAATGAATAACCAATTAAAAATTGCCAACACATTTTTGTGTGCCTTCTTGAACAAGCAATAGACAGAAAAGCTAAGTGGAATTTATATAAATTTACAATGCATATAGTGTCCAAGTTTGTATGAAAAGTACAATATTCGATAAAGTATAGTCAAATTAACACTTTAACTGGAGTCTTGACCACTACGTTGTTTATAGTTTAGACAATCTATGTTGTCTAAACTTACTACAGGTAGTCCTCGACTTACAACAGTTCACTTAGTCACCGTTTGAAGTTACAACAGCATTGGAAAAAAGGGATTTATGACCATTTTTCACACTTATGACTGTTGCAGTATTCCCATGGGCATGTGATTTACATTTGGATCAGTGGTGAGATTCAAAAATTGTTGCCACCAGTTTGATGGGCCAGCTTGGTGGGCACGTTTTGCGCGTATGCACACACTTTGCATGCACATGTGTGCCAAATGCTCACTTTGCGCAGGTGCAGAGGCATTTGTGCAGGCGCAGAGGCGTTCTAACTCACCTCCTGCAAGCATGCACGATGCCGGTCGCTTCAGCAGCTGCTGTGCGACACTATTTTGTGCTGTGCAAAGAGCTGCCCTTCAAATTCTGCCAATAAAAGTGAGTATGGGAGCCCGGGCAGGCAGGTGGGCCCAACAGCAGAGCAGCCGAAAGAACCGGTTCAGTCTCCACTGCTCATCACTCCTACTGGCTCTCCAGAACCGGGCAGAACCGGTCAAATCCAACCACTGATTTGAATACTTGACAACTGATTCACATTTACGACATTTGCAGTGTCCCGGGGTCATGTGAACACTATGACCTTCTGACAAGCAAAGTCAGATGAGAAACCAGATTCACTTAACAACCGTGTTACTAATTTAACAACTGCAGTGATTCACTTAACAACTATGGCAAGAAAAGTCGTAAAAATGGCACAAACTCATTTAACAAATGTTTCACTTAGCAACATAAATTTTGGGCTCAATTATGGTCATAACTCAAGGACTACCTGTCATTTCAGTGTACTTTCATTTCCTTAGTAAAGAAAACAACAACAGAAACAGCAGCTCGCTTAGTCAGAATTGGTATCTTAAGTTACCACTAATGATTATGACCAACAATAGGGCTCCAATGTGTGTCACTATATTTTGAAAGTATAAGAAATGTAGAAATACAATGTCACTTGCTTTTTCCCAA
The DNA here is from genome assembly GCF_049901715.1 of Pseudonaja textilis. Classification (NCBI taxonomy): domain Eukaryota; kingdom Metazoa; phylum Chordata; class Lepidosauria; order Squamata; family Elapidae; genus Pseudonaja; species Pseudonaja textilis. The sequence goes on from NC_141993.1 coordinate 22,845,212, forward strand.
AACATTGAAAAGACAGTGACAGAATATAGTCCATTCTCTCAAATGAATCATATCTCAGAAATGGTTATATATGGGTCAGTGGTGGGGTTCAAATTGTTTTACTACCGGTTCTGTGGGCGTAGCTTGGTGGGCGTGGCAGGGGAAGGATACTGTAAAATCTGCAGTCAGAGGCGGTATTTGCCAGTTCTCTGAACTACTCAAAATTTCTGCTACCAGTTCTCTAGAACTGGTCAGAACCCGCTGGATACCACCCCTGACATGGGTACAGATTATTAAACCTATTTGAGGTTCTCAGGAATGTAAACTCCTTTGTCTCTTCTGTTAGAATATCTGACACAACTGCAAAAACATTGTATTTCACATCATGTATAAAAGAAGATTAAAGAAAATACACGAGGATATTCAGGTACTTTACATCAAGGATAACATAAAAGTATTGTATTTTTCCCCATTTTGATCCCTTACAGAGGAATAACAGTGGTTTTAAAATTAATTATCCTTACACAGTGAGAATTATACTGTTGTGGCCTGTCGGACAATGGACTCTCCAAACAGCCAAATCAGATGAAGAGGAGGCATGGGACTCAAGGTCAGCATCAAGGCAGCCTGAGAGCTCCAGGGGGGAAGAGGAAATGGAGCTGTCAGAGAGAGAGAGAGAGAGAGAGAGAGAGAGAGAGAGAGACAGACCTGGGCCGTCCGTCATCCCTCAGATGGACAGTCAACAGTCCCCTGGTCTGGAGGTGGCTGATGAGAGGAGGAACAGCTGGGTCCAGTGCCTGACGCGCGGATGCACAGAAGGCAGAGGAGAGGAGAGCAGTGGAAATCTGTGGGCCGATCCTTGGGAAGGAAGAGCCACCACTGTTAGTGAAGCCCCACCCTAGCTCTGGGAATAAAAGGCAGACAGTGGAGTTGAATAGATGTGGCAGACAACTATTCATCTCCTGGCCAGTCTGACTTGTTAGCCTGCGGTGAGAGAGAAACTTTTTGCTGGAGCTAACTTCAGAGGGTTTGTCGTGTTTAGGAAGCTGGGTCAGAACATATACCACTTGCAATTCTGCCCTTGAAATTTCTAATCTTTTGACAGAGTAAGAAAGGACTCTGCCTTGTTTCTTATGTTTCAATGTAACAAAGGAACTCAGAACATTATATTCTAGAGAGGGTGACAAAAATTTAAGGCTAAGTAAATAACGAAACAGTAAGGACCATGATGGTGAACCTACAGCACGCGTGCTACAGGTGGCATGTATAGCCATTTGTTCAGGCACGCGAGTCCCAGCCACACTTACTGGAATACCGGAACTGACAAAACGGGCCCATTTTTCAGCCTCCAAAGGCTGCAGAGGCTTTCCTGGAGCCCCCAGGATGGTAAAAATGGCCTCCCCCAGGCTCCAGAGGCCCTCCAGAGGCTGAAAATGGGCACTTCCAGATATTTCCGGAAAGTTCGTTTTTTAGCCTCCTGAAGCTGCAGAGGCTTCCCTCAAGCCTCTGGGAGACCGAAAGTCAGCTGGGAGTCACGTACATGTGCAGTGCAGGTAAGGGTGCGGGGGGGGGGGGTTGCGCATGCATGCGCAGGGGGCAGGGCACATTGCATTGTGGATGCCAGCACTCATGTGCTTTCAGCACACCACAACAAAAAGGTTTGCCATTGTTAGGTATAACATTGGTCACCTAACTAGTTTGGGTAAGATAATATATATATATAAGCTATGATTCTTAGTTTAAAGTGTGTGTTACTTTAAATGCAAAGCATGTATTTTGGGTGTGGTGTGAAACCACCATAAGAGGGAGCAAGAGATGCTGACGAGAAGCTGACGATTCCCTGATGCTTTGCTGGCAATTACTGGAGTTGCAGACGGAAGAGAGGAGTTTCTGAGTTTGTTGCATATCTCTCTCTACTGCGAGGAGATAAATTACCGGACTGTTATTTTGTAAGTGTACCGACCTCTCATTTTGGACATTGGAATTTGCAAATGAATAATCCCTGGATGGACTGAACTAAGTGTATGATATATGGACTGTTTTGACTATGCTTTAACTCTTGCTGGAATAAAACTACTTTAATTGGCACTGTGTATGGTTTACTGAGTGTAAGCTACACAACACTTATCTCACATATTTTGCCTGCCTGCCTGACTGCCCTGTGCAGATCTTGCTAGGGTATATCCCTAACACTGGTTATGGGCCCAGCTGCACAGTCAGACTAACCAGGATATAACAGGCTTATATAAAGTGAGAGTTTGTGTAGTTACACAATACTGTAAACAGACAGCTGTGTTTAATTATAGTTTAATATCCAGAGAAAGATGGCAGAAGTCAATTTACCAAGTTTGTCTCTAATATCCAAACTGGATGGAACAAACTATGTTTCATGGTCTATGAAATGCAGCCTACTTCTACGTAGAGAAGGTTTGTGGAATATAATTCAAAACCCACCAGAGGTAGATGCTTGGGATCCAGAGGATGAAAATGATGCCCAGAAGTTACAAGAATGGAAACTGAAAAATGAGCAAGCTCTCTGTATAATAGGACTGACACTCAGTGACCAGCAGCTTGTCCATATTCGTGGAGAAGAAACAGCTGCTAAGTGCTGGGAGAATTTAAAGAAGATTTATGTTCGAGACAGTGTAGGAGCTCATATAAATCTTACACGGAAGCTGTTCAGAACACATCTTCAAAAGAATAGAGACATGTTGACTCATATAAACACTATGAAGAGAATTTTTCAAGAGCTGCATGAAAAAGAGCTTATCTTCACTGAACTGCATCAGGTTTATATAATTTTGTCTTCATTGGATCAGAGTTATGACGATTATGTAACTTCATTGGAAGTGCTGCCAAAGGATAACCTCACATTAACTGACATTACTGGCAGATTAATTGAAGAAGCCAGGAGAAGGCTTGAAAGGGATCAACTCAGAAGGGAACAACCACAAGAAGAAGAATTATCTTCGTCAGCCTACACAATTAAAAAATGTTTTAATTGTGGAAGAAAAGGACATTTGGCCAGATTCTGCAAGAAAGAAAAAAGCCAAAATGCCAGCCAGAATGCTAAAAGGCATCAAAAGGATAAAAAATGCTTAGTTAGCCATGTATAGCAACCAAACTGTGAACAATAATAATTTTTGGGTTGTAGATAGTGGAGCATCGCACTGCATAACAAAAGATAAGAAAAGATTTATTAAGATGTCCACGAGTTCACAGCAGATATCATTAGCGAATGGTTGGAAACTTAAAGCAAAAGCTGAAGGTACTGCATATTGTTCTTGCATAAAAGAAAATGTAAAAATGTTATATGTACCACAACTTAAGTTTAATTTGCTTTCGGTTAGAGTTTTGATTAAACTAGGTTATGTAGTTACCTTTAGGGGAGAAAACTGCATAATAGAAAAGGAAGGTAAAAAAGTGACTGCAACTTTAAAAGGTGAATTGTATGTGTTGAATGATAATCAATTAGAGGTGGCTAACACAGTGTATAATAATGTTAAACCTCATGATGAGTGCATACATTTGTTACACAGACGTTTAGGGCATATAAATTTTAAAATGCTCAAGCAAACTGTTGAACTGTCTAAAGGTATAAAACTGAAGCCTTGCAGTAGTATTTGCACTGCAATGCTTGCAGTCAAGAAAAAGCAAGGTAATACCAGCAAATAGAGTTAATGGATTTACGACTAAGGAGCCTCTAGAGGTCGATTTGCTGATATTATAGGTCCTAAAAAACCAAGTGTGGGAGGTGCTCGTTATATATTAAGTATAATGGATCATTACTCTAGATATGGTTTCTGTTATTTAATGAAGAGTAAAACGGAAACATATCAAAATTTCTTTAATTGGTTGAAGTTTGCAGAGAGAAAAACTAAAAGGAAACTAATAACTCTTGTAACTGATAATGGTACGGAATTTATAAATAATAAATTCCAAAATAGACTGAAGATGGCAGGTGTAGAACATAAAAAGTCTGCACCATATAGGCCACAACATAATTCCTTTATAGAGAGGCGAGGCCAAACACTGCAGGCAATGGCTCGTACTATGTTGTCAGATTCAGGATTACCTGAAAATTTGTGGGGAGAAGCAACAATGTGTGGTAATCATATACTGAATAATGTTGTTAACTCAACAACAGGTGAATTACCATTCACACGGTGGCATGGTAGAAAACCTGACTTGAGCTACATGCACACATTTGGTGCACCAGCATGGGTGCATATTCCCACACAACTGAGACATAAGGGACAGCATAGGGCTAAAAGATTATATTTTGTAGGTTACGAATCAAACCATAGATCTTACAGGTTCTGGGAAGAGGGCACAACTAGAATTTATTGTAGTGCTAGTGCTAAATTCCTGGAACATGTAGGATGGCACAAACTGGAACACGATTCGAATAAAAGTGTAATCATAGAAACCTACAAGGGCCCGAACCACCATGCTAGTGATGTGAGAAATCCAATTGAAGAAAAAGTAAAGGAAGTGAAAATAGAACCAATTAAAGAAGAAATAAGTGAAGAAGAAATAAATGACCAGGAACAGGTTATAGATAAAAGTCCACCTGTGAGTCCTGTTCTACCTAGAAGGTCAACACGAGTGAGTAGACCACCTGATAGGTATCAGGCAAGTGTGTGCCAGATTAGTAAAATTCCAACCACTGTGGAAGAACTAAAACTGTATCCTGCAAAGGATCAGGAGAACTGGCATACAGCAATGCAAAAGGAACTGAATTCATTAAAACAGATGGGAGTCTATGAGAATGCTAGATTACCTCCAGGTGAAAAGTCCATTGGCTGTAAATGGATATTTAAATTAAAAACAGGTACAAATGGGACTGTTACCCATAAGGCTAGGTTGGTAGCTCAAGGATTTAATCAAACTGCATGTGATTATGATGAAGTGTTTGCACCAAGTCTAAAAGCAACAACCTTGAGAGCAGCTTTTAGTGTGGGCAGCTAAGAAAACTATATCATAAATCATTTAGATGTAGAAACTGCCTATCTGCATGCACCATTGCAGCACACTATATACCTAAAGAAACCTGTAGGGATTAAGGATGATAAAACTAATAATGACTGTTGGAAACTTAAAAAGAGTCTCTATGGATTAAAACAATCTGGTTACGAATGGAACCAATATATTGTTAAGGAGTTAAACAATATAGGGTTTAAAGCAGGTTTAGCTGATCCATGTTTATTTAGAAGAGAGAAAAATGGAATAGTGTCATTATTATTGTTGTTTACAGATGATATTGCATTAATTACAAAAACTAATAATGAAGCTACTGAAATAATATCATTATTAGGTAAGAGGATAAAATTAAAGCAATTAGGAGAGATAAAACAGTATCTCGGATTGACAATAAATAAAACCAATAGTGGCTATAAGATATCTCAAGAGGATAAGATTTATCAATTACTAAAAACATATAAGATGGAACTTTGTAAACCAGCAAAAACTCCAATGAGTCAGGAATTTTGCCGGACTGATGTTCAGAGTTCAAAATTCGATAAGACTATCTATCAGTCGCTAATTGGTAGTCTATCATACATTAGTAATTGGTCAAGGCCAGATATTGCCTATAGCATTAATCAATTGGCTCGTTTCAACGCTGAACCCAATGAACGACATTGGCAAGCAGCAAAACGTATCTTAAGATATCTTAAAAGGACAATGCACTATGCATTGTATTTGGAGCCAAAAGATGATTTGATTTTAAGTGCATATGCTGATGCAAGTTTTGCAACAGATATAAACACTAGGAAATCAACTTCTGGAATGGCTATACTATTAGGAAAAGCATTAATTGGTTGGAGGTCAATTAGACAGCAACACATAAGTATGTCCACAATGGAAGCAGAATTTTCATGTCTATCTTTATTATGTACTGATTTAATTCTGTATAAACAGTTGTTGTTGGATATGGGATTAACTGTTAATGATTCCATTGTTGTGTATGAGGACAATCAAGCAGCCATACAGATGGCTACAAATATTGCTGTAAAAACGAGATCTAAGCATACAGATCTTAGATATCTGAATGTAAGACAATCTGTAAAAGATGGTTTAATAAGATTGGGGTATTGTATGACTGAGCAAAATATTGCTGATCAGTTTACAAAAGCCCAAGATGCAGTGAAACACAAAGAGAGTTGTGATAACTATGGGTTAAGATTGTAAATAGCTATATATATTATTATATTACCCAAAAGGGGAGAATGTTAGGTATAACATTGGTCACCTAACTAGTTTGGGTAAGATAATATATATATAAGCTATGATTCTTAGTTTAAAGTGTGTGTTACTTTAAATGCAAAGCATGTATTTTGGGTGTGGTGTGAAACCACCATAAGAGGGAGCAAGAGATGCTGACGAGAAGCTGACGATTCCCTGACGCTTTGCTGGCAATTACTGGAGTTGCAGACGGAAGAGAGGAGTTTCTGAGTTTGTTGCATATCTCTCTCTACTGCGAGGAGATAAATTACCGGACTGTTATTTTGTAAGTGTACCGACCTCTCATTTTGGACATTGAAATTTGCAAATGAATAATCCCTGGACGGACTGAACTAAGTGTATGATATATGGACTGTTTTGACTATGCTTTAACTCTTGCTGGAATAAAACTACTTTAATTGGCACTGTGTATGGTTTACTGAGTGTAAGCTACACAACACTTATCTCACATATTTTGCCTGCCTGCCTGACTGCCCTGTGCAGATCTTGCTAGGGTATATCCCTAACAGCCATCACTGGTATAGGATATACCGCAAACCTCAAGCATTCTTCAAAATAAAACTGCTACCTTCAGAATCAACTGCAAATGGGAAGAAAATCATTTCAAAAACAGAATCCTAAAAAACATCTCAGTAAAAAAATTCACAAACTGTCGTGCTATTGTCAGTTTCCATGAGATGGATTTGAAACAAACACCAATCTTTGAACTGTAAGAAGGGGGAAAGTGGTGCATTTAACCATACAATTGGCATTAGATAGTCTTCAAAATAACAAGTTCCATATTTACTCTGCCCTTTGTCCATACAGCGAATATCTGCACAGAGAATGCAATCAGCTCGGTAACAGAATCATAGGGTAATTACTGTTTTCCTTTCACTAGCTCCAGATTAGGTTCTGTTCATTCCCATGACGCTGGATCTTTTGAAGCCCCGACTGGCATTTTTATGCCTCTGCACTCTTAACTAGAATAAAACTGTATTTTTTTTTTCATAATGGCAAGGTATGAAAGAGATCTGTGTATGGCTTTTGCTATATCAAACCTTCCAGGTTTTACAGACAAGTTTTTTTTCCCCAGCATCCAAAGCAACCTAACTGCTAAGAAATACAGAGAACTAATCAGCTAACTTGATCTTAATACTCCTGGTCAGTTTCCAGTCAATTTCACCACCCTTGCAAAAAGATCTCTCGGCTTGATTTTCTCTGTTTATATAAGCAGCCTATATCAAATCCTTCCCTCAGCCCATATCGCAGCTCCAGGGATCAAGCGAACTACTAGTGATGCACATACACATATACATACACACTCCCTTTAGCTAGAATCATGGTTAAAAAGCCTGGCACCATGCTATTTTTTCCAGTACAGTATCATTATTTCCAAAGGCATTTCAATAAAAATCAAGAAAAGGAGATCCTCATAGCAGGTTTGCTCCTTGTTGTAAGAAGTAGCCATTTTTAAAATTTGTTTATTTTCTATTTTTTGTTGCTGATGATTTTTACATTGGCTAGACATATCTGAGCTCTTTCTCTGAGCTTTCACAATAGCCACACAATTCCAAGACAATAGATGTCTGGCTAAAAGAGTTGCTGAAGGGGGTGTGAAAAGATGCTTTAGAACAGGTATGTTTCAGCTGATTTAAATTCAAATGCACCTTATTCCAGATTCACTTGTCCACCAAAGGAACTTACAGTAGAATGTTAGAAAGCTCCCGAGACCATATTTGTGCTGCATGTTCCTAATGTCCTGAATATAAAGAAATGATTAGCTGAAAGGGTGGGACATCACCTGAGCCCAATTTTTAGAATTTTTTCTTTGGTCAACTAGAGAAAAAAAATGGAATGGCTGCCAGCATTTCTCACCCATTTTCAGCATTTTGAGGCCAAAGAAAAGACAGTCAAAAGTTGCCTTCACACTAGTTTGCGAAGAATTGTGAGGAGGGTACAACTGAAATCTGTCTTATATAAGTCTCCCTTATTGAAAGTGTTTATTTGTCAACATTCTTACTTCACCCGGATTATTTTAAACAATCTTGTAACAAATAACAGGGAGACTTGTGATATGTAATGATTCCCTTCATTAGAATAAATCCTAATTGCAGCACACCAGACCTAAACCAAGTTGTAATCATTTAAGAGTTGTTTCAAAGTATTATGATGGTCTTGAACAATTCAATAACACTTCCTGTCTGCCAGAAGTCATTTCTGGGCAATCAAATAAGGGGAAAAGCAAGCATACGGATATATATACTTCATATAAATTCTCAGTTCTCAATTGTGTAACATACCTTCCATGACATATACCAGTGAGCCAACATCTCCTTCTTTGATGATGCAACTGTCTTTGCCATATTCCACTGGATACATACAATCCACAATTTCCTGGATCTGAGACAATTCCAGGTTCTTCATGAAGTCATTGTCAAGGATAGCTTCCTTTATTAGGTCCTTTGACCTAGAGAGAGAAAGTAAAGTTGTACTGTACAAAATGGTTGTACCAATCAGCCTCCTTAAAAAGATCATGTACAAATGAGAGATTTAAACTTTTTCACCAACACCAAAATCTAAACTTAGAATAGCAGGTTAAGGTATCATCTCAGCTCACGCCAAGATTATCTAAAGATAGCATTGTGCCCTCTCCTGCATTTTCTTCCAAAAATGGCTATGAGGTTGACCCTACCTAACAATATAGGACAGTACAGTAATTAATGACCTTGTTAGCTATCGATACAATTCAGAAAATATTAAATTGGCAATAATCTCACAAAGCCACCCTATTTCCATTTATGCAGAAGGTAAGGAGTAGATGATTAAATCAGCATTAGTCCTTAGAAGGTGCTTGCTGTAACCAGTTCCAACCTGATGTCCTTCACAAATGCTGTTACAACAGTTATCATTGCAACACAGCTCCAACAGCTTTTTGAACAAGAGTGTCAAACTCAAGGCCCGGGGGCCAGATCCAGCAAATCAAAGGGCTGCCCTGGAAATAGAGAAGGACAGGCCCACAATGCCTCTCCCAGCAAAAACAGTGCTTGCAAGGGCCATGTGCAACCCTCCCTGAGCTTTGTTTTCACTAGCAGAGGGTTGCAGGAGACTATAGCAGCCAAAAATGGTGCTTGGGAGCCCATTTTCACTGGCACGGTACTCGAGCCACCACAGGCACCACCCCGACACAAGTGATGTCATGCTGGCCAATGCCCACCCCAGCCCCGTGAGGTCAAATACAACTCTTATGCAGCTTTCAATAAAATTGAGTTTGACACCCCTGTTATAAAAGAATAAGAAGGTTGAGCTAGTGACCAAAACCATGACATCCTGCTCTCTCTCTCTCTCTCTCTCTCTCTCTTACATACATACATACATACCAGTCACAAAGTCTATGGCTCAAAATTATTCTGTGTCATAGAAAAGCTTGAAGCTTAATTAAAACACCTGTCTTCCAGCTGTAAATATTATAAACCATAAAAGGGCAAAAGCATCATATAATGGAAGATAAGGTTGTTGGACATGTTTGGAGTCATTCTTGTACAGCATGGACTTGTAATATTGTGTATATCAAGATGGAGGTATCTGCCATCGGGGACCCAGCAGGAGGAAACTGAACCAAAGAAAGAGGTTCATTGAGCAAAATGGCTAATGGAAAGGTCTATAGTTCTCAGCTAGATGTCAAGGAGAATAGTTTGACAAGGGTGTTGGAGTCCCACAAGCCCAGAAAAGAGTTATTTCCCTCTTCTTTAGGATAAAGCATTAGCAAGCCAGAAATAAACCCCCAGAAACCAAGAGAGAAAAACAGAGAAGGCACTGTAAAATGCTCTGTAATTTTGTAGAACAGTATACACATAATTAGTGAAGTGAAATCTATTGTAAATACAGAATTGTGTATGTTTTTCTGGAAAATTCCCTTTTGCCATGTTTAATGCATACTAAAAAGGCCTTTAATCATGCAGTTACACTTATCAGATTGACTTTTTCAGCTTCAGCCCATCTAGCAGGTGCTGTCTTATACAGGGAAAAACTTAGAATTTTTCCCAACCACTAATAGTTTATCAGTTCATAGCAAAACAAATAAACAAACAAACATGAATATCCAATGTTTGAATAAAATGTTAATCACCTGGTCTTTTTTGCTATAACAAATATTAGTCTGAATTTAATAATTTAATTTTAAAAAATTAGGACCACCACCTATTTTCATACTTTTAAAATCATTAAGTGGATTGGGTTTTTTCAACTGTCTACTTCTAATTGTTCTGTAATTTGTACATAACCTTTTCAAAAGTCTCCACGGTTCACTACTTTTACAAAGCATACAGGATCAATTTTGTTGTTCTTCATAATGTCTTACAAGTTTTTAATAAAGCACCATCAACTCTTGAAGGATTATCTCCTTCTCTGAGCCAGTCAGGCACAAATATTAACAGTTCTGCCTTCATTCTCATTTTCATATTGGATTTCCCTCCAGAATGTCTATTAAATCTTATTTCATCCATCTGATAATACCCCATACATAAAGATTAAAGACTGTAATTGTTTAAATATTATGTAAGGGATTTTAAGCAAACAAGCATCTAATATGTAAAGTAAATTAATGTCCAAATATAAATATGAAAGGATACACTGGTCTGTTTGCAAAATGTTTACCATGGGATTCTTTTTTATATATACAAACGTGAATAATCATCTTATCATTCCACAACAAAATTAATATTGTCTGTGATATCAACATATCTTTGAACTATAAAATACAGTAAATGCATCTCTTCCATAAAATATGAAGTCAACAGAACCCCCAAACTAAACAAGCAAAAAATACAGCAATCTCTTGTTTTATTGCAAATAGAAATGGCATATTTAAAAACAAAAACTACTATCCGGAGCAACTTCATGTCCAACTAAAAATTAAAACTATTTTAATGTATTATTCATGGCAAATCTTATCAAGCTCTGATTACGCTCTTCTTTCTCCAGCAGCTATTAATTCTTCCCAAGAAACCTTCATCAGGAGAATTCTGGGAGTTGAAGTGATATCTTAAAGTTGCCAAAGTTGAGAAGCACTAATCTAACTATGGGAAGACTGCACCCCCACCCCAGAAGAATGAAATATTTTGTGAAATGTTTAAAAAGGCAGGATAAAATATTTTTTCTAAATGAGAAATGAAAAAAATTTAAGGGAGGAAGAAACCAGCCCAAGTCTCCCTGCCACAAGCAAAAACTGAGGAGGCCGGCTTTTAGAAATGCAGATTTGGTAATCCATTCGGAAAGAATGGGTCGAGACAAAAACCCAGATAAGCAACAAACAAAAGGTTGGCAAAATTAGCTCAAACTCGTATGATCTGTATTTCCTCTTTTCCCTGGAGAGCCAGCTATGACCCCTACATAAATCCCATAGGAATCCAGAAGATATTTTAAAAAAACAGTCTAAATTCCATTTTGTCAGCTACCCAGAATCACATGTGGTTGGTAGCTCTGCTTCATCAATAAAGAAAACCTCTCTTTCCAAACAGCCTCCAACCTCCATTTTGTTTCCAGTGCCTTTCTCCTGGCTTGGAACGGAACTAGATGGCTTTTCCTTCCAACATAACAAAACAGCCAGGCTTATGTATGGGAATCACTTGATTCCCAATGGTGACAAGTGGAAGCCATCTTTGATTTCCCCAAAATCACTCATCGGGAAAATCTACAAATCTTGCTGCCTCTTGCAGATGAAACTCAAGTAGCTTCTACATAAGTCCGACTAAGGAAAAACATCATTTACCAATTATACTAGCTGATTCTCCATTTAACACATTACTTTATGAGAAACCCTCTTTCCTTACTACTCTTTCTCCTTTCTCTCTCTCTTGCACATACATAAAAACGTGCAGAAAGAGAGAGAGAGACTACAACTCAGTGTGTTTTTCCATGTGTGCTTTGATAAACTTGGACTCGGTTAAAGGGTAACATTCATTTGAACATGAAATCTTATTGTCTTTAGTATGTCACTCTGTGTGTATTCAGACAATACTTATTTTGAGGTGAAATTTTATTTTCATTTTATGACCCTGTAATCCCTTTATCTGAGATGGAGTCAGGGCAATTGAATGGAACTGAACATTTAGTGGCTGGATGACCTTCCTAACACCTACATGGAGTTCTCAGCAGATATTTTCTCTTTGCGCCCCCGATAGAGAAACATCTGCAACTATCTAGGATTGAACTCTCAACTTTCTAGGTGGGAGGTGAGCATCTTCACCTCTAGGCCACCGCACTGCTCTCACTTGTTTTAGGGTGGAATAATGAACAATAAAGTAGCTAATGTGTATTATGTTTGCTTCTGGGTGGAGGATTCGGAGTCCTGTGAATATGCAGCATATCTACCATTTCCTCATTTGTAAATTTTCTCTGGTGAAAAATGGAAAGGTTACAAATGATGGATAGAGGATGTAATGGAGGATGTAATTGCTCCTTGCATTCCTTATATAGGGTAGAGTGATTATGTTCAACATATCAAGCACTGAATGTCATTTGTCTGATAGTTTTACAGAGTGAACACAAAAATATAGACTGAAAATATGGATTCTTATGAATTTTTATGATTGCTACAGATTGCATGTAGCACTATTATTTTATACATGTTGTAAGACTTGATGATACGTTTACTGGGACTCTATACAAAAATTATGAAGATTCAAAAAAGAATCCATGCCTCAGATCAAGATTTTATTTTTTTTTGTATTTAACAATACTGACAACTTCCAGGATTTTGAGCTTATAGACTCATGAAAGCTTTGATTTGATGATGGCTTGCAGAAAACTGTACATAAAGGTCATAGAAATCCATTTTATATAATCAAAAGAATACCATGCTATTTTCTGTTAGTCGTATTGTATAAAGTTTAATAATTCAAACAGCTTTTCAATCGAAACACTACTGAAGTTGTTTTCTAAATTTTGGTTCAGAAGTAATGCCAAATCATATTCAATCTTAAACTTATCTTGACTTCATAGATTTCTTCTTATGCTCCCTATTACTAGCAGGATTGTAAACAAATATTGGCTCTTTTTCCATAAATAAATTTACTTTTTATTTTTATTTATTGTTTTTTATTTTTCCATAAATAAAAATAATAATAAGAGAAACTGCTTTGTTGGGGATTTAAAACAACAGAAAATAAATGTTGCAAACAAATTCTAGGATGATGTTGTTACATACACAAGTGACACAAAACACTCTTCAAAATAAATATTTTCAGGAGATATTGAACAGAATTACTTTGCTGATAGGTTTGAAATGGAAATAATAACCCTAATTCTCTTTCTTAACTTTTTCATTTATACAGAACAAAGCCTATCAAATCACAAAACATATCAAATATTACAAAAGTAATCATTTATGTGTAAATTAGTGTCTACAGCTAAAGTAAAAACTACATTTTCAGAGATCTCTTCATAACATTTTTCACTTCAGATGTTGAAACGTATTATTTTCATCCTGCCTAAATATGTAGCTAATATAAGTGCTTTGTAGAATGCCTAGCATTATATTATTTGGGGGGTATAAACAGCCCAACGGTGCTCTAAATGAATCCCTTCATTGATTCTAAATCCTGGGTTGCCTTCAAAGCTCACTGCATTCAAGGGCCATTTGAAACCAATGCCTTGCAATATCTACATTAAATTTACAATGCTAGTAGAGTGAACAGCAAATCCTTTCCTGCCCACATTCTGTCAGCCATTCACCCAAGCCTGAATTACATATAGGCAGAGAGCCTCAGAGACCAGATGTCTATATCCTAGACGCCTGAGCAAATAGGAAGGAGACTCCGTAATGCCTTCAAATGCTTCAAAGATAAGCATGTACACCAGGGATAATCCACAACTAACTTTTGATTCGAAAGAATGTTTGGCATGTTTGCAATCCTGGCTTCCAGAAGGAGAGGGCTGTGTGGAAAGCTTTTGCTAAAGCAAGATTTCCTCAGCTACAGCTTTTCATGCTTTAAAAAAAAAAAGGGGGGGGGGAATCTTTGTTTTGAGGTAAAGGACCTCACTTGGAAAGAGGACAGGAAGAAGAACTACAAGTAGTCCTTGACTTACAACAGTTTGTTTAGTGACCATTTGAAGTTCCAATAACAGATAACAGATAATCAGAGTTGGAAGGGACCTTATAGGTCATCTAGTCCAACCCCCCCACCCAAGCAGGAGACCCTACACCATTTCTGACAAATGAGAGTCCAATCTCTTCTTGAAAGTCTCAAGTGATGAAGCTCCCACAACTTCCGAGGGCAACTTCTGTTCCATTGGTTGATTGTTCTCACTGTCAGAAAGTTTCCCCTTATTTCCAGGTTAAATCTCTCCTTCAGTTTTCATCCATTATTCCTTGTCTGGCCTTTGAGTGCCATGGAAAATACCTTGACCCCTTCCTCTCTGTGGCAGCCGGTCAAATATTGGAAGACTGCTATCATATCTCCCCTGGTCCTTCTCTTTACTAGACTAGCCAAGCCCAGTTCCTGTAACCGTTCTTCATATGTTTTAGTCTCCAGTCCACTAATCATCCTGGTTGCTCTTCTCTGCACTTTTTCTAGAGTCTCAACATCTTTTTTATAATGTGACCAAAACTGTATGCAGTACTCTAGGTGTGGTCTTACTAAGGCTTTATAGAGTGGGGAAAGGTGACTTTTTCACACTTAAAACCATTGCAGCTCGTCCATGGTAACATAGCTGAAATTCAGGCGTTTGGCAACTAACTCATAAAATATTTCTAGGGTCTTTTTAGAGTTGCTTACAGAAAGGGAAGGGGGAAAGGGGTTTGAAAGACAGCTTGGAAATCGAAAATGCATTCCATAAATAAGTTTTCAAAGATAATAACTAGGTGACTGAAGTTTCTGCCAGCAAATATCTAACTGGAGAACATGACTGATTACTCTTGGCTATTGATGTTTCTCATTGAAGAATATGAATTATGATACACCCAGGGGGTGGGGGAAAACCAGGGTCAAGGGTGTCTCAGAGTCAGCTACACCCAGGCAGTGCCAGACATGTTAACTCCCAATAAATCCTTTCTAAGTTTTGGAAGTTTTGCTCGAGACTCATGATTTAATTAGGGTAACTGCCAGAATCCTGATAGCATATTTATGACGGTTGCAGTGTCCTGGTGATGTGATGTGACCTGGTCAGAAGCAAAGTCAATAGGGAAGCCAGATTCACAAATGCAGTGATTCACTTAACAACTGTGGCAAAAAAAGTCTTAAAGTGGGACAAAACTCACTTAACGACTGACTTGCCTAGTAACAGAAATTTTGTACTTATTTGTAGTCATAAGTGAAGGACTACCTGTGCTGGAAGGAGGAGAGAGGGAGATTTTTGAAAAATGTAGACAAATTGGAGACTGACAATAGCCACATGGTTTGGGTGTATTCATTTCCTCAAGAAATAAGAGAGATTAAACCAGAGGTCAGAGGGGAATGACCCCTAAGAAGAGCTAGCTTTACTGGACATGAGGAAAGATGTTGAATGGGAGCCAAAAATTATCTTCAAACATCTACTGAGCAAAGAGGAGATAGACATTTTGGGGCCACAGGGCTCAATGTCTTTGGACTAGACACGAGAGAAGATGCCAAACTCTGGCCAGATACTCTAAGAAGTAAACAGGGGCTAAAAGGAAATGTCTCTCTGGTTTAAAGGCTACAGCTGTAGAAGACATGGATTAGTCAGGGCCAGTTCAGGGGACAATGCCCACTTGGAAGCAAAAGGTCAAGATTTGTTTTCAGATTCCAGTCAAAATATGCACATCGTTTTATGGATTCTGATAGTTGAAAGGTATAAGCTGTTTTGTAGAAAATTAGCACCCACCCCTGTCCTAGAAGAATGAAAATTTTTGAGAAATATTTTAAAAGGCAGGATAAATTATTTCCCCTAAAAGAGAAATAAAAATCTTAAGGGAGACAGAAACTCAGAGACCCAGCCCCCAAACAGATAGTAAGATGAAGCCAATGATGGGTAGAAATGCAGATTTGGTAAAATCATTACTCTGTGCAGCAAGGTCTAAACAATGGTAAGGTTATCCCTCAGCCACAATAGGAATTGCCCAAAAGGCCCCTTCATTGCATCAGCCAAACTTCAACCAATCTTAGCTCAGACAAACTCCTAGAATTTGTACATGGCACCATGGGACTCTGACAACAGCCAACAGGATACATGTTCTTGCACAGGAACAGGAAGTTCAAAGGGCAAAGCCCAAGAGAAGGTATAAAAACCCCTCACCCTCAACTCCATGTGGTCAGCTGTCCAGAACCACCCGTGTGGTTCTGCTTCATTAAACCACCTTTCCAATCAGCCTCCATGTTTCCAGTGTCTTACTCCCAGCTTGGAATTGAATCCGATGGATATTTCTCCCAACAGTTTCCAGACACATACCTCTCTATTTTGCATCAGAGACATTGTGGTCTTTAATGCTTTCTCAACTTTTGTAAGTTTTGCCACCAAGTCAGGAGAGCATCATGAGGTGGTCAGGAGGCTTCCCAATATTTTAACCCTCCGCAGCCATTCATTATAACCAGTTTTCACGATTGACACCAACAGCCTATTTCCTTTTCTGAAAAACCTGATCATGTCCTCTAGCTGTACATCTTGACTGTGTGCAATATGCATGGATTGCACGTGCTGGGAAGTCAGAATAGACTCTTTGCTCATGTCTGTTTGAATAAAAGTAAAATGTTGCTCCAGGAACCTGGTTCAAAAGGATGAGAACGGAGTTTCAATTTGTATTCAAACAGAAGTGAGCCTTTCCGTGTGAGTGTTTGGAGAGGATTAAAGTGGTTAAAAGACAAAGTAAACCTCTCCAAGGTTTAAAGTGTCTATTTCACCTACAGTTACCAGACACCTGAACAGACAAAGGAGGACACAGACAAGTGGAAAGGAAGATAAATTTGGAAGAGAGAGAGAGAGAGAGACCTAACTCTTTACCTTTCTTGCCAAAAAAAAGAAAAGAAAAGAAAAATATAACAAAAAGAGCCACAAAGGTTTACCTACATTTATATGAAATTACTTTTTCCAGCATCAGAAAGGCTGGTTTTTCAATCACAGTATTTTTCCAACAATTTTTTACTTTCAAGAACATATGCTAGCATTGTGAGAATGGACTATGGCACTCTTTCCAGACTCCACAATAGAAACATAAGAGAAGTCATGTGAGGCACAACTACAGCGATCATAGATTTGGAAAAAGCAGCGGAGAAATTGATTTTAAGGCTATGGCTGCTGGGCAGAGGAGATGACCTCCTTTTGCTTTGCATCTGGTAATCCTAATTCAGCTCTTAAAATTAAGAAAAAAAAATATTGGGGATATTCACCCCAAGTTCTTTGGGATGTTATTAAAGGATACCTTATGCCTCTTCAAGGTTTAAGGCCGCCCCTTACAATTTCTTTAAATCCACTGAATATGCCTCCATCCGAGCATGTGTGGTCTAGGGCTATATTTTTAAATTCCAGACAAATAAATAAACCAATAAAGGGAAACATTTGTAGCTAAGGGTTGAAATGTGGGGTTCTTGGTGTTCTCTGGGTTGTTTGGTTGTTTTCTTGCAGACATTTCATTACCCACACTAGGTAACATCATCAGTGCATTGATGATATTATTCTGGTTTGGATAATTAATGTCTGCAAGAAAACAACCAAGCTCAGACAGCACCAAGGACCACACACAAATAAATAAAACCTGACAGTTGAGTTTAAGAAATTAAAGAGTTGAAGACTGTTGTTGCTCAAGAAGATGTTGACATAATTACAGTTCAAATTGCTAAAATTGAAAGTATGAACTCTCACATGGGAATAGATTTGGAAACTGCAATAGCAGCTTTACAGAAAATAATTAAATGTAACAAAAATTGCATGTTTGGGAGAACAGTTGCATAGAAGCAGCATAAAAATACATCAGACTTTGTGAACAGACAGAGGGATGTCTATTATTCTTACTGAGACTTTCCTAAAAAGGAAATTGCCCTGCCAGAGGCCTTTTGGTTGAAGAAAGAGAAATTTTGTCTGATTCCAGTTGGGTCCAGTCCATTATCTAGAAACCCATTTCCCCAGGTCTGGCATGAATGAAATTCAATACTGAAAAATTCTCTTTCTGCTTCAATATTAGAGGGTGTGAAAACATTTTTCAATAACAGAAACACAGTGTTCCAACTTTTTTCTTTCAATAATTAAAAAGTTTGGTTGTAGAAAAGTTTGGGGGAAAAAAAACCTGGGGTTTACTCACAATAGTCTAACTCGGAGAAAGGAATGTTGCTCTCCTGTTTTTGTGTATTTTTTCCTCAGATTTCTTTTTTTTTCTTTTGGGTATTTCAGTTAGCTTTTCTCTTTGAAAGTTATTTTTTAAAGCTCTGTTTTGGTAGACAGAAATTAATTTATCAGTCAGTACAGATTTTTTAAGTGGCTTAAATGAAAACTAGAAATATATATACATTTTTAATGTCCTACCTTAATCTTTTCTAATATATTTGTGTGCTTATGTATCAGTGGTGGGATTCAAAAATTTTTACCAACAGTTCTGTGGGTGTGGCCTAGCTTGGTGGGCATGGCTTGGTGGGCATGGCAGGGGAAGGATATTGTAAAATCTCCATTCCCACCCAACTCCAGGGGAAGGATACTCCAAAATCTCATTCCCTCCCCACCCCACTAACCTGCTTTCCAGCTCTGTTCTCCTGTGCAGGACAACAAAAGAAGACCCAGCCAATCAGCTGGGACTCGGGAGGCAGAGAATAGATGGGGGCAGGGCCAGTCAGAGGTGGTATTTGCTGGTTCTCCCAACTACTCAAAATTTCCGCTACCGGTTCTCCAGAACTGGTCAAAACCTGCTGAATACTACCTCTGTTATGTATACATATACATATACATTTCTTACATTGTTCAGGCATTAGGTTTGCATACTCAGCAACTCAACAAGTGAGGAAAAATGAAAGGTCGTTCTTGTACTTCAAGAATGGTGTGGATTGAAGAGACAATCTCCATAGGTGAAGTAGGTTTTTGTCCCAAGGGAGAGAATTGTGTTGAAGCAACAGTGCAACTTACAATGAAGTTATATATCCTCCACTACTTAAAGCTTGAGGCTTAAGTCTTTCAATGGCATAATATGAAATGTGAACAACTAATTAGCCATAACAAGAAGGGCTAATTTCAAAAGTTGTTTCATTTACTTGTGTGGGTTTTTTGTGTGTGTACTTGGGTGTTTCAGCAATATCTTGTATTTAGAAGTGGGGGAAAAGAGAGAAAACACTTAATTGAAGTTAACGGTATCAAAGCTGCCACTGTAAACTGACAAAAGTCATCTACTGGATGAGAATGATAGAATGTGGAAAGAGAATGAAAAATATCTATGTTAATGTTTTTACAAGAAAAAGAAGAGGAAAAGGCTCCACTAATTTATAAATAACTGTCTGGTTTGGTTCTGCAAACCAACAAGACAGACACAGACTTCAGAGAGTAATTAGGACTGCAGAAAAAACAATTGCTACCCAACCTGCCTTTCATTGAAGACCTGTATACTGCACGAGTCAAAAAGAGGGCTCTGAAAATATTTACAGACTCCTGACATCCCAGACATAAACTGTTTCAACTCTTACCCTCAAAACGACGCTAAAGACTAACACTGCACACCAGAACAACTAAACACAAGGACAGTTTTCCCCCAAACACCATCACTCTGCTAAACAAATAATCCCCTCAACACTGTCCAACTATTTACAAAGTCTGCATTACTATTAATCTTCTCATCATTTCTTATCACCCATCCCCTCCCACTTGTGACTGTATGAGTGTAACTTTGTCGCTTGTATCCTTACGATTTATATTGACTGTTTCCTAGTATGATTTGATTGATTATTGTACCCTATGACTATCATTAAGTGCTGTACCTTATGATTCTTGACTGTTGATGAATGCATCTTTTCTTTTATGTATACTGAGAGTATTTGCAACAAGACAAATTCCTTGTGTGTCCAATCACACTTGGCCAATAAAGAATTCTATTCTATTTTAAAGTGGTTTGTCTGTTTTTGTTTTGAACATACTGAATGGAAAAGACACTTATCTTACTCTGATGATGAAGATTTTTGAAAAAAAATTAATGTGTACAATATTACTCCCTAATTAAATACTTTCAGTGTTTTCCCTGGTTGTTTAAGCCACATTGTCCTCATTATTTAAAATTTGTAAATCATGCATGGGGGTTTTAATGATATTCTTGCAACCATTCAAGCTCCAGTCTTCAGTCTGGTTATCACAAAGTTTTAATATGCATGAGGTCACCATGCATTTGATGTGTGATATATTTTACATGTAGTTTAGGGAAAGTATCAGTATATCTTTCTTTCCTTCATACATCAACATTCTATTAGAAATATTTTCTATATCTTACTCCAGAATGTATGGTTTCAATATCTAATCATGTCCCTGTTGTGATTTCCTTGCAAGCGGAATACTTCTAAAAAGAAAAATCAGTCATTTGGGCATTTCCAGATTAAATGACAACAACTTTAAAAATCAAATGGCTATAGAACTTCAAAAAATATTTTTGTATAAATGGGGGTTCAAACTGGGAAAGCATATGGGGAAAAGACAAGTCATTTCCTCTGGTTTTCACAGAGGAAAAAAAGAAAGATGATTAGAATAAGCAAACTTGAACAGGAAGAGTAAGCTTTTATTATCTCAATATTCTATTCATATCTCTTCAGATCTTTAGGTCTTTGAAAATACTAAACATTAATTAAATAAACTGTTTTACTAAGGCAGACTATGCATAAAAGTACTGTATCGATGGCAGAGGTTTGGGGAAATTGAAAACATTTTGGTATATTAATAACAGCTTGAAGCTTTTTATTATAATATTCAAAGCTTTACAAAACGGAAAAGGATTAAATGGAAAATAAATTAGACCTTTATTTTTGACAATTGCATCTTCCATCTCACGGAGTTAACAATTTTAATAGTTTTCTGAATTCCTTTGGATGGAAAAATGAAATATATTATTGATAGCTTAAAGAATGGCAAATACTAGGTCTAGTTGTTTTCCTATAGAATGATACATAGTTTATACAGATATTTGAGGCCCAATTTTCCTTCTAATTTTGAATCTAGTATTTTACTAGCTATCCAGGTACTCCTTGACAAGATTAGTTTATTAAATTATAGGGTGATAGACAACATGGGATATAGAGAAGGTCTTTGCGTGGCAGTAATATTTTAATATATATTTATATATAAAAATAAATATATATAAAAATAAATATATTATACATAAAATTCCTGAGCAAAAGGAAATCTTAAAATATATAAAAGATTTCCTTTTGCTCAGGAATTTAAAAAAAAAAAAGAATTACCATCCCTCCCTGAATTCTTTTTTTTTTTTTAATTCTGTGTTGTTGTTTTTCTCAGAGGTAGGAAGAAAGAATGATCATTCATTAATCCAGTCTCCATTCCCATGGCATATAGGATTAAGTCATGGATAGGATAAGCCAGGTAAAAACAAGTGAAAGTTTCAGTTTCTGGTTAAGAAAGAGGTTTAAATTAATCTTGGCTGTATTCTGGTGTTATCTTGCTGTTGTTGGGCACCAGAATTTATTCCCACGTACAAGGCATGTTTTTTGCCATTTATATACATCTTATCATATCATCAGGGCAACAGCTAGACAGATTCTCACTGTCAAGTGGTGAGCTACTGCCTACCATAGTTGTTCCCTGTAGGTTTGACCACCCAGAACCATTGTCTTATCACTGACCCACAAAATGGGGTCATTGAACTCTTGTACTCGGATTCTGAAGAATAGTCTTCAGGAATAATCAGCATGACAGTCACACAGACATCTTGTCAGATGACATTTCAATCCAGGCCACAATCGTACCTTCCACTGAAGAAATATTACATGCCATTATTGGCTCATCACTACAAAGTAAGGGGATTGCCCTTGAAAACATTGGGAGCATGGAATGATTAGCTTCAGGCCAACTGGGACTGTTGAAAAAAAATCTTGCCTCCACCCCCAAGATCGTACAATGCTGCTTGTCTCGTTGGTTCATCCACCCATAAGGAACCATGGGGGCACCGTGGTTATAATGCAGTATCCACCTTATACAATTCTAAATATGGCTACTTCTGCCAACTGCCAACAGTTCAATTCTGCCCAGCTGAAGATCAACTCAGCCTTCCGAGGATGGCAAAATGAGGACCTATATCGTTGGGGACAATATGCTGACTCTGCCAACCACTTAGAGAGGGTTGTAAAGTACTGTGAGGCAGTATATAAGTCTAAGTGCTTTTGCTATAAGCAAGGAAAAGAATGCTAACAGTTACAGAAACTATACCCACTTCTCTTATGGTATAGTCCAAAATAACCACAGTGTTCCTTCTGTCTTAAAAATAATCCTTAGATCCATGGCATTGATACTTAGATGAGAATGTGGAGAGTCTGCAGCAATGTCTCATATCCTGAAAATCTCTGTCCTGGGGCCAGTTGGATGGATAAAATTCAGGTGAGCAATGGCTCACCATTGATGGTAGTCAGAGAACAACTGCTAGTGGGAATAGAACACCTGTTTCTTTTGTCCCTCGTGAGATACTGACTCATTCCAATATCAAGCCTGTGGCTCTCTGATTTTGTTCTATCATTGCCTTTGGCTTAACAGAAAAAATTAGTATCAGGAACCCCAATGAATCAATATTGTTATCACTGATACAAGTATCACTTGGTCAGACCTCTGTTTCAAGGTCCAATCTGGAATAGAATTTCAATATCTCTGTTGTTATAAAACTTTTTTATTTCAAGGATTGGTTCAGTGGCAATCATCTACCAGGTATAAAATGATTGAAGGTATAAAATGATTTATAAAAACCTTCCCTGAAGTTTCTGCTTTGATTCTTCGACACTAAATGAGCAGATCGCGCTCCCCATGCATCTGCTGAAATAAGTGCAGCTCACAACAGCTGATGCTAACATTTGTTAGTCACAGAAGGTGCAGTCCAACTCCTGTTTTTTGCTTACCCAGACTAAAAAGACTCCCCTTCTGTAGATCATCATGCTTCCTGCCCAAAATCAAAACAGCTATCAGTAATAAAAGTAACAAAATGTTTGTTACTACAACAGGAGCATTTAGTTAAATAATGCTTTTGGAATAGTTGCTCAAAAGCTAGCATATGCATCTGGGGTGGGACTCAAATTGTTTTACACCGGTTCTGTGGGCGTGGCAGGGAAAGGTTACTGTAAAATCTCCAGCCAGAAGTGGTATTTGCCGGTTCTCGGAACTACTCAAAATTTCTGCTACCGGTTTTCCAGAATTGGTCAGAACCTGCTGAGTACCACCTCTGATATGCATCACACCAGAGGTAGTATTCGGACCAGTTCCAGAAAACCAGTAGTGGAAATTTTGAGTAGTTCAGAGAACTGGCAAATCCCACCTCTGACTGGCCCCGCCCTCATCTATTCTCTGCCTCCCAAGTCCCAGCTGATTGGCTGCGTCTTCTTTTGTTGCCCCGCACAGGAGAACGGAGCTGGGAAGCAGGTTAGTGGGGTGGGGAGGGAATGGGATTTTGCATATCCTTCTCCTGCCACACCCATCAAGCCACACTGCGCCCAAGCCATGCCCACAGAACCGGTAGTAAAAAAATTTGAATCCCACCACTGCATCACACTGTATTCTCTTACCTGATAGGTCTGAATAACAACCTTAAAACAAAGTAAAAAAATAAAAAGGGTGCTATACATTAACAAAAAGCATGGAGAATTGTACAGCAGCACAAAGAAACTAAATAGAAAATGGAAAGCTAACCTTCTTGCAAGCACAATTCAAGAATATTTCTTGGGAAATATTCCCTGAGCTGTGGATGATTCTTGATGGTGCCTTTATTTACAAAATGAAGAAGCCATGTGCAGTATTTAATGGGCAGTAATAAAGTAGCCACCAACTTTCCAATGCCAATTTGGTGCAGTGGTTAAGGTGCTGGCCTAGAAATCAGTAGATTGTGGGTTCTAGTCCTGCCTTGGGTATAATGGGTGACTTTGAGCAAGTCAAATACTTTCAGCCCGACTCACCTCAAAGGGTTGTTGTGATGGAGAAAATAAGAGGCAAAAGGAGAATTAGGTATGTTTTCCATCTTGAATTATTTATAAATAATAAAGGCAAGACAAAAATATTAAAAATAAATAAGTTATAATACAGTAGTTTCTCAATAAAGATTAAATAAGCAATGTTAAAACACATAAATATGACTATCAAGCCTTCAGTTACTGTTTATATTTATGAACAATTTTACCAAGAAATAAACTCTATTCCCTTTTATGTACTCATTTTAGAAAGTTCCTAAAAGTGCTAGCACAGAATGAAAATGCAGTATTAGAAAAAGCAAATCACTGTTGTGCACAGCTTGTTGGTATTATGAGCATAAGAGTAGAATTTTTATTTGTATTCTGTCTTTTTAGTCCATAGAACTCTACAAAAAAAGCTTACAATCTAAACTGAAATTATTACAATTAAAATTCAAATGCAATAGCAATACCAATAGCACTTAGACTTATATACCGCTTTACGGTGCTTTATAGTCTTTTCAAACCAGTTTACACAGTCAGCATATTTCCCCCATCAATCTGGGTCCTCATTTTACTGACCTCAGAAGGATGGAAGGCTGAGTTAATCTTGAGCCATTCAGAATAGAACTCCTGGCAGTGGGCAGAGTTAGCCTGCAATACTGCCCCTTTAACCACTGCACTACCACAACTCCAAATACACATTAAAATCTGCCTGCAAATGCTAAAAACAGAGAACGTTGAACTAAAGCTTCCAAGCTTCCAAGTCATTTGCAAATTTAAAAGCCACTGTAACTGCCATCAAATCTTCTAAACACATTTTCAGAGTAACCCCGCACAAAACATGTTATGTTAGCCTAATTGTAAGGTAATCAGAGCACAGGCAAACACTGCCAGATCCTCCTAATCTTGAAATGACTGGCAACTGATATACTTTGGATAGTTAGGCAGATTCATTCCTTTCACTGTGAGGGGCTTAGAGACTACAACCTATGAAAAGCAGTTTAAAAAACATGGTACGGTTCATAGCCTAAAGAAGAGAAAAATCAATAGGTGATGTGATCACAGTGTTCCAACGTTTGAGAGACTAGGAAAAAGATGTGGATTGTCCCCTCCAGGGTAGGACAAGAACTCATGAAATGAAACTATAACAGGAGATCAAAACACGATATAAGGAGGAATTTCCTGCACATGAAAGCTATTAAACAGTAGACTGAGAACATTAAACCGAGAGCGTAGCACATGCAGCAAATGGCCAAGGCAGAAGCTGGGTTCTAAAGGGAGTCAGGAGCAAAAAGCTTTCCAAAGAAAGTTTCTAAACTTTTTGCTGTTTGTTTGATGTCTTTTAGGACCCAGTTTCTGTCCCAGCAGTTTGCTGTTGAGAACCAAAGTATTTTTCTTCAGCAATCCACTCTTTTCCTCTATTCTTCAACCTGGCAGTCATTCATCAAGGTAAGCAGCTTACGTATGTTGTCCTCTCTTTCCAGACATGCAGTAAATTTAGCAAATGGTTAAAGGGATTCAAATAATTTAACAACTGCTTCTCCCAGGGTCAGGTTGGCTGTTATGGGAGGCATCATCCCCATCCTGCAGCTCTGCCAACATGCAGGATGAACCTCCCTCGATAGCTAACCTGACCCTTGGCAAACCAGTTGTTAAATTACCCTCTGCTATCAAAGTAGATCCTGGGCACTGTGCTGCAATGGAGAAATGGGAAATGAAGCAGCCAGCACGAGAGAAGAAGGAGGAGCAGGGAGAAGAAAGAGGGAAAGCAGGCTTCTTCTTCCCTCACCCGGCCACTCCATTGCCCGTTTCTCCACTGCAGTGCAGCACAATGCTCAGGATCCACTTTGATAGTGGGGTAATTTAACAACCGGTTCGCTCAAACCGGTGCAAACCAGCTGAATCCCACCACTGGTTAAAGGAGTTCCTGATTAGAGGGGTTACACAGAGAGTTTAGTTTCAACACTTAATTGGGGGATGGGAGGAAAGAAAGATCAAGAAGTTTTCTAGCAATAGATGGAAACCAATGGATGGGGGGGGGGGGGCAAGGCTGTGTGCTCTTCCACTTCTCTTCTCTCTGTACACCAATGACTGCATCTCAAAGGATCCCTCTGTTAAAGTACTGAAGTTTGCAACAGTGATACAATAGTGATTGGTCTTATTCAAAACAATGACGAATCTGCATACAGACGGGAGGTTGAACAACTAGCCTTGTGGCCGGTATACTCTTGAACTGAACACACTTAAAACTGTAGAACTGATAGTAGATTTTAGGAGAAGTCCTCCTACACTACAATCATTCACAATACTAGACAATACAGTAGCAACAGTACAGACCTTCAAGTTTCTAGGTTCTATAATATCTCAAGACTTAAAATGGACACCTAACATCAAAAACATCATCAAAAAAGCACAACAGAGAATGTTCTTTCTGCGCCAACTCAAAAAGCTCAAATTGCCCAAGGAGCTGATGATACAGTTCAACAGAGGAATTATTGAGTCTATCATCTGCACCTCTATAACTGTCTGGTTTGGTTCTGCAACCCAACAGGCCAGACACAGACTTGAGAGGATAATTAGGACTACAGAAAAAGCAATTACTACCAACCTGCCTTCCATCAAAGACCTGTATACTGCACAAATCAAAAAGAGGGCTGTGAAAATATCTACAGACCCCTCATATCCTGGACATAAACTGTTTCAACTTCTACCCTCAAAATGACAATATAAGGCATTGCACATTAGAACAACTAAACCAGGGATATCCAGCTCAAGGGGGTCGGATGCAGCCTGTGGAGTCCTTAAATCTGACCTATAGGGCCAGCCTGGAAATATCAATGGGTTAGGCCCCCAGTGCCTCTGCCAGCCAAAACGGCCCATGGGAGGCCTGTAGACAGGGGGCCACAGCCCATTTTCAGCCTCCATGGCCTCCTGTAGCATTCTGCCAGCCAGGTTTTTTTTCTGTTTTTTTTTAAGAATGACCATGAGGGTGCAGCACAAGCCATAGCTTCAAAACAGAGTTCTAAGAGTGGGGTCTGTCATAACTTTGAACGGCTGCTAAGTGTTCGGTCATTAAGCAAGGACCACCTGTATAACATTTCTATTTGACCTAGATATATGCTACAAAGGAGTAAATATTCTTACTGGCTTATAGCCACAGAAAAAAATTAACAAAATACTGCAAATATTTTTTGTGCTTCATTAAATTAGAAAAAAATTGTTGTGATTGACCATCCAGTACTCAAAATGACAGCAAGAGAAGTGTCGACAAGTACAATTTTCACACTGCCCAATGACTGAAAGTGTTACTCTGACAGTAATGCATTTATTACATATGTCATCATTATTGTATATGAAGCAATCTATTGAAAATATTTGAACAGTGCACACTTTTTAATTCTTTAGGATTAATAGGGTCAGTGCATGCAGTAAATATGACAAAAATTAATTAGAATTTTTCAAAATCAACTGCAAAACTTTAAAGAGCAAGGTATCAGCATTCCAGCAAACCCAATTCCAATCAGTAACTCCGAGACAAATATATCTCAAAAGTACCTCTATTAGAATAGCACCTGGCACATCTGTGGAATCCCGAATCAAAAAGCTTTTGGGCTTTCCACACATTCCCAAACTACAAATCCATCCTCCCTTAGTCGTCATCACATCACATGGCCCAATCACGATCCATCCAAAAGTTAGATCCTTATTTCATCCTGCACCATACTAAATGACCTTGAACTAAGAAAAGAATTTTATTTTGTCTACTTAGAGCTGCTTAATTAAAATCACTCCCCTCCCACTTTCTGAGGCTATGTGGTAGCGTGGAATATGGCTTCCAAAGGATCAGAACTTCAGCATGAAGCGAATATAACAATTATACACACATTAAGAAGCTCACTGTTCTAAGAACCAAATAAGGTAACATAGCCCAACTGTGTTTTGAACCCCAAATAATAGATCTAAATCTGGCAGCATTTCAGAGAAGCAAACTAAAGCCATTATTTCTTTCTGTATTGTTCTTTGAAAGTAATGGAAGAATTAAATTAAGCAATTTTATGTTAACTATACGGGGGAAACTACTGACTCACTTATTTTAAACAAATTTTAATTGGAAGATCCTTCCTCTTGCTACTCCACTAAGGAGGAAAACCATAGATTTAGTTCCTCATACACTGATGTCAACTCACAGTTACAGCACAGAAGTGGGCATTTTCCAACTCTAGAATATCAAGAAAACTTAAGACTTAAATGGTATTGCTACTTGATCAAGTCCCAGAATTAGAATAACCCAATAACTACCCAATTCAATCCAATATAACAACAACAAGAAAAAACCCAGGTTGGGATTCTGGAAAGATTGGTGGCTTGCAATGATTATACAGTAAACCTTTGAAAATATTATCTCCAGATAGTAGCAAGTATACACTTGAACCAGAGACAGGGCATCCAATCCTGTATCCTTTCCTTGTGTCAATGGGGAAGTTCTGAAGAGATGGTGTGACTTGTTCAGCAGGATGCAGTTGGACTGTTCCACAGGAGTCAAAACCCTGATTGCACAAATTTCCATGTGTAATGACTGTGGCCCTGTTTATCTAAACATATACACAGCTGCTATTTAGACAATGCCTGTCAACATAAGGAGGTCAGAAAAGGATGGATTAAAAATTCAACACACTTCCTCTGATCCTGCAGTTAGTGAATGAGTCATGGAAAAACAGAGGGATGAGCAAGAAAGTTGTGAGCTTCCTCAGTACAAGCTTCCAAGGCAAATAAGAGAAGGGAAGGGGATTTTTAAAAAAAGTTTGCAGAATCTAGAAGTGTTGACAATCTGCAACAAACTGTAATGATGCTAAAAAGACTGGCATTATCAGTGTCCAGATTGCCATGTAACCTTCCCTTATTGTATTTTTGTTTTCTTGTTGGTTTTATTATGTTTGTATTATGTTTTTATACTGTGAGCTGCCCAGAGTTGTTTGGGATTTGGGTTGCACCACAAACAATTTAAATAAATTAAATTAATATATATATATATATATATATATATATATATATATATATATATATGTTTTCTGAGGTTCTCGGGGTATTTATATGTAGATCTTTGGTTGTTCGGGTTTTCTCCCGCGTAAGATTTGAAGTATCTAGGCAACGTTTCGATGAAGTCTCATTCATCATCTTCAGGCTTCTGTCTCCAGCTCTGTGCTTCTCAGAGTAATGGAGATTGCAGCTGCTTCCTCCTTTTAACTGCCAGTGGGGTGGAACTTGATTGGGTGGGGGCTTGGCTGTGTTCTGATTGGGTGGGGGGTGTTCTCATTGGTAGGGGGTTTGGCTGTGTTCTGATTGGTTGGGGGTTAGCCGTGTTCTGATTGGTTGGAGCGTGTTCTGTTCAGGAGGGGCTTGGTTGTGCTCAGGTTAGTTTTAGTTGCTGGGGATTTGAGCTGGAGAGTTGTGATCTTGCTGTTTGGCTTCTAGTTCGTGGTCCTGCTGCATCTTCATAGTGGGTGTTGGTTTGCTTCATGTATGGCTCAGAGGGGTTTGAAGTGGGTAGTGATGCAGCTGCAGTGCAGCTTCTGGTCCATGGTCGTTTCTCATTTTCTGAATGGGTGGGAGTCTGTTTTCTACATGGAAGTGTGGTGGTGGCATCTTGTGTGGCTCTCATGGGTGTGGGTCCAGTGTCCTTCTTCATGTTAGGTACTCGTCTGTTCATGAGGGCGGGTTTCCAAATGGCTGGAAGGCGGGAGGTGTCATCTCGTTTGTTCATGCTGTGTGGGCGTTTTTCTATCTCTATCCTCCAAAAACACAACATCAAAACAGCATTCTGCACAAACAGAAAAATATCCACCATCCTAAGAAACCCCAAAGACAAAATCGAATTAGAAAACCAAGGAGTATACGAAATCCCCTGCACAGCCTGCCCTAACACATACATTGGACAAACTAACAGAAGAATAAGCGCACGCATTGAAGAACATAAGAACTCAATCAAAAAAGAAGAAACGACCTCTTCCCTGGTCCAACACCTCAAAGCCACAGGACATGAAATTGATTTTAAAAATACCAGAACTATCGCCAAACCGAACACTTCAACAGCAGAATAATCAGAGAAGCCATAGAGATAGAAAAACGCCCACACAGCATGAACAAACGAGATGACACCTCCCGCCTTCCAGCCATTTGGAAACCCGCCCTCATGAACAGACGAGTACCTAACATGAAGAAGGACACTGGACCCACACCCATGAGAGCCACACAAGATGCCACCACCACACTTCCATGTAGAAAACAGACTCCCACCCATTCAGAAAATGAGAAACGACCATGGACCAGAAGCTGCACTGCAGCTGCATCACTACCCACTTCAAACCCCTCTGAGCCATACATGAAGCAAACCAACACCCACTATGAAGATGCAGCAGGACCACGAACTAGAAGCCAAACAGCAAGATCACAACTCTCCAGCTCAAATCCCCCAGCAACTAAAACTAACCTGAGCACAACCAAGCCCCTCCTGAACAGAACACGCCTCCAACCAATCAGAACACGGCTAACCCCCAACCAATCAGAACACAGCCAAACCCCTACCAATGAGAACACCCCCACCCAATCAGAACACAGCCAAGCCCCCACCCAATCAAGTTCCACCCCACTGGCAGTTAAAAGGAGGAAGCAGCTGCAATCTCCATTACTCTGAGAAGCACAGAGCTGGAGACAGAAGCCTGAAGATGATGAATGAGACTTCATCAAACGCTTGCCTAGATACTTCAAATCTTACGCGGGAGAAAACCCGAACAACCAAAGATCTACATATATATATATATATATATATATATATATATATATATATATATATATATCAAACACATCATGGATTGACACGTCAAGCTAAAACAGGCCTTACCTTATCTAGGTAGGCTGGAAAAAAAACAGATGACCAATTGGGGACAGCAAATTTTGCTGCTATCTAGTGGCTGTACAAATTTTTGCAGCCTAGATAAATCCTGATCTGTCCTGATCTCCATTGGATTCATATTTTTTTTTAAAAAAAACTTAAATAAACTCATAATGTTATACTGTGTGAATCCATCCAAGGTAAGTTTCAATGAAAAGACACCAGGGAACACAGCAAATGAAAGCCTTCTTGTTTGGTGATTAGCACATATTTTGACTAGTGATGTGGCTAGATGGCTAGATGTCAACTTGATCTCTGTTCAGTGGCTGCTGTAAAAAAAAATCCATTAGATTACCAAAGGGCAGTACAGAATGTGAAATTCCTATGTCTCTTTGCTGCCATTTCATGGGTATCTGACTTTCTGCAACCCAGACATTAGAACCTTCCATAAGAGAATCTCTCTTTACAGACATCCTAGCTTCTGGTTCAAATGCAGCTCAAGTAGTTTTACTACACCAAAGCATTTTCACTGAAACCTGACACTATGAATGCCAATTGCCCATGAAATAAAATTGGAAGGGGATACTGAAGGCTTTTAGACATAAAAAATAATATAGTGATATTTGACCTACATTCCTGTAGATGTTTTAGTTATAGTCCATTTCTCTGAAGGATTTTTGGATGGGAAAAAAATATGTCTAATCTTTTTAAAACAATTATTGCAAGTTCAATAAAAGATAGGTAGATAAACCTGTTTTACCAGCATAAAATTCAAAAGAGTGAACTCCACTATTTTACCAGTAGAATTCTATTACTACATAGAAGTTAAAAATGCTGTGACCCAGGCTTACAGTAAGTAAATATTTTCTAATTAAAAACAAACCCTAGAGTAGGTCTCTCATGGAAGAGGACACTGTTAAAATAGCATTAGTATTTTAATATCAAATATACAGATTTTAGGGATAAATCTTCCCACAAAAATCAATGGGAAATGAAGCTAAGAAGTGGGTTGATTTTTGTATTTACATTCATTGAAGAAGACAGTAAGTAGGGACACAATAGGGAATACATATTGAAAGGAATGTGCTAGTGATTGCTGTACTGTAGAGAAAAGAAGCTCAGGAAGAGATTGCTTGTTTAAGCAGTCTCTCTGACCTGGGGGCGGGAAAGAAAAAATATTAGAGAGCTGCGGTGGTGCAGTGGTTAGAATGCAGTATTGCAGGCTACTTCTGCTGGCTGGCTGCGATTTGGCAGTTCAAATCTCACCAGGCTCAAGATTGACTCATCCTTTCATCCTTCCAAGGTCAGTAAAATGAGGACCCAGATTGTTGGGGGCAATATGTTGACTCCATAAACCACTTAGAGAGTGCTGTAAAGCACTGTGAAGTGGTATCTAAGTCTAAATGCTATTGCTATTGCTATTAGATCAGGCACAGAACAACACATGACTATAATAGAGAACACATGATGAAGAGAGAAATGCTGTGAAGTTTGTAAATGTGGCCACTGTTTGCAAAGTTACTTTCTCATCACCCTCACTGTCCAAAGCACTCATTAAACAAAGGCAATTTAACTTGAGAAGATCAATCAGAATAGAGCTGGATGGGACCTTGGAGATCTTCTAATCTAACCCCCTGCTCAAGCAGGAGACCCTATACCATTTCAGACAAGCGGCTGTCCAGGCTCTTCTTAAAAACCTCCAGTGATGAAGCACAACTTCTGAAGGCAAAACAAAACAAAAATGTGTTTTTACACAGCCACACTCTCAAGTAATTTTGTCCAGCTGGGGTTCTAGTTGAGAGAATTTGTTTTTCATCAGTGGAGCTTATCCAGAGAGATAAGGGTACCAAGCAGAACTGGGAACCATCTCTTCTTTACAAAAGGTGCTTCCAAGGGTATAGAAGCTGAATGTAATCTGCTCTTAGACCCTCTTGCTTTCTTAACTTCTCTGCTTCTCTTATTAAGACCCATGCAAATCCATTGCCAGTGCTGGTGGAAAAGCAAACCGAAGAGGTTGTGCAAACATATACATGTAGAAAAAGCCCAGAGAGCTGTTTCAGAAGCATCCGCCAAATCATCATGAAAAGGATGCAACTGCTTTAATAATCCAACAAGGGGGTGTTTTATCTATATTCCTTTTCATTTCAAGGAACCGCTTTCAAAATATTTGCACCATCTTGCTTATTACCTGGATATTTTGTCCCTAGAATTGATCTGGCTGCCCCCCGTGACATCCATTGAAAAATCCCATTTGTTGTTTTTATTTTGGATGGCCAGGTCTGTGAAATTGGCAGTGTGCTTATAAATCTGAGTCGTGGCTGGCCCTACTCCCAAGAAAACTGTGCAAACATGCTGTGAAATGTTGGGCCAAAACATAAATTAACCAAGATAAATCAAGTAAGTGGCACTATAATCTCTTTATCACCGTTCTTGAATTTTGGAAAGCAGAATTCTCTGTCTTGGTCTCCTTTGCTAATATAAGAAATAGCATTACTCTGGACAGATGGTGAATGCCCACAGAGCTATTGATAGATAATTGGAACTTATTAGCACATTTAACAGATCCCACAGATTAAAAAAAACAATTGTAACATACAAACCTGAGAACAAACACCCACAAACAACTACATTAATATCATCCGTGCTCTAAGTGGAACATTGATTGTCAACTGGCAAAGAAAAATAGAAAATAAGTGGTAACAAATTAAGTAATCAGAACAAATTTATCTGACCTTCCTTTTTTTTTTTTTTTTGCAGAACCTTCAGGACAGTTTCCAGAGCCTCACTTGTTTATTAGTTTATTCTATAAATCAATCGAATGCTAATTATCAAAATTGTAGATTTATGTGTACTTGATAAACCATGCTAAATAAATAAACTTGATAAACTCTTCCAACCTGAATTGGGAAGCTCATAAAACTGGAAGCCTCTATAACTAAAAGCAGTCCTGACCTATGTAGGTAGTCCTTGACTTACGACCACAATGGAGACCAAAATTTCTGTTGCTAAGTGAGACATTTCTGAAATGAACTTTGCACCATTTTACCACCTTTCTTGCCACAGTTGCGTGGTAAGTGAATCACTGCAGTTGTTCATTGAATCTGGCTTCCTCCACTGACTTTGCTTGTCAGAAAGTGGCAAAAAGGGAATCCCAGGACTCTGGGACATGGCAACCGTCATAAATACGGGTCATTTGAATTTTTGATGATGTGACCATGGGGATGCCGCAATGGTCATAAGTGTGAAAAATGGTCATAAGTCCCTTTTTTCAGTGTTGTTGTAACTTTGAATAGATGAACTGTTGTAAGCAAAGGACTCCCTGTATAGGATTAGTTCCTTAGTAATTTTGTGGGTTGACAGTATGAAGTTGAATGTTAAGAAAGAGGGAAAAGAGAGAGGAGAGGAGAGGAGACGAGAGGAGGGAGGGAGGGAGGGAAGGAAGGAAGGAAGGAAGGAAGGAAGGAAGGAAGGAAGGAAGGAAGGAAGGAAGGAAGAAAGAAAGAAAGAAAGAAAGAAAGAAAGAAAGAAAGAAAGAAAGAAAGAAAGAAAGAAAGAAAGAATATCACAGCGAATGATATTGTCAACTCATAAAACATTTTAGAAAGGGAGCGGGTAACTGCTGGAATCCTGACAGGTATCTTGTGAGTATGAAGGTGCATTAGATATTGGGGGTTCCCATTAGTGATGCATCTTCTGCTTTGCTTTGCTTTGCTTCCTTTTCTTTTTCTTGTGAACTTAACCAAATGTGAAGATTTGCAGCATTCTTCGGTGAATAAAATCTTTTCGGTCCCTGCTCAACGTTAATGTTGGCTTAGAAAAATTACAACCCTCCTTCCTTGTCTCTTGTTCTGTATTAAGGAAAGTTGTCGCCCCCCCCACACACACCCCCAAACCAAATCTGAATAGGAGTTTCAATTCTCATTGGACCCCTGACATGCTGTGCTTCAGTACCGTAACTGATCTGCTAAGTCTCTCAAAAGCCTGATGAACTTCTGGAAGAAGCTTCTGGCTCACCTTGGAGCCTAAGTAGCTTTTTGTTTCTTGCCAACTGCAGAGCTGGAATGAAACCAGGGAGACTCTGCACATCCATCTACTTCCTGGTGTTTGCTGTTTTTGTTTGTTATGGCAGGTTTTTTAAACATCCCATTGCCTGCACCAGAGGGGGACACATTTAAATCAGCAGCATTCCTGTCCATTGCCTGCAGGTGATTTCCTGACATCAGCAGCCCTCCTGACAGGGAGATTTTAACTAACCCGTAGGCCTTATGAGTCTCTCATACTCCTGCATTTACCTGTCTTCTGAGTTCTGTGATGGATAATCTTCCAAAACTGGCTGTCTTCAAAGAATAATTACATTGAGAGAGAAGGTCCCACTCAAGATTAGGTTACCTTAATCCACCTTTGCATACAAGTTCTGTTCTGTTTTTCTCTTTAGTAAACATTTCATAAGTTACAGAACAAAACAAATCATAAAATGGATCATCTCCAGGTAGACCAGTGCAGAGATTCTTCAGAGGCCCTAGTTTCTGTCTGTAGATCAGGGGTGTCAAACTCAAGGCCAGATTTGCACAGTGATTTTCTACATTCTTCCATCTTTGTTCTTTTTGAACACACACACACACACACACACACACACACACTGTTTTCACTCATATTTAAAATTACAAACCGTATTAATGGTGATGAGTGGGAAGCTTACGTAGCTAAAAAATACTTTTTGGTACCAGGAGCCCTCACTATGATCAAGCTCAGAATCCTTAGCTGTTTTTTAAAAGAAAATATGTACAAAATTAAAAATAGGTAGTTCTTTTTTCAACGTGCCTGAAATTTCCTCACATCTGCAATTTGCACTGCAGCTGTGTGCCATATTAAACCCTGCTTTGTTAACTATGCCATAACTGTTAAAGCGGGTGCATTGTATTAAGCTATACATTATGTTTTATAAATTACAGTGGCCTGGATCAAGCAACACAGAGAAATCACACTATGGCTTAACATCGTATGAACATATTCCACACACTGAATCTGCAAATCAATATGCAGCATCTTCTGCTTGTTCCCTCTACTAAAATCAAGAACTATGATCTAGAACAGAGGTATCAAACTCTATTTCATTGAGGGCTGTGTTTGACCTGGGGGGGGCATGGCATGGCCAGGAGGCGTGGCCAGCTCAATGTCCATTTCCAGCTGCGATGGCCTCCTGCAGCCCTCTGCTAACAAAAATGGAGCTCGGGAGGACTGTGTGTGCCCCCCGAGCTCCATTTTTGGCCACGGTTGCCTCCTGCAGCCCTCTGCCAGAGAAAACAGAGCTCAGGGGGGACAGTACATGCCACCCCATGAGCTCCATTTTTGATCAGAACAGCCTCCTGCCGACCTTTCTGATCAACAAGCTCAGCGTCTTAGCCACTGAGCCACTGCATCTCTGTGCATTACCTTTAGATGGAAGCAAAATGCAAAAATTGTTCATGTCTTTGTTACCCCCGCAGTGGACTTCCACATTCTTTGAAGCCCAAATAGAATAGCCTCTATTAAATAAGCAGCTTCAAATTTATTATCAATAATGCAGCACCAAAGAGACTTGTATTGTAACTCCATGTGGGTATACTTAATTCATCTAAATCCTTTCGGAGGACTTCAACAAGATCCATGACAAGCATTTCAAAAGTCTGTCTCGCAAGGAAACCAAAATATCAGAGGCAAAAGTAAGGCCCCATTGGGGGGCGTTTTAAACTGCATGGTTCAAACTAAATAGCTAAATTGGGGCACTGTTCTTAGTTAAGACTAGCAGCTGTTTCTTCTTGAATGAGCATAGTAAGACAGCAATTTCTTTATAACACTCTTTTGCCTTTGCTAGCTGTGATCACCCAAGGAGAAAAAGAGACCTCGTTTGCCCTATGGACAATGCTTTAGAATCAGGGATTCTTGCTTAATAATACTTATCGGTCACAATTAATAACTGGACCAGTTAGACTCTTTTAAAGCAGCCGGCCCTCTTGAGCAAAAGCTAACTTTGTAGAACCTATGGCACGTGGAAAGTATTTCTGAAATCAAAACAACCAGGAAGACATACATTTCATTTACCACAATATTGTCAGCAAGTTGTACCAGATTTCAAAGAAATGGTTTGCCCCTTGCAGTGGCTCCCCAAATTATCAGAGAATATCTCACAGTTGTCCTCATCACCTCTGTTGGTAAATATATATTCATCATTTTCTTCTATCCTGTAACGTAAAAAGCTGTTTCAAAGAACCGATTCACTTGACTTGCCACAGCCCTGATGATGTTACCTAGTATGGGCATTGAAATGTCTGCAAGAAAACAACCAAGCTCAGAGGGCGTCAAGGACCTCTCATTTCATCCCCAAGCTGCAAATATTTTCCTTTATTGGTTGCTTTGGGTCACCAGATATAAAGTTCATAATATAATTCAAAATCAAAAACAAGGGACAAACATGGTAACTGGTTGAATCAAGAAGCCAACATTATTTCATCAACATATTTGCCTCAAACTGCAGTTTTTGAAAGCTTTCGGAGTTCTGAGTTCCCATATCCAGACTCCATTTAGATATCTCAATCCCAACATCATCATTTAAGAGTAAATTCTCTTACAGCTATGCATGCTTCTTTTCCTAGGACTTTCATGTGTGGTGTTAACTATTATGTAATCTAACTTTGACCTTGGGGTTATTTCTCACATTACCCGATGAAGAAGATCTAGACTGGGGGTGTTAAACTCAAGGCAAGTGGGGTGGATCCGGTCCACAGGGTGCTTAGATCAGGCTTCCCTGGAAACACCTAAGGACTGGGCCACGGTGCTTCTGTCAGTGAAAACAGAGCTCGGGGGCGGGGGGCACGCTCCATTTTTGCTAGCAGAGATCTAGCAAAAGAAACTAAAAACAAAACAAAAGGAGAAATGTTTCCCCTTTTGCATTTGAGCATGCAAGAAGGGACAGAAAAGGAGAAAGGGAAAGAAGAAAGGGAAAGAAAAATAAGGAAAGAGGAAAAGAAAGAAGAAAGGAGAATGAAGAGGGAAGGAAAAAGAAGGAAGGAAGGAAGGAAGGAAGGAAGGAAGGAAGGAAGGAAGGAAGGAAGGAAGGAAGGTAGATAGGTTATGAGAGTGAAGGAGGGTCTGAGGGAAGTTCTGCCTTAGCCCTTGGCCACCACAGCTGAGTGACAACATGAGTGATGTCTAGCCAGCCGTGCCCACCCCTGATGTCAAACACAACCCTGATGCGGCCTTCAATGAAATTGAGTTTGACACCCCTGATCTAGACCCTTTTTAATGGACAAATGATTCTGCCTAATGTTTTGTTTGGCTCTAGATTATACTTTCTGGATTTTTGTTGGTTTACCCTTCTGTTTCTAGTGGTCCCTACACAGCCTGCATGATTTGTAATTAATCACACTAATTATATTTACTCCACATAAGAAGCCAAATTTTAGATTGGTGCTGAGAAGTAAAAACTGAGAAGCTTCAAGTGTCTTATAGACTTCTCACCCTTTTATGATAAAAAAAACAATCTGTTTCTCTGTGTGCTGTCAATAGAAAAACATGACAAAAATACTGCCTAATAAAAATAGATTTTCTCCTACATTTAGTTGATTAATCTGTCTTTTAAATGTTTCCTAAATGCAAAATAATCCACAACATAGAGCGCAGGCTATTACTAACATAGAATCAATAGATATTACTATTTGATTTTATTATCATTGAATGGTTTTCCAAAGTGTTGTAGTCATTTAATTTTTTGTTGTCTATCATTTAAACTCAGTGTGTGGATTCCACCAGTTTCAAACAGTTAAGAACTTTAGCTGTCTTGACATCTTTAAAAATATGTAATCATTTACCTTTCATGAATATAAGTCAATATAATCACTTAAACCAGTGTCATGGGATCATCCAACCATTACTATTATTTTGGCACTACAATAATTAGATTACTATAGAAGACACTATATATTACTAGTGGGGAAATTATTATTAAATTAATTCAATATCTTCTCTTATGTGTCCTAACATGTCAAAATATGTTTTACTTTTTATTCCATGTAAAGAAAATATGAATATTCAATATGAATAGGGGTGATGTGATATCTCAGTGGTTAAGACCTTCCAGCTTCTTGGCTGGAATGCCAAAAACCCATGTTCAAGACCCAAACACCATGCAATGGGCTGGGGTGAGCTCCCATCCTCATCCTTCTGTCTTCTGTCAATCTAGCAGTTTGAAAACATGCAAATGCGAGTAGCTAAATTAGGTACCCCTTTGGTAGCAAAGTAACACTGCTCTGGGGCATCATGCTGGCCATATGACCACAGAAATGTTTTCGGACATCATTGGCTCAATGACCTTGAAACAGAGATGAGCACTGCCCCCACAGTTGGCAACGACTAGTGGAGTAAAATCTGCTAAAATCTATGACTATAGAACAAAACTATGCAGTACCTTGTAACACAATTGCTAAAGAACAGAACAGAGTTCTCTTGCTACCATCTTTTAAAATCTTAACATTGGTCTGCGGTACAATATGCTTCTTTTGATTCTCATATAAAGAGTGTATTCCAGAATGCTAGGATACTGCAAGTTGCAGAGAAATACAGAATTTCCAAGATTTGTATCTTCTAGATGTGATAGACTATAGTTCTTAGGAATTCATAGCCAACATGTTGTTACTGAGAGTTAAAGTGTATAGTCCACTCATCAGAAGGCCACCCATATGGGGATGAATCTATAGGGCAAACCTAGTGAATAACCCTAATAAAGATCATCATGAAGGCTAATTCCTTGCATCAGAAATCAGATTCTAACAGGGTAATCCAATTCATAATAATGTATGTCCTCCAAAATGTCTGATTGTTCAGCAATGTGTGAAGAGATGAGAGACAAGAGAGTAGATCAAAGATAAAATTCAATCAAGTCCAAGGAAATATTTTTCAGAGACAATCAGTAAAGTCAAGATTGATCTTTCACCACTTCAAACACCACTTTTTCTAAGATTTTCCTAGCAATGGTGAGAATTGGAGAATAGCAAAGAGCATCTTTTGTGAGCTCAGGTTAATATATTATTAAAGAATGGTTGAACCACAACTCCAGTAAGTAATTGTTTACAAATATTTATTATTTATTTATATACATTTATTACTTTTATAAATAATTCAAGGTGGCAAACATACCTTCCTCCTCCTATATTCCCTGGGCTGAGATATTGTGACTGGCCTAAAGTTACCTGTTGGCTTTCATGCCTAAAATGAGACTAGAACTCACAGTCACCTGATTTCTAGCCTGGTGCCTTAACCACTACACCAAACTCACTCTATGCAATATCTTTATCAGTAACTCACAGCAATTAGATTCTTGTTTTATTCCTGCTGCATGTAGCAAGGAAGATGACACTTTTTTTTTCTCAGTGGATAAATCAGTCTGCCCTTGGGTCTTGTTTATATAACAGTTGCTAGACACATTGTCTGTATGACAATTCTTTCTTTCAATTCACTTAGCTAGATGTTATTAGCTAACATAGGAAAGACATGGCGATATTCTCGAGCTCCGAAAACTGAAACTGTCATAGAAGTCATGCTCCAAGCTTAGCCATTTTGCTAAGGAATTAGCCGCTAAGGAATTAGCCGCTAAGGAATTAGCCAACTGAAAATGCTTCGTTCTTGGGGCCATAAAATATGTAACCACACAAAGACAAAATTTTGTGCTTTACCCAGGAGATAGCTCCAGTGACTTGATTTCCTAAAGAATATCTATTGGATGCTTACAGCAAGTAACCAAATCATTCAACTCCTTCTGCCACAAGCAGGAAGATATTCCCTTCCCTTCGAGAAGACGGTGCATTCCCATATCTGTCTTCTGTTCTCCTATAAGAGGCAAACCTTTGTGATGCAGTTAAGACTCCCTGAAAGGCAACCTCCCTTTCAAGCTTGTAGATGAAGAACAACACCATGGGAAGCCAACACACTGGAGCAGCAAGCCAGATTTACCCTCCGTAAGGGGGCCCTGCGTGCCATCATTTATTCTTGCTGACAGCAAATCTTTACCAGAAGGTCTTTTCTCCATGGGTTCCAAAGACTTGTTTTTATTAACTGTTAAAGGGTGGCATGAATCTGCTTTTTTGCTTGCATGCTTGTACTCTCAGGCTGTAAATCAAAGGACAGAAAGTGGCCATTTTCTGTTCATGTGCAGAGGATCTCAATCTTCTCAAGACATGACCTTAATTACTAAGTTCATAATGCTGCAGGTTCACCTTTTTAATTACATACTAGACAACTCGTGAAACGTCGAGTCATTCTTCTTTTCACATATAATATAGGCTTGCACCATTACCCCTCCCCTCAAAACCCTCGAGTCAGCCCCAATGAAACCATCGCCTCT
This sequence comes from Pseudonaja textilis, assembly GCF_049901715.1. Lineage (NCBI taxonomy): Eukaryota > Metazoa > Chordata > Lepidosauria > Squamata > Elapidae > Pseudonaja > Pseudonaja textilis. The sequence continues at coordinate 22,886,748 of NC_141993.1, forward strand.
TCCTCTTCCTCAACTGACTGTGGAACTTCCTGCCACTTTGCTGGGGAGAGAGGGAACCAAGAAAAGCCATGAACCATAAGGAAAAGTGCATCCCATTCCCCATCCTCACATGTCCCCAAGGCCCCCTCCCTTCAGGGAGGCTCACCCATTACCACAGTTCCCCAGCAAGACCTAGCATGGCAGGAGGCAACAGAGTCACTCCCTTGTTCTTACCTCACCTGCCACCATTAATTTATTTATTTTTTTCAAATTTTGGGCTTGTTTCAAAAGTAGCCAATAGCCTCTGGCCCTTTAGACTTTGCAGGCAGCCAATTGGGGGGCACAGATCAGAGAAAAGTGGGGAAAAGGATGTGGATATGCTCTTCCCCTGTACTACTTAATCTGCAGGCTTCTGGGAAATGTAGTCAAAAGTTGTGGAGGCTCAGAAGCTAATGAGAACACCGAAATCCTTCGTTCTTTCCATGCTCAGGACCTCACCACTTGGATGCTTCTCAGCAGATAAAAAAAAATGAAAGAAACTTGATCATGGTAGAGAAAAATAGAAGAAAGAAAACACTTTAGTTCATAAGCTGAGCAGACCTGAGCAGTTAGTTTTGAAACAATAGCAAATTATTCATTTTTATACAAGAGCAACTGGATTTTCTGGATTTTCTTTGAAGACATTTCATTTTTTTCATCCAAGAAGCTTCTTCAGCTCTGACTGAATGGAAGGATTTATACTTCTTGCAGACAGCTGGTCATTTGCATTCTTTTAGTGGGTCATTAAGGTCACCTGGAGGTTTATCTGTGTCATCAGGGTCACCATGAGTGGTACCAATTGGTGTGGAGCCTTCTTGGATAAGAAGTGAAAACATCTTCAAAGAAAAACCAGAAAGCCCAATTGCCTCTTGAAAAAGCACCTTTGAGACAACCAGGACCTGGATGAATGAGAATTTCCATAGACATTTTTATACCGTTCTTCATTATTTTTAAAAAAGGGTATTTGGCATTCGCTGTCAAAAATGCCTCTGGCTATCATATTTTGTGGAGATGGAGAACATGCATTTGTGGTTCCACCCCAACTCCTACCCACCCATCCCCCAAATCCTCCCAGGACAACATCCAATTCAGGTAAGATTTAAGCTTTTATACACAAAGTACATAGCAAAAAAAAAAAAAAAGTGTTCCAGTATATGTTGCTGAATGTATTAGACTTATCATACAGCAGCAGCCCTATGGCTCATTTGGCAACACATATCCTCTTCAGTGTATGTGTGTGATTTCACCATCTGAGATAAGATTCGTACCGTTTAGTATTTTCTCCTCATTCTGAATTTCACTCATCCCAGGGCTCTGGATCTACTCAGAGTTTGACTAACGTAACCTCCAAGGAGCACCACAAAGGGCACTTTTAATGAAGGGCAGTTTGATTGTTTCATAACAGATGTTTGCAGGAAATGTACCAAGAGGCGCGATGGTGAAATAATGGTACTTGGAAAAGCAGAAGGTACAGCAGCTGTTGCACTTCGTAGGAGCAAGAACCTGGCAGTGTGAGAATCAAAGCTAGTTTCCCCTTGTGTCGGAAACCTAACAAAAAATAGTGACACATGGAAGAAAGGATGAGGTTGCAACTGCTGGTTGAAACACAGTAGCATGCAGCTTTGCCATATTTCCACAATTAGAAGCTCATGCTCCATTGCCCTGCTTCTTCCTATGGCCAAATTAATCAATCTACCAAATGACTTAATGCAGGTAATGCAGAAACGCCTTACTGTCTGACAGTCTTGCAATGAAAAAGAACGAGGATAGGACGAAGGCAAGAGAATACGGGCGGCAGTCCTTGTCCTTAGAATGAATTCAGGAATTTTTGTACTCACTCTTGGTTTTCGAGAGAGATTTCGATACTAGCAACTTGCAAAAGGAAAAACTGAATGATAGTGCCCTTTAAAAACGATGGTGAAAGATTACATCTCATTTGGGAGGGAGGGGCAGAGGGGGAGACAAGCAAAACATGCACATGGCACTCCCCATTATTGCTACTAATAACAAATTCTAGCAATGGAATAGGCAGAAGAAGCGGAAGTAAAATGTATTACAGATAGTCTCCAATTCATTTAGTGACCGGTCAAAGTTACAATGGCACTGAAAAAAGTGACTTAGCAATAGCAGTAGCACTTAGACTTATATACCACTTCACAGTGTTTTACAGCCCTCTCTAAGTGGTCTACAGAGTCGGCACATTGCCCCCAACAATCTGGGTCCTCATTTGACTGACCTCGGAAGGATGGAAGGCTGAATCAACCTTGAGCCTGGTGAGATTCGAACTGCCAAATTGCAGTCAGTCAGCAGTCAGCAGTCAGCAGTCAGCAGCCAGCATAAGTAGCCTGCAGTACTGCATTCTGACCAATGCGCCACCATGCATTTAAGACCATTTTTCACACTTAAATGACTATTGCAGCATCCTCGTGGTCACATAACTAAAATTAAGATGCTTGGCAAGTGGCTTGTATTTATAACGGTTGCACTTTCACAGAATCACGGGATCGTCTTTTGTGCTCTTCTGATGAGCAAAGTCAATGGGAAGCCAGATTCACTTAACAACTATGTCACTAACTTAACAAATTCACTTACAAACTCTGGCAAGAAAAATTTGTAAAACAGGTTAAAAACTCACTTAACAAAGGTTTCACTTAGCAACTTAAATTTTGGGCTCAATTGTGATCATAACTTGAGGACTAACTGTATTTACCAGCAATCACTCAGCATAAATAGAACTATGGTGGGTCTGCTGAAAAACTGTCATGTCTCATTTACTGTCTTCCTATTTGCTAAAATGCCAATCCAGGAAGGGCAGACAGCCCATCTCTCCCAACAACTAACTAATGAAGGTTACTATAGGAGATGATCAGATTGAGCCTGAAGGAGGGGTCAAATGCGTCATCAGTCTGGAATCTCTTCCCGCCCACAAGAGATACAAGTCCTGCCCCCTTTGAATTCCATTGACTCTTATCTACCGTCAATTTGCTTTGACCATTGTTAATTCAGATTCTTAGAGTGCATTAACATACAATAAACCATTTGAATGGCCTGGACTCCCGATTTCCTGTGCTTGACATTTACACATAGCCATAATGAACTGAATCTGTTGAAAGCCTTTTCTCCTCGCATTTGCCTGATGCCCTTTCAGAGCCATTCAGATTAACAAGCATTTCTACGTTTTATGGTAAGGATTTCAATGGTTACAAATGTGATCTTATCTGATGTACTTGGATGCTAATATTATCTCCCTATTGCACATCATTTTAACCTCTCTTACCATGTCACCTTATTGAATTGATAAAAAGACCCCAAATAATCAACGTTTTCTCAGAAGAAATGCTTCAGTCCCCTGACAATTCAACTACAAGTTTCTCCAAATGTTCTAACCAATGTACAATGATCAGAGTTTTATATGATATGTAAAATAAAATGTGCTTTGTTTGAAATCCTTTAGTTTTAATTCCCAGACTGGAATTTATATATATTTTTTCTCAACAGCAGGACATCTGTTTGACTTTTAATTAAACAAACTTAAGATCGCTTTCCCAGCTTTGATTCTATCAACGTATATCTGAAATTAATCATCACCTTGAACCTGTTACATAACCTTTATGCACCATACCTATTTTCCTGGTTTGGAGAGATCCAATTAGATCTCTGCTGTTCCTTTGTACAAACTTGGTCTCCTCATTATTCGCTCCTAATCCTTGATCATTAACCTTGAAAGAAAGTACTGCGTGCTTAAAATTTACAGAATCATGCTAATCATAATGAAAGCATTTATCAGTACATCTTTTAGCCTTCAACAGCTAAAGTTCCCTTTATTATTAATAGAGTTTGCTGAAAGATATTTTTAAAAAAATCACATGATTTTCAGTCAATACAGCTTGCATCATGATGTTTTGTTAATATAAATCTATGTCAGTAGGAAATGGGAGGTGAAATAGTCAAGGAGAGCTGTTTTATACCACTAGTTTTGATTGTTACATAGAAATCGTAATGTTGGTCATACAAATCTGACTTTTTAAAACTTCTGCAGTTCTCAAAGAAGCGTCACCCATATGATAAAGTGCATTAGTGATTATTACATCTAGAACTCTTGGACAGGAAATGTGTGTGTTTCTACTTTAAAGATCAGGAAGAAAAAGTTATGTCCAGGATACGTGTATAAATTGGCTAAACTCCACAATTTATACACAATTTTCTATGTTTAATCAGTGAAGAAGAATACAGTTTTGAAGCATTCTTCAACAGAACAAACACAGGCTATTTATTTACCTTTGCAGATAAGAGCAAGTTGGTGAACATGGGATTTAAGATATAATGCTTCAAGAAACAATCACTGTGGAATTATTTTCCAATGGTGGACATCCTCAGGGAACACATTTGTCATTTTAATTATGCTGATTTGTAAGAATACTGATTACTGTGTATGGACATAGGAGTACCCACAGTACGTCTAAGGGGATGTGATGACTTAGCAGTTAAAATGCTGATCATGTCAGCTGAAAAGTGAACAGTGTAGGTTCAAGACCCAAGTGTCATGTAAGCTCCCATTCTTGCCTCAGTTCCTGCCCACCTAGCAATTCTAAAGCATGAACATGTGAGTAGAGAAATAGGTACCCTTTCATTTGGAAGATAATAGCGTTCCATGTGCCTCGGCATATAGTCATGCTGGCCACATGACCGCAGAAATATCTTCTGACAATGCCAGCTCTCTTGGGTAAGAAACAGAGACGAGCACCATTCCCCAGAGTCAGAAATGACTGGCCAGAGGAAAAACTTTATAATATATCTGCCTATAATATTGCTTAGAGTTTCTTAAATGGAATATCATAGCATAAACACTTCTGTTTAAATTCACCTATTTTAAAAAGTGCACGTAGTCCTTACAACCATTCATTTAGTGACAGTTCAAAGTTAAACAAGCAAAGTCAATGGGGAAGCCAGATTCCCTTAACACTTATGTTACTAACTTAACAACTGCAGTGATTCATGTAACAACTGAAAGAAAGGTCATAAAACGGAGTGATACTCACTTAAAACTGGCTTGCTTATCAGCATAAATTTTGGGTTCAGTTGTGCTCATCAGTTGAGGACTACCTGTCCCATTTCCATGAAACTGATTTTTATTTTACATTTCCTTCTATATTGCAAGGTATATCCAATTTAACTTCTCTTTGTTGAACTGTATGTGCAATTCATATTGAACTAGATCAGCCTACCCATTAAGCGGAGATAGAAGTTTGAAATATTGAGGGACTGGCAGTGGCACCAAAAGTCCGTAGAACATTTTATTGATTTCATATATCCTTTTGGGGCTCCTGTGCCGAAAATTGTACACTCGCGCACTCTTGCTTACAAACCAACACCCAGAAGGCAATGCACACGGGGGGCCTATGCCCCCTGTGCATGTATGCACCCCCATGTGCATCACACATCTCTGCACATGCACATGCATCTCCTATGCACCCCTGTCACCTGTGCACCATACACCTGACAATCAGTGGTCGGGTGGATGGTGTATGCGCATGCACAATAGACCTGCTCAGGGCGGAGGGCTTGCATGCTGGCAGTAAATGGCTCTGCGTGCCATAGGTTCACCATCACAGATATAACCTTTCCTACAGCCCCTAAGACTACCATGTGCAAATTGTCAAACAGTGACAGATTGTAAGCGCTTCTTTGGTCAGGTAAGGGAATGAGGAAAGTTAATTTTACTTTCCAATTCTGTGTCCAATTAAACTTCTCTCTGCTGTTATCTGATTACACTTTGTGGTTGCCAAGCTGTAGAAACAGATATAGCTTCCGTAGCCAAAGATTAATTCATTTTCAGAAACATATTTTTATTTATACTTTTATTTTAGTCTGCAGTAATTTTGAATGTTGATCCAAGTCAGCATGTGTGCTATTTTTAAATCAGTACAACACAAACACACTCTTGAAAAATCGCAATTAGTCTTTCTTGTTACTGAAATAAACCTTTTTCCATAGCCAAGATCTATTGTACATATTAAACAGATATCTCTGCCATGCAAATTTTCCACCACATTTGAGTGCAATTAAAATCTGAATTATCCTGACATCTTAGTCTTGAAAACTGCTGCTTTAGGGGAATTTGTCAACTTTTCTAAAATATGTCTTTTTTTAATGTCCCACAATGACCTCGAGGGGGGTTTCACAAGGACCATTAAGAAAGCTTTTAACTAAGGCCAGATTTTGAATAGAAGAGACAGCATTTTTAACTTAAATGTACCAACCAGTCGATAAAAAATAAAAACCGTTGTACCAGGGATCCATGGGAAAATAAACAAACAAACCAAATGGACCTCCTCTTTTCTTTTTCCAGAACCAAGCAAAAGATTGGAAATGTTGATGCCACCAGCATATCCTGCTACCACCCAGTAGAGTTACCAACTGAGCTGCAAAGGGAAGCCAAGGAAGTGAGAATGTGCAAATGCAGCCTCATCTAATGATTCTTCATTTACAAAAGCTCCAAGTATTTCCACACATTTTCCTCAAAATTTAAACTTAATGTGAAAATACAGTGCACACAAGTGGTTGCAGCCTGAACATGAGCTAACCTGCTTTGCATGCACATCCAGCATTCTCGGATGTGTGACACAGATATAGTTAGGGCTGTTTTAGTTTCATCTGTTAGCCTGCTACAATGTGTGGGTGTACACAGCTTGGCAGAACAGAGTGTTTATTTATAGTAAGTGAAATGGAGCAGATTTCTGAAGATACTATCCACTCTTTCCTTGGCCCTCCTCTTCCATCTCCTCTGAGTTATGGCTTACATTCACGATTTTCCATCCTTACTATTTCAGATTTCATCCTAGAAGCAGCCCAACAGTTACAAGATTGTTAATGATGCTAACGACACTCAATATTACCATTTAGACTATGGTTGCTAATACTCATTACAACATCAGAATCAGAATATTGTTTTCTTCAATTAAAACTTAAAAGAGGAAAGGGAAAAAAAAATTCCTCTGCCTTTTGCTAACTTCAAAACTTGAAAAGATGTAACCAAAAGTGGTCACTGAGAGACAATAGAATGACTTGTCTGCACATCCTATAAGTGCTAAAGGATGTAGTATACTTTTGATCCATTTGGCTTGTGCATTTGCTTGCAAAAACAAAACAAAAACAGTTCAGGAATCCCATATAATAGCACTTGCGTGCAGTCAAATAAATGAGTAAAAGTCAGGACAAATCATTTCACTTAGAAAGACAAAGAGGAGGTGTTATGTCTTTGGAACTGGTTGGAGTCCCCAACCAGGTCCGCTGTTTGAGCGGGAGCACCAGCCGCTCCCATTGGCTGGCACCGTTTGACAGCCGGCTATAAAAGGCGGCTGTCGAGCAGTGCCAGCTCCGTTGCCGCCAGCTAGTCTGCCTAGTGAGAAGGCAGACGCGGCAACCCTTTATTCATTGTAATAAAGCCTTTTACATTGCACTCTGGTTCAGCCTCGTTCCTCCGCCGCTCTATAACACTGGCGACGAAGGTGGGATGCGATCAGAGGCTACCAGTAGTGTGATTCCGAAGAGCTGAAGCCACCGATGCTCACAAAGAGCGCGAAATTCAAAAGCCTCCGGGTTTTGAGCTGTAGTCACTAGAGCGAAGTCACGGGCGCTGAAGCCGCAGCCGCTGGCGCTCACAAAGGGCGCGAAATTCAAAAAGCCTCCATAGCCGGAGAGACAGACACCGCCGGATAAGCGCAGCCGCAAGCGCTCTTCTAAGAGCGCGAATTTTGAATCTAGACTGAAGGGACGAGCCCTGCCGTTTCCAAAATGACTGCCAATCCGACATTCCCGCCATTCAAGCCAGCCGAGGAAACGTGGGACTCATACAAAAATCGTTTCAGCTACTTCCTCGATGCCATCGGTTTAGCAGATGCTGCTGAGCACAGGAAAAAATCCTACTTCCTCAGCTACTGTGGGGCTGCGGTTTTTGACACCGCTACAGCACTAGTCGCCCCTCGCGCTATCAGGAGCATTCCGTGGGATGAACTCCAAGAGATCCTCTCCAACCACTACTCACCTAAGCCATCCCAGATAGCCAGGAGATATGCTTTCCGAACCAGAAAACAGGCTGAGGGAGAGTCAATTAATGAGTATGTGGCAGCTCTGAGGACAGCTGCCTTACAGTGTGGTTTCAGAGACTACCTAGAAGACATGTTACTAGACCAGATCATCTGTGGGGTTAGAGACCTTAGGCTTCAAAGACATTTGCTAGCAAAAAAGGACTTAAACCTAGCCTTAGCCGTGGAGGAAGCCCAAGCTGCTGAGCTCTCTGCCCAATCAGCAGCTGAAATTCAAGGAACTCCTGTAAAACCCAGCAGTTCCACCATCCATTCATAGGAAGTTTTCATTGAAGAAGACCCCATAGACTCAACAGACATTAACCGCCTTAAGCAACAAAAGCCTTCACAGGTAGGAGCAGGACAGAGAAACAACTTCGCCCCCAAGCAACCTCCCATTTGCCTAGCTTGCGCGGGCTCCCACTCTAGGGCATCCTGCAGGTTTAAGAACGCCATCTGCCTGAATTGTCAAAAGAAAGGCCACCTCGCTAGAATCTGCCTAGCAGGGCGAACTTTTCCTCAAAGACCTCCACCACCTACTACTCTCCAAAGGCAAGTGGAGGACTGCTATACCTGCTACCACACTAACCAAACTTCCCAGACTCCTAATAAAATCAGTATTTCTGTTTCTTTAGAAGGTAAGCCCTGCAGGATGGAAGTAGACACGGGATCTGCACTTTCAATCATCTCCTGGGAAACCCTAAAGAAGATTCATCCCAGATTTTCAAAGAAGAAGCTGCAGAGATGCCACCTGACACTGCGGGACTACCAGGGCAAGAACATCCCTGTCCTCGGGAAAGGCAAGTTTTTAGTTCATTTCCAAGCCTTTAAAGGCCATTTGCCTTTGGTGGTTGTTAATGGTGCCCTCCCCAGTCTGTTGGGGCTAGATTGGTTCCCCTCCCTCGGCCTTAGTGTAACTGGGATCCATGCTGTCTCAACTTCTGACGTAGACACCCTATTCTCAGATTACTCTGATGTTTTTAGCAGCGAGCTGGGTTGTTATTCGGGCACCCCCATCTCCTTCTCTGTGGACCCCCAGGCAATCCCTCTTCGCCTTAAGCCACGCAGAGTGTCTTTCGCCATCCGTCCAAAGTTGGATTTAGAATTAGATAAGTTACTTAAGCAAGGGGTGTTAGAACCAACTGACTTTGCCAAGTGGGAGACCCCCATAGTCACCCCACTCAAGAAGGATGGCAGTTTAAGAATCTGCGCAGACTATAAGACCACCCTCAATCGTTATCTACAGGTCAGCGCCTACCCTGTCCCTGTTATTCAACACCTGTTACACACCTTCGAACCCGGCACCATCTTTGCCAAATTAGATATGTCCCAGGCATACCAGCAGTTCCCTGTGGATGATCAGACAGCTGAGTTACAAACCATAGTCACACATAGAGGGGCATTCAAGTGCAAACGCCTCCAATTCGGCGTAAGTGTAGCCCCGGGTATATTCCAATCCCTCATGGAAAGGATCCTCCAAGGTCTCCCAGGGGTTGTCCCTTACTTCGATGACATTTTAGTCTCAGCAATTGACAGACCCCAGCTCATACAGAGAGTCAGAGCAGTCCTAGAGAAGTTTAGGCAGCATGGCCTCAAACTTAAAAGGGAGAAGTGCGCCATCGCCACTAGACAAGTGGACTTTCTGGGGTATAGGATAGATGCCTCTGGCATTCACCCAGTCGAATCCAAAGTAAAGGCTATCCATGAGGCGCCTACACCAACTAACAAGACGGAGCTCCAAGCCTTTCTGGGGCTAGTAAACTTTTACGCCTCATTTCTCCTGCACAAAGCGTCTATTGCTGAACCCTTACACAGACTATTAGACAAAGAATCCCCCTGGCAGTGGGGACCCAAGGAAGCCCATGCCTTCAAGTCAGTCAAATCCTTACTCACATCTGATGCAGTTTTAATCCAATTTGATCAAAGACTTCCCCTGGTCCTAGCTGCTGGATGCATCCCCCTTTGGGATTGGGGCTGTTCTGAGCCACAGGCTCCCCAACGGTTCCGAGGCACCAATCGCTTTCTTCTCTAGGACCTTCTCTACTGCAGAAAGGAACTACAGCCAAATTGATAAGGAGGCCTTGGCTGCAGTAGCTGCAGTAAAAAAGTTTCATGAATTTTTGTTTGGACACCATTTTGAACTTATAACTGACCACAAACCACTCCTGAGGCTGTTATCAGGGGATAAGCAAACCCCACAGGTACTATCACCTAGAATGACCAGGTGGACTTTGTTCCTGGCCGCTTATTCATTCAAGTTGGTGCATCGCCCTGGAAAAAACTTGAGTCATGCCGATGCCCTTAGTCGCTGCCCCCTACCAGTCCCAGTCGAAGACCCAGCACCTGTTCATGCCATTTTTGAAGTTAACGAACTTAAATTGCCAGTTACAGCCAAGGACATTGCTGCGCACTCAAAAAAAGACAGAATAATTGCCCAAGTTATGGACTGGGTGGGAAGGGGGTGGCCGGAAACACAATACACCGCTGACTTTGCTCCTTTCAAAACCCGTAAGCAGGAATTGTCGAAACTACAAGGATGTCTTCTGTGGGGGACAAGGGTAGTCATTCCAGCCACTCTTCGTGTACCCATCCTGAAGGTACTTCACGAGGGCCACCCGGGCATCGTAAGGATGAAGGCTCTGGCCCGCAGCTACGTTTGGTGGCCCGGCATGGATGCCCAAATCTCCAACTGGGTAAGCTCATGCCAACCTTGCCAAGAAACCAGGGCTGCCCCACCAGCAGCTACGCCTACCAAGTGGGAGAGTGCTAGTGGTCCTTGGTCTCGCCTGCACATCGACCTGGCTGGACCAGTACATACTTCCAGTACCTTCTTGGTTGTAGTAGACTCTTATTCCAAGTGGATAGACTTGGCCCTACTACCCTCGACAACCACTCAAGCAATTGTTAAGGCTCTGACCCGTTTCTTCGTGACCCATGGGCTCCCTGACACACTGGTGTCTGACAATGGCCCCCAGTTCACGTCATGTGAGTTTAGCATGTACGTTGCCAACTTGGGCATCAGACACATCCTTACAGCCCCCTTTCACCCCGCTAGCAACGGGATGGCTGAGAGGGCAGTCAGGTCAGCGAAAGAGGCACTTGCCAGGTTTGGCCAGGAAAACTGGCATTCCAAACTGTCACGTTACCTCCTGAGCCAGCATACGACACCATGCACCGCTACAAATAAATCCCCTGCCGAACTCTTGATGGGGAGATGCCTTAGGACCACCCTGGACAGGTTGCACCCCCACGACTGCCCAGACACCCCTTTAGGATCTGACAGTTTGGTCAGGGACTTTGCCTTGCACGACCTGGTGTACGCCAGGAATTATGCAGGGGATCCCCTGTGGGTACCAGGTCAAGTTGTGTCAGTCACAGGTCCTAGATCCTACAAGGTCCTCCTGGAAGATGGACGCCTGTGGCATAGACACGTGGACCAGCTCCGAAGGCGATGGAGAAGCACAACTGATACCAACCCAACCCAACCTCCTAGCACCGAGGACTCCCTGCCGGTACCAGCCTACCCAGACGGGAGCTCCCTGCAGGATCCGAGCTACCCCATCGACCAGGAGACTTTGCTGGAGGGTCCGAGCTGTCAACTAGGGACACCGAGCCAACAGCCAAGCGAACCAGCCTGCCGGCCGGACCAAGCAACTCCCCAAGGTCAGCCCGAACAGGGGGACTTACCTAATTCACAGAGCACCACACCAGACCGAACCCACTTCCCAACAACCTCCAAGACGATGCCTGGGGGCGGGGACTTGACGCCAGCCAGCAGCTTGCCCGGGTTGCGACGTTCTGGCCGCCAACGCAGACAACCAACTTACCTGAAGGACTACGCATGCTCCCAGCTGGGGGAAAGGAGTGTTATGTCTTTGGAACTGGTTGGAGTCCCCAACCAGGTCCGCTGTTTGAGCGGGAGCACCAGCCGTTCCCATTGGCTGGCACCGTTTGACAGCCGGCTATAAAAGGCGGCTGTCGAGCAGTGCCAGCTCCGTTGCCGCCAGCTAGTCTGCCTAGTGAGAAGCCAGACGCGGCAACCCTTTATTCATTGTAATAAAGCCTTTTACATTGCACTCTGGTTCAGCCTCGTTCCTCCGCTGCTCTATAACAGGAGGAATTACATATTTTCATCTCTCTGTCCTTAGAGCAAGCTTTTAGTAGAAAGGTCATTTTGTAGGATAGGTAGATTAACTTCCTTCAGACTGGTGCTTTTTATGTGCTAACAACAGTTCTCATTATGCACAGTTCCAATACATTTGAGATAGCAAGTTGGGAAAGGTAATGTGGACTAGCTATAATTAAAATTATATATTAAATATAAGAGAAATAGAGAATTCTGTTTCCTGAACAGTTGCCTTTCTTTACACATGGTATGTTCCAATCCATTGTACTAAGACAGGGGTGTCAAACTGGTGGCCCATGGGCCAGATGCATCATGCACTTGCTATACCCATTACGTTTAGCAAAGAAGGGGGAATCACAATATATCACATGGTGACATGACATCACGAATTTGACACCTGTGCACTAGGGGGAATCTCCTACCCATGATTTATTGAATAAGGCACAATTGATGCCTTCACACTATTTAGACCAATTTGTTTTGCAGGATAGAATATTTGCTGAGCTATTATAATAGCATCTTTAGAACCGGAGAAAGATTCACCTTCTAACTAACTGGACATTCCTCCATTATTGGTTAGTTAAGTAATAGTGTCTTTACCCAGAGCCCATGAAGTGACTGATACAATTTAGGAAGTAAACTGAATTCTAAGAAGCAAAACAAACCAGTTGCTTTGATTTTTGAAACTTGATCGCATTAAAAAAAAATTGGTGGATAATCTCAAGAAATATCCTGCTATTAGGAAGGTGGGGTTGCCAAAGATTTGACAGCTATGCCACCAATTCCTGTGGAAGCAAATTGCAGTAAAAGACCATGGAAGAGTGTTGTATTCTTTGTTTAACAACAACTAGGTTACTGGTGGGATTCAAAAAATTTTACTACCGGTTCTGTGGGTGTGGTGTGGCTTGGTGGGCATGGCAGGGGAAGAATATACTGCAAAATCCCATTCCCTCCTCACCCCACTAACCTGCTTTCCAGTTCCATTCTCTTCCAGTTCCATTCTCAGGGCAAAAAAAGAAGACCCGAATCAGCTGGGACTTGGGAGGCAGAGAATAGATGGGGGCAGGGCCAGTCAGAGGTGGTATTTGCAGGTTCTTCAAACTACTTAAAATTTTCACTACCGGTTCTCCAGAACTGGTCAGAACCTGCTGAATACTCACCTCTGCTCTAGGTAGAACGGAAAAGGTGGTGCAAAGACAGAAGATAAGCAATGAGTTATCCATAGATACTCTGCTGACACTTGATGACAACGATGATGGTATGTGGAAGCAGAATGTCTACCACACACCCAGTGGAATACTGAGGGGGACACTGAGGAGAATCATACTTGCTATATCTGAAGTTCACAAGCATTCCAAGTCAAGGAAAAAGCAGAGGGAAGAACTTTATCTGGATATCAAAAATCTGTTCCTGTTTCCTTCTACCATCTTTAAGAACATGAAATGTTCCCTAACACAGCGGCCCACAATCTTTTGGGCACCGGGGACCGGTTTCATAGAGAGAACGGAGGGGTGTGTTTTTGTGTGCTTCCTGCATCCCTCAAGATGGGGCTTCACTTGTTTGTGTGTCCCGGTTTCTAGCATGCCGCAGCCCAGTGCCAGTCCATGGGGTGGGAATCCCTGCCCTAACATGTTCAACTAAGCACCATCACTGTTTTCACCAAACTGAGAAGCACTGATAAAATTTACTTTGGTTAGAATCAGAATCGTAAAGAAAAGAAAACTTAGCTTCCATCTTTAAACTAGCTGGAGGACTCCTTTTGACCATGACAAGATACTAAAATTTCTGAACTACTTCTTGGATTGTAGCCTATGCTTTAAAAATGCCTCAAGACTCACTCTGGCATTTTGTCTGTTTTCTTAAGCATGCTCCCAAAAGAATAAAAAAAAACTTTGTGGCATATATTTTGGGTCTCTGTTCTTTATTGCATTTTTTTTTCTCTAGTGCTGCAGCCTGTTGCAAAGTCTCTCTCTCTCTCTCTCTCTCTCTCTCTGTGTGTGTGTGTGTGTGTGTGTGTGTGTGCTGATGACACACACACCCAAGCATATATGGACATGCATGCTTAAATAAGTAGGTCAAATCCTATATCCCCCAGCACTGAACTCTGGGAGAGGATCCAGTATAAAAGAAATCCATTATTTCTTTATTCTGTTGACATAAAATATATATCCCCATCAGAGCTGGTGATTTCCACAGGGACAAAATGTGCAGTTTTCAAAATGCATGCTACATTTGATCCTAGCAAAAAGGTCGAGAAGCAATACAGCTGTGGTCCGTCACAAAGCAAAACATTTTTAAAAGATATATTTTCCCATCGGAAAAAAAAGAAGAAAAAAGAGTTACGTGCGGTATTTAAAGAAGCAGTCTTAAGTATGCTGCTGAAAAATAATTTCCTGTATTATAAATGGCAGTAGCAAAACCCAATCCAAGGAAGCTTAAAAGAATAGAGACAATCTTTTGCATATCATGCATTAATTTTCACACTGAAAGCTATATTTTTTTTCCTAAACAAACATCAGAATATATTATAGATCTTGCTTCCAAAAGCTAACAATTTGCACTATAAATCTGTCCTCACTCACCCAGGAATAAGTCCACCTGAATCAAGTGGGACATCTTTCCAAATATCTAGTAGATAATTGCCTTGCTGCCAACTTGTCTTTTATAAACACGCGAATGTCTTTTGTCCTGCTCTCCCCAGTCAGCGCATGGAGTTTGTTTGATTAAACCCCAGCTTTTTATAATGTCAGGAAAAATATTTTCAGAAGGACAGAAACTGAAAGGGATTAGAATAGAACCCAGACAGCAGAGGGAAGGAAAAGACAATGGCTTCTATATCCATTCATCTCACGTGCTTGTGCGAAAAGAGCCAATTCTTCATTAGAAGTATTTTGTGAGGGATACCAACCAGCCACGTTTCCCTTGATTTTTCAGAAAGAGACCTATACAGGTTAACGGGACTCTAGCTATCCATTCATACCTTCCCTTCTTTACCACGCACATTCCTTTTCCATTCCCAGGACTGCTAGAAAAAGGAAGCAGCTTTATTCTCCTCTTTCTGCAATGAACCTGCTCTGAATCACTGATATCCAGCTGGTTGGCAGAGAATGGGCCAAGATATCGAGCCACCGTGGGTACAGAAATAGCAAGCAGGAACACTCGTGGCTTTTATCTGTTTTATGAGCTATCAGCCAGGAAACAGCATCTATGGCAGAGGACTGCATGCCAAAATAATATGAAAAAAGAGCATTTAGTCACATGTGAAAAAAGGATGTTGTTGAGAAAAGGGAGAAACAGTCTCTTCCTGCAAACAAGCTTTAAGGCTAAGTAACTTTATGAACAAACCAGTGAGTAAATTGCGTCCTAGTGCAGGGGTCTTCAACCTTGGCAACTTTAAGACTTGTGGACTTCAACTCCCAGAATTCCTCAGCCAGCAAAGCAAAACAAAGCTGGCTGAGGAATTCTGAGAGTTGAAGTCCACAAGTCTTAAAGTTGCCAAGGTTGGAGACCGCTGTCCTAGTGGGCACTATTTGGAAATATAGTCTCAGCCTGCTGTCTCCCTCATCACATCTCCATTTTCAATAGTGTCAATATAATTCAATATAATTTCTAGATGCTCATTATAAATGCCACTTTTTCAATGCTGCATCTAAGAGACAGAAATTATGGGATTCTGTTAGGAATCTGTCCACCAATTAGTTGGGCTGGCAAAATATAAACCAACAATGTATGTTTGTAGCTTTAAGACAAAATCACTGTAATATTCCGATTGGTTGATTATATTGTGAATTACCATAAGAGGAATCTAGAGATCATAACTTGCTCTCTCTGACATTTTGTCTCTCTGACATTCTATTGCTATCTAAGGCTCTCTGTTGTATTTATGCTGTGCTTATACTTTGATATCTCTGTTTATTGTAAATGACAAAGGCAACCGGTAAGAAGACTTTGTAACTGGATATAATTTGGACTGTTAAACATATATGACCTGGACTGTTTATTGGACTGTGCTATTTTTTAAAGTAAACTTTAACTCAATTTAGTATATCTGTGTGTGGCTGAATAATTATTCATAACTACTCTCATAAATGTTTCCGTGTGCATATCCTTGTTACTCAAGGGTTATTCTGTACATATCATAAGAGATTCCTTCCTTCCTTCACATTATACATTATTATTCGCATTATAAATAATAAATACAATCAAGGAGCCTAGAGTTCTGTAAATGACAGTGTTCCATCAAACAGGGGTCCCTAACCTATGGACTGTGGCCCACTAGTGGGCTGTGAGGAGTTTGCAACCAGGCCACAGAAACGGCCACCATGCATGCGTGCACGCATATCCTCACTAGCACAAGCAGCAGACGACATTTGTGCATGCTCCATTTAAGTAAGTGGCAGGCACGTGTGTGCCGTTTGTGTAAATAGAGCTTGCCAGCCGCTCAGACCAAACTATGCCCTCTCCTCCTGCCAGTCCACCAATCCGGAAATGCTGGGGAACTCTGCCATAAAACATATAATTCAAGTACAGGAGAATATTGTTCTGAATATCGGAATCCATAACTGGTTGCCAAACAATGCTAAACCAGACAGAGCTTTCCCATATGTCTTGTCTTCTGTAGAAGGCATTGTTGAAAGTTTCCAATATTTGGCATAAAATGCAAGGTAAATATTTGTTGCATCTTTAGATCGATCACTTTGTTTTTTCATGTTGCCCCCCCGCCCCCAAGTGACAAAACAATTCTTCATTAAATTTTTTTCATTTCCTAAAAGTTTTTGAATAATTGGGATCAAGTGTCAAAATGTCTCAACCATGTTATATAATTCACTCCCAAGGATTTTAAGTTTCGATAATTTGCAGTGTTTTTTATAACAACATACAGCAGGATCACATTATTCCTGACAAAATATAACACATTATTCCTAATAAAAATATAACATTTTCTGATATTCTGATGTCTGGTAACCAAATAACATTAACATTAAGAATATCTTAAACCAGCTCTTAAACACGAGAGTTGTAGCTCTTATTCTGAAATATAAGAGATGTTTTGGAGAAAAGATTCATATCTAGGGTGACTGTGTTAGCACACAACAATAAACTAGAATATAACCCTGTGAGATCAAGTGTAAATGAGCCACAAATTGGATTCTTCTTTCTCCTTCAGGGCAGTCACAATGAAATTGGAAGCTTCTGCTTCTCTTTATAAGAAAGAACAGCTATATTTCATTTGGATTCCACAGTTAGTACCCACTAGAACTTGGGATAAAACCACGGGATTATAAACCACCATTAGAAATTAATTGTATGAGTGGTATGGTGCTTAGTGGTGAAATGCTTGGCTCCCTCTTGGAAGATAGAGAGAGTTCAATCCTAGATAGTGGGAGATGTTTTTCTCCTAAGGTGCAAATAAAAAAATCTGCTGTGAACTCTGTGTGGTGTCAGGAAGGGCATCCGGCCAGTAAACTCCATCCAGTCACCCAAACTCTTAAGGAATTGTAGGGTCATAAAAAGGAAGTTAGAAATTAGTTTTATCTGTAAAATGAGAAGGCTTCTTTATTTAATTATTACTTTCCAGAGAACACAAGCAATGTTGAGGAAAGGTAGAGCCAAAATAAAATCAAAGATATAATGAATGGAGCTATCTCCCCTCTTCCTTTCTGTGTCTTCTCTATGTTTATTTTCTTATGTAATTCATCCATTTATTGCATTCATCATACACACATGCATTTCTATTCCCGCTCCTAATGCACACATATAGATGTGTCTTGTGCATAATTATTACGCTTTTAAAAAAAGCCTTCAACTGCATAAGGAAAGCTTAAAAAAAATTAAAAGCCAAATTGCTGCAGCAATTTTAGGAGGAAGGTTACAGCAGATGGGAATGACAGGGTTGGCAAACTCTCCCATCCCAGCTGCAATTCTCAGATGTCTTCTTCCCTTGTGATTTGGTTTCTAAAAAAGTTCTTATCTTTGGTTTGGATGGAAGGCTTTTTACAAACATAACAGAACACAGAAGCAGGAGAAAAGCCCTCGGTCTCTCAGAGAGAGATTTGGACCCACAACCTTTCATTTTTTCCTAAACTAAACCAATTATTAGCCACTGTTTAGGCAGGTTGTCACTTGTCAAATGATTGTAAGTTTTAAAAATTGAAAGGGAGTTGGGGAAGAGAATTGAACCTGATGAGCTGGGGAAATCATATATGTAAGCTAAGCAGTTTGCAAACCCAACCAATGGGACAGAGGGATAGAATCAAGATCACGTGAAGTGTTATAACTTTATAATGCTTTGTTAAGAATATACTTGGGATATTGCATCCAGTTTTGGTCACCATGATATAAAAAGATGTTGATACTCTAGAACAGTGTCCCAGGGACCAGTTCTGTGAAGAGAGATTTTTCTGCAGACTGGAGGGAGCATGGTTTCGTGTGCTGCCTGCATCCCGCAGGTGGGACTTCCGCTTGTTTGTGCGGTCCAGTTTCTGGCATGCCGTGGCCCAGTGCCGGTCCAGGAACCAGAGGTTGGGGACCCCTGCTCTACAAGAAGTACAGAGAATAGCAAAAAAGATGATTGGGAGACTGGACGCTAAAACATATGAAGAACATTTGCAGGAATTGGGCATGTCTAGTCTAGTGACATGATAACAGTATTCCAATATCTTAAGGGACTGCCCCAAAAAAGAGGGGATTCTCCAAAGTGCCTGAAGGCAGAACAAGAAGCAGTGGATGGAATCTAATTAAGGAGAGAACCAACCCAGAACTAAGGAGAAATTTCCTGAAGATCATAACAATTCATCAGTGAAACAGCTTCCAACTTCAGAAGTTGTGGCTGCTCCAATACTGGAGGTTTTCGAGAAGAGATTGTCTGAAATGATATTTGGGTCTCCTGCCTGAGCAAAGGGTTGGATTAGAAGACCTTCCAGGTCTCTTATTCTGTTATTAATAACAGTTTATAAGAAGATATGTATATGGGAAGAGTGTGCAGGTGTTTATGCCTAGTTATAAATGCTGAAGTTGAATGAGTGGGAAAGGCAATCCCACTTAATTCTCTAGTGGAGGGATCCCTAACCTCTGGGCTGCAGACTAGCATTGGTCCATGACCAGCTAGGAACCAGTCCGTACAAGCGAGTAAAGCCCCATCTCTACACACGTGGGATCCAGGCAGCATGTGAAACCAGTCCGCCAAAAAAACCACTCTCCATGGAACCGATCCCTGGACCCCAAACAGTTGGGAGCCATTGCTCTAGTGATACTTTCTTTAGAGCTTTGCTGGCTGAGAAATTCTGGGAATTGAAGTCCACAAGTCTTAAAGTTTGCCAAGGTTGGAGACCCCTGTTTTAGATATCTCTCCTGCAACACTTTTTATACACCTTGAAATAAACAATGATAGGTATAATTTGGAGAAGAAACTGAAAAGAAGTTTCTTTCCTGACTGCTTTTCACCAAACCTACAGTCTGAAGGTTTTTTGGGAGGGTAGAAGAAATGGCACATCAAGCCAGAGGAATTAATTACACTTTTAATCGAGTCAAACTACTCTTGGAGTATTTCTGAAAATATCATCATGAACAATCCAGTATCAAAGCAACTGCATTTTCAGATTTCAAAAGTGAACTATGTAAATGTGCAAATCTGACCCTCCTCTCCATAAACACATTCTCTAGCCAACGTTTTGGAAAAAGATTTTTTCTAAAAAAACAGGATTGTTTTTAACTATGAATTTCTTTTCTCTCAAAGCAGTGGTTTACAAAGAATTCCACTTCTCAACTTGAATTCTGGTACTGCAGCTTGACACAACTTCTTAATAGTATTTAAACAGCTTTCACAACTCCCAGGATTCCCTAATGCCTTGCCACATTTTCTTATCACATCTGCAATATGCCAAGCTGAAGAAGCCTAAATGACACAACCTATGCAAGAAGCTGCAATCCAGTGAATAGCTATCCTGCCAGCAGTAACATGTTAAAGTGGTATTCATAGTCTTTAAATATAACAGGCAGATTTGTGGCATAACTGTGCATTCATAATGGAAATGCTTATTCTTATTAGTAATTTTCCATGTAATGAATATACCAGCTTCTTTAATAATTCTTATTATACTGTGTTCGTGTGCTCTGCCTCTTGGGTGATTTTTCATATTTCAAAATCAAGAATGAAAATACCTTGTCACCGACACAGATTAGATGAAGCTTATTTTCATCAAGTATTTACTATTCTATTATCTGTTTGCTCTGCATACAAAAGCATCCCATTCTGCCATTGTGAACCCAAGAGAAAATTATTTAATCACATATTGAAATGGACTCTAACAGGTATAATCACTAATGTTTAAGTTTGGTAAACAGTTAATTTGAGAGAAGTGAAAGAAACTGAACAAACTTCCAAACAAAGTAACTTTTGGAATCTGAATGCCATACCTGTTGAGGTTAGAATGATGAACAGGATGGAGAGACCCAAATTTCAATCTCCACAAAGTCATGAGACACACAGCCCATTATCTCACAGCTACATCTCACCGTTGTGATCCACAATATAGTTGACTCAGCCTTCCGAGGTCAGTAAAATGAGGACCCAGATTGTTGGAGGCAGTATGCTAGCAGTGTAAATTGCTTAGAGAGGGCTGCATAAGTCTTAAGAGCTATTGCTATATAGCTCAGGCAGTGCTGGACATGGCACCCATGTGTTACCAATGCTTCAAGAGCTATAGTAATAGCAATAGCAGGTAGGCATATATGTCACCTCACCATGCTCTACAGCACTCTCTGGATGGTTTACAATGTCAGGATATTGTCCCCACAATCTGGGTCCCGATTTTACTGACCAAGGAAGGAACGCAAGACTGAGTTAACCTTGAGCCCATCAGGATGGAATTCCAGGCTGCCAGTAGAGTTTGCCTGCAATACTGCATTCTAACCACCAGGGCTCCTGGCAAAGTACAATGCTTGCCAGGTATTGATTATCATCTATAAAACACTTCGTGTTACAAGGCCTGTATTTTTTCTGAAAGAAAAAGTTCTGCCCTTCCAGAAACATTGGGCAAAATGGACGTGCTTTGGGTTCCCTCAATAAAGCAAAGTAATCTACATCATCTTCCGTCATAGCACCTGCCTCTGAAACAGCCTTGCCCCAACCCCAAGATATTTGTATGTCCCCCACCCACAATGGAGCTATTTCAAAAATCTTTGAAAAACTGGATTTCCTCCCAAGCCTGAAGTTAACATGTTGTCAAGATCTATCTTTTTTTTGTTCCTTCTGATACATTGGGTTTACTTTACTGGATGTACATGTTCTTTTTCTTTTACTGCTTCTAATTTTTAAAATGCAAG
Organism: Pseudonaja textilis; assembly: GCF_049901715.1. Lineage (NCBI taxonomy): Eukaryota > Metazoa > Chordata > Lepidosauria > Squamata > Elapidae > Pseudonaja > Pseudonaja textilis. The sequence goes on from NC_141993.1 coordinate 22,908,300, forward strand.
TCTCTCAGAGTCATGTGGGAGTTTGGCAACCTCTGAATCCGCAAGGCAGGTGTCAGGGCATGGATAGCCTGGCTGCAGGGCGCGTGGGGCAGCTCCACCCCTCTCCTCACGGTGGCTACCCTGGCATGATATGCGGCCTCCTGCCTCACTGCAAGCAAGCAGAAGAAGTGGCCTCCCATGTACTCTTAAAGTACATGGAAAAAAATAAGACATCCCCTGAAAATAAGCCCCAGTGCTTATTTGGGAACCCAAAAGAAATAAGGCCAGGTCTTATTTTCTGGGAAACACAGTATAGACTGAAGAACATTGCTTTGAAAACAAAGTTTAAAGTTGGAAGGAGAACAGCATCGATATATAATTTTTGCATCCAAGAGCATTATATCATCCATTAAAGCAGGTTTTGATTGAGGTACATATATATGCACATATAGGTAGTCGTCAGTGTATGACTACAGTTGAACCAAGAATTTTGGGTTGTAAGATTTGTAGTTGTAAGCTGAGTCACCGCATGACCAAATTCAATTTTACTACAGGTAGTCCTCGATTTACAACCATTTGTTCAGGGACTGTTTGAAGATAAAACAGCACTGAAAAAAGTGACTTATGACCACTTTTTACACATTGTAAAAACACACACATTGTAGGATCCTCATGGCCATGTGGTCAAAATTCAGGTGCTTGGTAACTGTCATACGATCATCATTTGTAACCTTCCCAGCTGGCTTCTGGCAAAGTCAATGAGGAAGCCAGATTTGCTTAAGCTCTGCATAATTCACTTAACATCTGAAGTGATTTGCTTAACAACTGTGGCAAAAAAAATGGTCATGAAACGGGGCAAAACCCACTTAACAACTGCCTGGCTTAGCGATGCAAATTTTGATTTCAACAGTGATCGTAAATCAAGGACTATATTGTACCATTTTTAAATTGGTCATTAAGCAAGTCCTTATGATTGTTAAGCAAATCACGTGGTTGTAAGTCCAAATCCATCTTTTCTAATGAGCATTTTTTTTGCCAGAAAGCAGTGAAAAACCCAATGCAACGCATGATCATGTGGTTGAGAGGTGCTGCAATGGGTCATCAATGAGAGCCTGTGGCCCAGCCACATATGATCATGTGACTGTTGGAGTGATGGTAGTAGTAGTAGATGGTGGTAGTAGTAACTTTTGAGTTATTGGCTATTGGTAAATGGTTATGAAGCAACTCGTCATAAATCGAGAAATAGGTGTGCATAAATATTAGGTATATCTGGAAAGAAATAAACATTTGAAAATAAACAATAGCAAAGGACAACTTCTGTGTAATTTCAGTGAAAACAATAGATTGGATATGACTTGCAAACCAGACCTGCAAAACTTAAAACACAGAATTATGTTTTCATTTTGCCACAGTTCTACTTTGGAGGGCAAAGGAAATCCACAATGTAGCAGTTCAAGATTTCCTGTAAACCATCAATTGTATTAAAGAGTAATAGAGCATTTCTGTCAGGCTTAGTCTGAGAGACTGGAGAAGGTTATGCCATAAATACCAGTTCAATCTGAGCAAGAGAGAAGAAAAGGAAAACTTCTGAGCTTTCAGTATTTTCTATACCATTCAAATGTGCTGCAAAGATTAACTACTACCATTTACCTGCAGTAAATGATTATAATTGTTCCTCAACACAGAGACTTTGACCTCACTGGCATTTAGCCCCTAATAAAACAGTTAAAAGATCTGAATAATTTGTATTTTATCAAACAAATGTCATCGCCCCACTCCCAGTGGACCTGTTTAAGGTGACATCCTGGAGCTATTTAAAATAGGGGAGATTTTTCAAGTGCCTAGCAGATCACAATACATGGCTAATGGCCTTGTTCACCTATTGCACAATCCTGTTATATACGACAGACAGTGAGAAAATGGCAGTTATTAGATAATATTATGTACAACCCATGCAACCATGCAAACTAAGTATAAAATCTTGGCTTAAATGCTTAACCGTTGACCAGTACTGGAATCATGATAAAATTCTTAACCAGAAACAAGTTTATATTCAAATAAAGCGAAATATAAATATATTTACTTATAAAATAGGAGTAGGACATCCTTTGATTAAAATCTAGCAAAACTTTTTTTGTTGTTGTATCCAATTCTTTCCAATTCCATCTCTTAATTGTTTTGTGGTTCGTTGACACAGTCAGCCAGATGTTCAGGTTGCATTTGGCATTTCTGTCTATTTATCGAGTCCTTTCCAAGGACCTGGGATAGGCAGATGTGGGTGTTTGATGGTATTACAGATATCGTGACAGGATGTAAGCTGTTCTGAGTAAAGTTGCCTTTTGTAATTGACTGATGGTGAATTTGTCATTGCCGATGGTATTCAAATGATGCTCCAGTTATGAGATTGCACCCAAGGCATCTATAATACTATTGGGACTACCTTTCTTTCTTTTGCCACAGTCATTGTATTTCTATTATCGTTGTTATTAAATTTACAGCAGAAGAGTGTAAAAAAAATGGCAAAAAGCTAATCTGGTTACCTGGGAAGAGTAATAGGTATGTATCAAGAGAAGACCAGCAAAGAATAGATTGAGATCCCAAGTGAAACTATTCAAATGCATCATCAATGATCTACAACACCCTGAAATATGTTTTTCTCATGGGTTCTTGGCTTTATTACTTTCGAAGTAAAATGGATGATTAGCCATACCAACCCACATTGCAAAGATACAAACCTATAATAAACCTATAATCTGTCTCTGTGGCATACCCAGAACCCCAAATCCATCTGCATTTATTGACATTCTACCTTGTATCACCCACAACCTCATACAGTTCATTACGCATTTCAGTTTTTGATGTAATGTGCCTTGTGCTACCAGTGACTTATCATGGCGCGTTTATGACAAACAGACCATCCTCTGTGCAAAAGTCCATTATGAAACAGATACTGATACTGACAATGTTAAGGAAATAATGGGAAAATACTTAAACTTCTCAGGAGGCTCCTTTGCTGATATTAATGTGGCTGTTATTGAACAAAAATCTTCAATGCAAAAATGGCAAACCTACTATTCATTGTTAAGAGATTCAGCTGTACCTGTTCTAGCTTGAACAGTGGCAATTTGCTACTAAAAAAAAAATCACTATCATCATCCTCAGATTATATTTGTCAATCAGCTCACCAATGTAAGAACAATGTTACCATAATGTTTTCATGAACTGTATGCATTAATATAGTTATCTTTATCTGTATATTTCTCAGGTCAATGGGCTCTAAAATCCCACTCAATATAATCATCCCCTTAACATGGGTGTAGATGCATTTTAAACTTAGGATAACCTTAAATATTCTTTGAAGATTTTTATGGTTTATAACAGCATATGCTATAATATACATGTTGATTTTCAAGATGCTACAAAGCATTTTATTGTTTGATCTTATTCTGCAACTTATAGTACTGTATTTTGTGAAATATCATTAAAAATGGTTAAAATCATGGACCATAATTTGTTAATCTGAGATGTTTCGCTAATCATCCAAGTAACTTCATCAGTCAAAATGAAAAATTTAGTTAGATAAAGAGTCAGAGAGTCACTGGAATAAACCAACTTGTGCCATACCAACTCCAGGGGTTTCTCCCAAAAATGTGTTGCAATATGTCAATAAATATTCAATCATCCAGACCAAAAGTATCTTTAAAAGGGTAAAATCATGGCAACTGAACCAATGTTTGTTAATTTTGAGGTGTTTTGCTACTCATCCAAGTTACTTCATCAGTCAAAATAAAAAAAAAATTAGTTAGACAGAGAGTCAGAAAGTCATTGGAATATACCGACTCTTTGCCTCACCAACTTCAGGAGTTTCTCCCCAAAATGTATTGCAATGTCAATGAAGACTCAATCATTGTTGCTGAGGAATAGTGCAGATAAATTACAAAAGAAGTGCAAATGATAAGAACCCATTTTACTATTTAAAGATCCATTACTCTGCTTTCCCAGCGCTAGTCTTTCCCACTGACTAGTAGTTCAACCAATATCTCCCAGTTCAATAATTTCACACAACACCAGATGTCAGTGACAGAGGGATTGAGATTCTTAAAAAGAACCCAAGCCACACATAGCCTTTTAAATGATCTGTTTAAAATCAAGGCCTAACACTGAGCAAGCTATTTGCCTTAAAAGGGCAAAAAATCTGTGGAAATAACAAATTGAAAATGCAGGAAAAAGTAGAACCAGGAGAGAAAGATTAACAGTTATGACTGTATCATTCTTTCATAAAGGGCTGGCTTAGCAGGTTCTTATAATCAGTAAGACTGCAGCAAAAAGTACTAATTAAAGGGCAATTAAAAAGTATGGAATAATACAACTAGAAGAAATAGATTGCTATTGACTTGTTGCAGGAAGTATAGGACAGTCTATTTGTGAAAGATGATTAGCTTTGTGCTGGACTGCTTCATGCCTAAAAGTATATAAGTTTAATGTACTGCACTGACCTGTATTTGTGGGTGAAATATCACATGCTTTTAAAAAGTGATATTAACAATTACTAGCTCGATCACCGTGCTTTGTTACAACACTATGTGGTGGGGCTTAGTTTTTCGGGGGGGAAATAAGGTTGGGGGGGTGGGGGAATTCTCCCTCTGCCTACCAGCATCCATCGGTATTCATCTGGCTAGCATGCTGTCAGTGTGTGAGTTGAGGGCTGTTTGGAAATTGAAACAGTATTTGCTGATGGTCATTTCGAAAAATCCTTTCTTAGTGAGCACCTAGAAGCCAAGAGGAACATATGTGCCAAATTTCAATTTGTAGGCTTTACGATTCTAGAGATTTTGTGATGGCGCATGAGTGGTATTTTACTTTTATATACTGTATATAGATTGACTTCCCTTATACAATTCAATGTTTTTCAATGTAGTTAATTTACAAGTACAAAGGATGTGTTTATGTTGAAGGCAGACCTAACTCTACCATGGATAGTGTTTATGGAGAAGAGTATTGCATCCAACATCTTAAGTGCATGTCAAAATGGTACCAGGTTCTGAAGCTAAGGATATTTAATAGCTTTAAGATGGTGTCCTTAAAACTCAATACTTAAAAGTACTCTTGGGGTTGGAGCCCTCAAGAATTCGCCCAGTTGACTGATGTGCTTTTAATATCATAGCATACTGTGTGTCATTTCTGGCAGGAATTTCAAGATATTTATCTTCATATCATTATCCACGCAGACTTAATTTATGCTGAGCTCACAAAAGATTGTCTGAGCTGTCCTGGAAAGTAAATGAAAGTTGTGTGAATAAATATTTCCATTACATCTAGGAAAAGTGGGCATTGGGAATAAAATCAGGCTATTTATTCCTGGCAACTATTTAATAAGTACACTCTCTTTTTTTTGGTGTGTTTATTTTTTAACATAGTAGTACTAACTGTATGGCTGTCATTGCAAGTCTGAAATAGTAAAATACAGTTTACTATTTATTGAAAGCAATAGACCGTGGAAATTTCTAAAAGCCTGGGAAATATTTCCAGTGTTCTTTTAACTTTGTGATACATATAGATGGAACCTTTATATCTGAGCATCTTTGTTATAATTGCTAGTCATGGAGAAGAGCAATGAGACTGTCTACAGTTAGCCACACAACTTGCACAACTACCTTTGAATATTACATTTGGGGAAATAAAGGATAGGACTTCTGTGCCAGAGAGGAGGCTTATCATGGCTTCTTACATTTTTACAACCATACTTACACGTTTCCTGATTCCCTTTCAAGGTAAGCAGCATTATGCAAAGTGCTGAAAAAGAGTTTAGTTAGTAAAGAGTAAAAAGTAAAGGTAAGAGGTAAGAGAGAGAAAAAGAAGTCTATTTCACCCTATTACCATTAGTTTAATGGGAAAAATGTAGTCTAACCATCAAAGCACACTTCTAATGCTGCCACATCAAGAAAAGGCTTTGAAATGAGCTCAGAAACTCATTACCGGTATCAATCTTTAAATGCAGGCACGCCCAGTTCATTGGTAAATGACTGTGTGAGCTGCCTACAAAAAAAAGTGGACAAAGCAACCCAGAACTAGAGGTTCTGAGCCCAACTACCCTGTTTTCTTTGTTCCCAAATACTAAAAATAAACTTGGATGGGACAGAAATATGGGATAAAAACACCAAGCATATTCTCTGCATTCCTCCCAACCAGAATGGGACCTCAGAGCAAAAGCTAACTCCTCCAGCCAAGAGTCCATGACCACCCTCTTTATTTACTACTTTAAGAAATGCATGCCAGTGCCCATTCCCAGGTAAAATAGCCCTACGTGGCATAGGACCATTCTAGTGGAGGGACTGGCTTTCTCTTGTTCTCCTGCAGGTCTAGCACAAGAGCACATTCCAAGTCCCTTGAATCAAACCATGTCGTTTTGTTGGACCCCAGAGTCATCTCTTCTCTGTGGCCTGACCTGTGCCTGACCCCTGTAACAGCCTTTCTCCACAGACGCCAGGAAATCAATTTTTGACTTGAATGGGACTGTTTAATATGTCCTAAATAAACAGTCCCATTCTAGTCAAAAATTGATTTCCCCCACAACTGAAAAACCAGTAGACCAGGGGTGAGGAACCTTTTATGGCTCACTCAGGAATTCTGGGAGTTGAAAGCCATAGGTGATAAAAGAGCCAAGTTTCCCTACCCCTGCCCTAGGTGTTAAGCAAGGCTACTTTTGTGACTTTTTTTGTTTGGGGTGCTGCTATTTTAATCAATTTAATTAACCAATTAAGAAGTGTGGTGACTGACGAGGTTAGGACCCTGAGCTGATGATCAGCTATCTGTATACAGGCTCATGTTGGAGACCCGGTTGTTTCCGTGGGGTGGGGTGAGATCTCATCACACGCTCCAGCTCCTGCTGACCCAGCAGTTTGAAAGCAGGTGACCAAGAATAGATAAATGGATGCCACTTTAGCAGGCAACTTTATGGTGACGTGAAGGAAGCCCCCAACTGGGCAACGGTGATGTCACTAGCAGATCCTTTCACCACAGAAATGGAAGTAGTAGTAATATTTTAACCAAAATGTCCTATGAGTTGTAAGGGTGATTTTAATCTTTGTATACCACCCAAAGTCACTGCTCTATAAAATGTTTAACTAAAATATAAATAGCTAAGTGAGAGAGATTAACATCCAAGCATTACATTTATATCCTACCAGGAGTTTGAAGAGACCCATGGAACAGTTTCTCTTTCCATTTTTTGTCCCCATGTTAAATATATAATGACTGACCCAAAGTCACCAAGTGAATTTCCACAACTGAAGGAAGTTGAGTCTTCCCCACCTTAAGTTACCTGCGTTCAAGATACAGGAAGTCCTTGTCTTAGAATAGTTTAGTGACCATTCAAGGTTCCAACGACATTGAAAAGGGGGACTTATGACTTTTTCACAGTTACAACATCTCCATGATCATGTGATCAAGGCAACTGGTTCATATTTATGACCGTTGTTGTGTCTCAAGGTCATGTGATCACCTTTTGTGACCTTCTGACAATCAAAGTCAATGGGGAAGCCAGATTTACTTAACAACCAGGTTACTAATTTATCAATTGTAGTGATTCACTTAACTGTAGCAAGGCAGGTCGTAAAAAGGGGCAAAACTCACGTAACAAATGCCTCACTTGACAACAGAACTTTTGGGCTCCATTGTGTTGTAAGTCAAGGACTACCTGTATACAGATAGCCATTGACTTACAACCATTTGTTTAATGACTGTTCAAAGTTAAGACAGCACCGAAAATAAATCACTTATGACCCAGTCCTTGCACTTAAAAATGTTGCAGCAACTTTGTGGTCACGTAATTGCTATTTGCCACCTTCCCCAGAGGCTTCTGACAAGCAAAATCAATGGGGGAGGCTGGATTTGTTTAATGACTGTGTGATTCACTTAATGGCTGCAGCAAAAAAAAAAATCACAAAATCAAGCTTGACTAATTTAAGAACCATTTTGCTTAGTAATGGAAGTTCCGGTCCCAATTGTGTTTGTAAGTCTACATGAGGTAAATATACCTCAGTATAATTTCAGCTCACTTAAATGACAGGTAGTCCAGTATACTTATAAGACTACCTGTCATTTAAGTGAGCCGAAGTTATACAATTACAGTCATCCGGATTATTCATCATGTTCTTTTCTAGGCTAATCATATATGACCCGTAAGTTACAGGACTTAACAATGCCCCGTTGCATCTCTGTTGGCTTACTCTTCACAAACGCGTTGTCAATGGGGTGAAACACAATATAGGTGCAAAGCTCTCGAAATATATAATGTGGCTGGAGGCAGAAATGAGCAAGAGAAAGCAAGCAGATCCAAAAAGACAGCTCACCCTTATGCTGCACAGTTCGAACATCCCACACGCTATTGAATCCTCACCACACAGGATGCCCTGGTAAGCAAGAGCGAGGGCTAGGAAGACCCAACAACTGCACCACACAGAGGCTCGAAAAACCTCTGAAATTGCCCCACGGAGGGGACCTGTCACCCCAAGTTAATCCTCAGCCGACTTATCCAAAGCCCCAGCCCTGCCACCTTATTGACACAATCAAGGCGACTAAAGAGACGGAGATGGGGAAAAGACCAGCATTTTAGCCTCTGGTTGCTAGGATACAGTGGAGACCCTCCACCGCTAAGCAGACAAGGGAGGAATTTTTTTAAAAAAAATGTCTAGGCCTTATAAGCAAACAACAGTCAGAAAAAGAATGATGCTCTTTCCTCCCGTCCATCTCTACTGGGGAAAGAGGACAGCCCTTCTCCAATAAAATAACATGCCCCACAAATCTTCATATAGTTTCCCCAATAATGTATGCAGAGGATGGGCGATTAATATTTGGAAAGCACAGGCCTGAGTCTCAAGTTAAGGACCTGCCAGTTTAACATTTGTCTTTTTTGTTTGTTTGTTTTAAATATAAAGCTCTTTCTAGCCTTTTGCTGTGCTAAGCTGAGTCAAAATATCTGGAAGTTATCTTATTGATGTTAGTTTCATCAATCTTTATTTTTAAAAAAAAAAAATCATTTGTTTATGAATGAATTCCTTAACAGAAAACACACAGTTACGCAAACACATTTCAAAGTGACAAAATCAAATGCTGTTACTCTTTGTACCACATAATGAATTACATTTTCCATTAAATCTTTTAACAGCAGGACCCAAACTGTCTGTCTTGCTGTAGAGAATGGAAGTCTAATAATTAGATTGGAATACAGGCCATAAATTAAATTGTGCAGAATTGAGATTGGAACTCTACACAATACAGGACGGTTTTGTATTATACAAATCAGCCTTCCATACCCTGAAATCTGATCTGTTTGCCTACAGTTATCAAAGTCCTGGTGGCTGGTAAGTACAAGAATCATCAGCCCACACATCTGGAGGACATCAGAAGGTCCTAATAAATTATACTTATTGGTGGGGTAAGGCACATTGGGTCATTTATATGGTGTAGTCATCTGAAGAGTCAGGCTTCACAGAATGTTCTATCATGTTGAAAGCAGAAAACAAGTTCATGACTAATAACAGCAATTTAGGGAAGGCAGATACAGAAAATTACTATCTGGGTTTGTGGAACAAGCTTCCAGTGTCTTGTATTAGATGTGTTAGCACAGAAACAAGAAACATATGGCACAGCATGTATAGTACCTGTTCTCTCCCTTAGCTTTCCGGTCAAGTCCAAATCCAGTAGAAAAGCTGTAGATAGTTATAGTGCAGAGGTGGGCAACTATGGCCTCTTTATAAGGTGTGGACTTCAACTCCATGTGGGCTCAGGAATTCTGGTAGTTGAAGTCCACAGGTCGTACAGGTACCATAGCTGCTCACCCCTATTCTACAGCGTATTTCCCATGAAGGACCCCGCTCCTATTTCTTTAGCAACTGACAGCAACAGAAACTGTAGATCCAGCCCAGATCTTACCTATCTGGCCAATTTCTGTCAGATAATTACATTCTCTTTGTATTTTGCAGATACAAATTTACGCGATTTCATCTTACCTTTCATTCATGCACATCGGTCTAAAGTCTGAGCCAACATTTGGTATGAAGTCTGTAGGTCAGCATTTCTAAATCACTTTTCTTTTTGGTCTAGCAGTTCAGGCTTAGTTAGAAGGCAAAAGTCCTGCTTCATAAGAAAATGTCAACAAAGTATCCCAAATGGGGAATAAAACCAACTTGATGAAATAAAATCAACTAGTATTGATTTTATTTGTACAGGAAGTTTTAGTACAGGATGTTTCAAATGCATTTTATGGTGTCACATACCCAGGCATCCATTTATTTATTTTCACAGAAATGAATGGAATTTACTTCTGAATAACAGACCTGTATATGTCTACTGAAAAGAAAATTCCACTGAATTCAATACAGCTGACTGGATGGCAATCAAATTATAAATAGCAGTTACTCTTTTTTTTAAAAAAGAACTATACTTAAAGGAGAATTCTTGCTTTAAATGTGTTCCTGATTTATGAAATACATTTAAAAGAAATAAGTGAGGAAAATCTGTTCGCATATCTACATAGCCAACTTCGCTATTACAAATTTACCTGTTACAAATCCTATTAGAGCAAATATTTGCAAATTATTCTTTCACAGGAAAGAACAAAGGATCTAACAGGTTCATAATAATCATCTGCCTCAATCAGAAAAAGTGGAAACTGTTTTACTGAATCCACACAAATAAAAGTAGCTAATGTGAAACAAACCTTAGCTCAGGGAAGGGAGAAACTGCTTTCATTCTCCAGTTAGTAGCTCATTGTAGAAAAGGAAAACGTTACTTTAAAAGATTTATGCAGCTTTGCTGTAATGAGGTTCCTCTCAAATTCTGCTATATGACTAGTTTTAAGTGACTATCAGTAAGAGAGAAAACTCTCCCTAAAAGCAGAGTCTAAATGGAAATGTGACCATTGTACATGATCCTAATGCAAACGATCATGTCAAAATGGGACATTTATGCAGTATGGAACCAGAAAAAGGGGGTTGTCAATTACAGGAAATTAATGAAATCATAACTTGACCTATATACTGTATCCTCTGGAATATCCTTTCTCTTCCTGAAGATACTTTCAAATAAACTGGATTGTGGCACCTACACCTGCCAGTTGGTGTAACTGATTGTCATTGTTTTTTCTGGACAAATATATCTGATGGAATTACATTGGGGAAACTTCACACTTTCCCTCATCTGCTTAAAGACTTTGTGTTTTCATGTACTGTATATTGGGTTGTGTGTTCTTGTTTAAGTATGCTTGCTTCTTCACCATTACCATATCAAATCCATGTCAGTTTCTAAGACAGACATAAAAGGAAATTAGTGCCTTGTGAAAAATGCTGTGTGTCTCCTTTAGAGGTTTAAGTTTCCCCATGGAACACTTCAGACAACAGGTATTTTTTAAAAATAAAATTTATTTAAAAAGCTCCAAAGCAAGATATATTACAACAATCCTTCCAATATTCCCTTTTCAAAAAGGCAAACCAGTAGACCAATGGAAAAAGATTTTGGAGCAGGGGTCTGCTTTTCCCCACTCCCTTTCCTCTGAATCATTCAAGCCAGAAAGGGGAGAGAGATCGGGAAGCCAAGGCACATCTTTGAAGAAAACAAAAAAATATGGACTTGAGTTATCTCTAGACTCAAACTGAGTGTCATATTAGTACTCACTTGAATTTTCTTCTAATTCCAAATTTTTTTAGATAACATTACTCTGGGTTCCCACTGATTCACCCTGTTCCCATTATCTGCTACACCATGATATGCTGCTGCCTACATTATCTCCCTTTCTCATTCTTTCTCTGCCCACTTTCTAAACATTTTGTTAGAGTCTCTTTACTCTTCCTTACATTTTATGTCTTGATCCACTACTATGCTAAAGCAATCCATAAATTCAGCAGGATTCCACAGCACTGTCAAACATGGTAGAAGATGCAGCTTACAACATCTTCCCTTCTCCAAATACAAATTTAATATATTAAAATACCGAGGAAGTTCATGAAATAAAACATAGCCACTGTCTTCCAGAAACTGTAAAGTTTTGCATAAAGATGTTCTACGTTCCAGCCATGTGAACACCAGTTAAAAGGCCGGTCATGAGAATGATCATGGCTTGAGAGTGAAAAGAAGTTTCCAGACATCCTATTTAATCATCCTACTAAATATGATGGACAGCACAGTGGCTCAGCGGTTTAGACACTGGCCTTGTTGGCCAGAAAGGGTTCGAAAGGCTGGAAAGACACTGGCCTTGTTGGCTGGAAAGGGTCCAGGTTCAAGACCCATTTGCAACAGGGCAAGCTCTTGTTCTTGCCCCATCTCTTGTCAACCTAGCAGTTCGAAAGCATGCAAACGAGAGTAGATAAATAGGTACCACCTCAGTGGGAAGGTAACAGTGTTCCGTGATGTCATGCTGACCACATGACCGCATGTCATGCTGACCACATGACTGCACTGTCCAATGTCACTGGGCCGTGCTGGCTCAATGGCCTTAAAATGGAAATGAACACTATAATCGGCAATGACTAGCAGAATAAAATCTATAGGGACTCTTTTTTCTTTTATTTCTTTTTTTACTATATGTGATATTGTACAACTACCAATTAAAAAAAAAAACCTCAAGAGTTTCACTCCCAAGACATTTGTAAATCTTACAGACAGGTTCAGAGTAGAACAGAAGAAGCTGCCCTGAATAAAACTTCCCTACTTATAATATTTTGAATCGGATTTTGGCACTCACAGAAGAAGGAACTTGCGCCCAAATGAGAACTATCCATCCAGCATAATAGACCTCTTTTTCTATAGTCCTCAGAACAAATGCCAGAGCATCCTATCTAAATGTCATGACTATTGTAGAAAAAGGAGTTGAGAGAAACCAGAAACACAACAGGACACAGGAAAGCCCCAGTAATATTTTATCAAACATTTGAGCGAAGGAAAATTGTGACATTAGTCATACATTAAAAAAATGTACATTAAGGACATTTAGGAGATGGGAAAGAGAACAAATCTGTTCTCCATTCCCTGGGGATTTTTGCCCTGGTTATTCCTGGCTACAATTATGAAGCATGTACAGTGTTGTAATCTCACAGTACTTCATGTCTCAGCAGAATGGAATGTAAATTGGGGCATTTGTTCTAACAGAATGTTAGTTCTTCTGTACTTTTAGTGGAACATAACACCGAAGTGAGAAAAAATCTTTGTTTTTATTAACTGTGTGAACCTTTACAATTCAGTGATTTAATCTGCATCTTGGTAAATGATATGAAATGTTTCTCTCAGCCTCTCTGACAATGTTACCTTGGTTTTGTCCTCATCGTATACTCCAGACTCAGAGCCTAAACCATTCAACGTGCTGAATTCAAACCAATGTCTCTGCCAGCTATCCAGGTGGCACAGCAATTGTTTGATAGCCCCACTACGTACCCAGATTGGCATTACTTGCACTGAACGAAAGAAATTATTCAAGTAGTTTGCTGAACAGCAAGCCATACATCAAAGATGGAATGGGTTGGCAATTGACTTTCCTAGCAGTCAGCGCCAACATGTTACAAATGCCCTTATCATTGCCAAAAACTGAGCTCAATTTTAGATTTATGAATCAAACTTAAGCCTGTGTTAAACATTTTTAACACCAAGAGCTTGAGCCGCATATGTGAGCTTGGCATATTTTTTATGGTTCAATAGGAAACTGTTACAACTATACAAGTTAAGCGTAAAGATTCCTGCTGGACTCGCTCCTAAGTCTACTTTAATCAGCCATTCTATTTCAGTGGTGGCCAGCCAGGTATTTAAATAAACTCATTAAACACAATATAAGTGCATGATAGAATAAGTTTCAATATCACTTTACCAACTTGTAAGTCCTAGTCTTACAGTTTAGATTTCCATCTAGGATAACATTTTATCCTTTATCAGTCATCAACAGTAGAGACATAACTATTACTGTTTAGATGTGGATTCATTTAGCTAATAACGATGGATAGTATTGAACATAAGATGGTATCTATTCACCTTTATGAATAAAGGCACCCATTGCACTGAAATACATGACTTGGTATGTTAGATCAAACTTTTTTCTCAAAATAAGCAAATGCTTGGTAACTCTGAGAACCCCAAATCGATGAACAATGAATAAGAAACACCTCATGTTGTTAAGTATGTTACCATGTAATTATTCTATATTAATATGCATGATATGTAAGGAAGAGATCTAGTACGATTCTGTACAGAATGTTTAGAGAACTCCAAAACATTCGGAGCAGATCTTGTTCAGTTTGGTGGGAATTCACTGTAAGATTTTATGCCTCTGCATAAATGTGTATCTTTTCAAGACAACTAAATGAACAGCAACTGACTATCACTGCAAAGATACTACTCCCAATATTTTAAGGTAAAGATAACCACACTGTGTCACATCAGATGGTGAGATTTTAAGAAAGTGCAAGCACCGGGCACCTTCCCCCACCCTGACTGCCCTCCTCTTTCAAAAACCCTGTCAGCTTCACAACACCACTTGGGCCTGATGAACTCCGAAGCGTCTCTGAAAAAGCTCAAGAAAGATTTGAGGAAACAGTAGAATGGGGAAAGGAGAGGGATCAAAAGGAAATCCTGCACTGGCAATGCTATGCCTGAGGGACAGCATAAATTTTGAGCAGGAAATGCCAAAGTTGGCAGCATGAATCTAAGGTTTCTTTTGGGGTACGGGAGGACCACAGAGGAAACCCATATCTTCATTCGACATGCTCAGGCTGCTGCATAGGCAGGTTGCACACTTGGAATGGTAGGGCTGAAGTGGTACACGTGATATAGTAATAGAGAAATGCAAAGTGTGTGTAGCATGTCTTCCCCTCATTATCAAATCCTTGCAACCAGCCTCTCTCCACAGCTAGGATTAGAAGGAGAATGAGGCCAAAAGAGATCTGACTTCTTTCGTTTGAGAAACATAAGCCAAGATCTCAGAAAGCCACAATCTCAGGTGTTTCTGATCTTTCTTTGCAGCCCACCACTGCCCCACTCAAAGAGACCAGTAAGGAATAGCAGACAAAGCTTAGGATAAAAGAATGAAGTGATTCAAAAAGCCTTTTTTTCCCAAACAGAAAAGGAGAAAAAAAAATGCCACCACTCAAAAGGTGAGAGAGATTAAAGCCAAGATAAACTCTTCTCGGAAATGGAAAGAGAAACTTCAGTTATTTTCAGGTGCAGGAAGAAACCAAGCGCTGAAAGAAAACAGCTGCATACAAGCCTTTTATGTTCTACTCTCATTTGAAAATGAAAGGAGAAAAAGATAGAGGGAAAATGATAGTGACGTTTTTACATCTGCTTTCTGTTTAACCCTACTTAACCATAGTTTGGTGGCAGCTCTTTCTCTCACCTTGTCCCCTGGAAATGTAGCAGTTGCACTCCTCGGAAACAGCCCAGAAAGGTGTCAGATCACTTTTTAAAAGGCCATTAAAAAAATTAGGAATTCCTCTACAGAATTTTGCCTCTCCATGCCCAGTCACCAGAGGAAATATGCCTCACCGGCAAGCATGTTAGCAAAAACATTGCCTTTTGCTTCAGCCAACATTTCCCAGGGTATTAGTTGGGTTAGTCTTTTTGTACCAAAGATAGCAAAGAGTTTTGAGGCACCTTAAAACCTACCTGTCTCTTACACTCTTAAGGAACAAACCTGATGGTCTTTAAGATGATGCCAGGCTCTTTGGCTGCCCTTAAATAAACAAACAGCTCCCAGATGGAGTGAATGGAAACCCTCCAAGCCCCTCCATCCACCCCCACCCCCAAATCTTCAGGTTAGGGAATTCGGTTCCTACCGCCAAAGCGCCAGGTCAAGAAGCCATATAACCGAAACCACCCCAAAGAAAAGAAAAAGAAAACCCAGACAGAAACACATACCACGCTGGTAGAGAGCCAGTCTGACGATGCTGTTGTGATAATTTGGGAAGAGGGGAACAGACACAGCATTTTCACACTCTAGGGGGAAAAAAAAATTCCTCCCCAGGAAGGGGGCACCGAGGCACCTCGATACCTGACAAGAGCACAGAGAAATGCTGAAGGCTGGATGTGGCTTTGGAAAGGTGGCAGCCCATCAGATGCCAAGAGTTTAGGGCTTAGGAGAGGCGGGGTGGGGGGGGAAGAGGCAAGAGTGGGGCGTCGGGAAGGGAGAAGCGATTTCTGAAGATGAGAAGCGATGGGAAAGCAGGCGGCGGATCCCCAGGGCGGAGTGGAGGGAGAGAGCACGGGCGACAGAGACAGAGACAAGGGGAAGAGCGCGAGATCGACCACACCACAGGGAACGCCACACGGACACAACGGCTTACTGTGGGCTCTTGGGGTAGAAAGGCAGGGTGACATGGCTGAGGTCCTGGATGTCAAAAGCCGTGGGCTCGGCGGAAATGGCCTGCCTCTTGGTCCTCTGCTCGCCCTGCAAGGTGCCGGAGCTTTGCTGATGCGCCTGTTGGGTGGCGGGCCGGATCACGGAGCGGTACTTGTCCAGCTCGTTCTGCAGCTTCTGGATCAGCTCGTCCTTCTGATCCAGCTCCAGTTCCAGCTCGTCGATGAGCGCATCTCGCTGCCGGAGCTCCTCGATTTTTTCTTGCAAGGCATATTGTAAATCCCGCAGCGTCCCCATCCTCAACCTCCACCTCTTCCTCCTCCACCACCACCACCACCTCCTCCTCCTCCTCCTCCCTGGGGCTCCTGCCTGCGCCCCCCGCTCCTCTCGTCGCAACTTTGTCCCCCGCCCCGCCGAGTAGCCGCCGCCGCCGCCGCCGCCTGCCGCTTGTCCCACTTCAAGCCAACTTTGCCAATCGCTGCTCCGAGCGACCTGCTGCCGCCGCCGCCGCCGCCAGCAGATCCCGTTCGCCCTTCAGTGCACGCCTCCAGCCCGGCTTGGCAAAGAATCCGCCGCCTCCTCCCCTCGCTTCGCTTCGGCAGAGCTACGCGGAGGAAAGGCGAAGCCCCACCATCCCGGTTTCGGCGGCGCCCCACCGGCGCCCAGCTTCACCGACGGGCGGGCTAGCAAAGGGCGACCGCGAGCTGCCGCCTGCGTCAAGCTAGGACTGGAGAGAGGGAGAGCGAGCGAGCGAGCGAGCGAGCGCCCAGGAGACGGCGGGAGGAGGGAAGCCAGGCAAAGGAGCGAGCGATGGGCGTCCGCAGCATGCCGTAGCACATGCACTTTCCCTCAGCGCCCCCCACCCCCCACCCACTTCTTTCGGAGGGCTACTATCCGCTCGGCTCCCCTCCGGCTTCTCCGCCTCTCCCCGTCACCCCCTCAGCCAGCCTGCCAGCGGGAGGTGAGTGGGTGGGCTTTATTGCGTTCCAGGCATTTCCCGCCCAAACGGCACGCCACGTTTGCAAAAGGGGGGGGGAGGTGTTTGGGGAAGGCGGAGGAGGAGGGGGGGGTGAGAGGTGGGGGGTGGGTGAGAGAGGAGCGGCTTTCGAACCGTTGGTTTTGGCGGGGCGGAGAATCTCCCCCCCAAGTCCGTCCGTCTCCCCGTTCCCCCAAGGCAGAGGCGCGCTTCCCATTTCGGTAGCCCTCCCCAGAAATAAAATAAAATAAACCTCGGGCAGGGCTGCTGGGCTAGCGGCAGAACTTCCGTGCCCAGGATGGACCTGCCCTGCCGCGCCACCCATATGTGCGCATCCGCCAGCAGCGGGTGGGGGGAACCAAAACAAAAAACAAAAACGAGAGACTTCGCCTTCCCTGGGCGGTAAAGCCGCGTCTCTCATTCGTGTGCCGGAGAGGCTGAAGGGAAGGCGTTGCGTGCCTGCCAAAAAGTCCTTCTGACAGCCTCACCTGTAGCAGAGTGATGAGAATATCAACTGTCTCCTAGCCCCTCATTCTCCTCAAGCATTGCCAAGCGAAGAACGGCACTGGCAAGACTTTCTAAGCCTGCCTAAAGCAGGCGAAGCTTTAGCTGCAGAGATTTTTAATAGGATTATTTACACTCGCACGGTGAAAAGTGGCCGGTGCCAGTCCGTTAGTAGGCTGTTCCAAGCTACCTGGAGTTACCCACCGAAAGCTCTTCCAATCATCTGGATGCTCATGACAAAGAGCTTGGGGAAAAAATGGGAGAGAACCAATTGTCAGCAGTCCACCTGCTTTAGGACGT
This sequence comes from Pseudonaja textilis, assembly GCF_049901715.1. Lineage (NCBI taxonomy): Eukaryota > Metazoa > Chordata > Lepidosauria > Squamata > Elapidae > Pseudonaja > Pseudonaja textilis. Next base: position 22,926,392 of record NC_141993.1, read on the forward strand.
TTGGGGGTGGGGGGTCCCTGTAACAATTGAGTATGAAACACACACACACACACACACACACACACACACACACACACACACACGTTGGGCTGTTGCAGCTATGGGGAAAGAGGGCCATTTCCTAGGGAGAACAGTTGCTTGAAAATGGGGTGGAAGTGAGGAAGCTACCCCCCCTTTTAAATGGCTTTTGGAAAACGAAGGCTGAGCCCTAGGAGATGCTGAACAGAAAAGGCTGCTGACAGTTTTTTATCTTTCTGGGTCTCAAGTTAACTTGTCTCGATTTTGCTAAGTTTGGGCCCAGACCTGATACAATCAGAAGAAACTGGTGCAGCTTTTATTCAGTATCAGATCCAAACTCATTTAGATCTCTGCTGTCCCTTCCCAGCAAATCATGGATGACTTTGGATTCTGCATCTGGATCCTGCTTTGCCTAAACCAGGGGTAGGGAAACTTGGCTCTTTTATCACTTATGGACTTCAACTCCCAGAATTCCTGAGTGAGCCATAAAAGGTTCCCCATCCATGGCCTACTGGTTTTTCAGTTGTGGGGGAAATAAATTTTTTACTTGAATGAGACTGTTTAATATGTAGAAATGTAGGACATATTCTTTATATTTATACATTGTAGCATTCAATTGGGCTTACAGTGCAACTGGGGAGAGGATCAAATTTCTGGAAAGATATAGTCAAGCAGTTTGTATCAGCCTGCCTTCCATTGAGGACCTGTATACTGCATGAGCCAAAAAGAGGGCTGTGAAAATATTTACAGACCCCTCACATCCTGGACATAAACTGTTTCAACTTCTTACCTCAAGATGATGCTATAGTGCATTGCATGCCAAAACAACTAGACACAAGGACAGTTATTTCTCCTGTGCCATCACTCTGCAACATAACTAATTCCCACATCACTGTCAAACTACCTAGTGGGGCTGTATTACTATTATCCTTCTCATCTTTCCTATTATCTGTTTCCTTATCTTCTTATGACTATAACTTTGTTGCTTGTATCTTCCAATTTATATTAATTGTTTTATTTATTATCCTAGTATAATTTATGTCGATTGTTTATTTAGTATCCTATCACTGTCACTCGGTACTGTATCTTATGGATTTAAGATGAATGTATTTTATGATGATTATGATCATGATTTGTTGCTTTTATATACACTGAGAGCTTATGTACCAGAGACAAATTTCTTGTGTGTCCATTGACACTTGGCCAATAAAGAATTCTATTCTGTTTTGTTTTGCTTTGTTTTGCTTTGCTTTGCTTTGCTTTGCTTTGCTTTGCTTCGCTTCGCTTTGTCCTGTCCTGTCCTGTCCTGTCCTATGCTATTGCTGAGCACTTTGTCTATTTACAGGCAGTTCTCGAGTTGTGACCACAACTGAGCCCCAAAGTCCACTTTGACATCAACAGGCAATTAAGCTGAAAATAAAGCAAAATGTGAAAGGGATAATAAAGATTTCTGGACACTAAAATTTTCTTTTTCATAAGCAGGAAGGGAGAGAAAAAGAATAAGGGCAGGATCTGGAAAAGGGAGTAGACTGCCTGGAATTAAAAAGAATCTACAGTAAAACTTCAACAAGACTTCTAAAAGATACATTTTAACTGAAACTTTGTAACTAAACAGTAATCCCAGGAAGAGAAAGTGAAAAAAAAGAGCAAAAAGAAACAGCTTGTGTGTATTTGGATTATTTGGTGATCTTTGGATTCTTGGTTATTATATTTGAATGACTAAAATTAATCGGGTGGTTGTTTAAAAATTTATACAATGGCACCACTTCTGGATGAATTGAAAATGGAACTTAAAAAGTACAAAGAAGATGCACAAGAAGGGAAGGGTTCTTTTGGCTTCGTTTTTCAATTCTTAGAAATGGAGATTTGGAACTATAAAAAGCAACAAGAAATGACTGCAAAACAAGAAGACTGGGACAAAGAAGAAGCCATCTTTAATGAACAAGTCATTTTATGTGGGGAAGAAAAAGGAAAGGGGGGAAAGAGAATGGAGAATTTAAGACTTAAAAAACAACCAAAGAAAAGAAAAATAATTCAAAAAATAAGTATAATACTGGAAAGCAACAGAAAAGGGGAATACAGAAGAGAGAAATAGAGGTAGAGAGACAAGGGGGTAAAAAGGGGAGAGAAAAGAAGAGAGGGAAGAAGGAAAGGAAAAGAAGTTACAAAGGACCGGAACAAGATATAGAGAAACAGGACCTATTTAGAGATAATGGGTGAAAATCTAACTGAAAAGGGGATTCTGTAAAGGTACATAAGATTGTATTGTTACATTAGTAATAGAAATAACTTTAAAGAATTGGAAACAATGTATAATTAAAATGAGGGATAAAATAGTGTAATTTTGTGAAATATTTGTTAATAAAATAAGTGAAATAAAATAAATGAGAAAACTGAATTAGGAAGGAACGGGAACATTTTAACTAGTTAATGTTTTATAAAATATAACTGAAGGGGGGGGAATTAATTATGGAAAGCTTATAATTGTTCCCATAGAAGTATGATATTTAATTGAAAAGTAATGTTAAAGAAGTTAAGATTTTAATGAATATTAATATTAATGATAGAACTGAATTGGAATGGAATGTGTTGTTTTAATTACATACATTTATAATTTTTTTTCTTTTTTTAAGAATATAGTGTGTATTTTAAGAATGTACCAAGCAGAATCCAAATGGAAGTTATGTATAACTTTAGGGTATATATTGAAGCCTAAATAAGAGTTAAATGGATAAACTTAAAAGATATAAAGGCGTCATACTCCAGTCAGTAACTACAGGAGAAATTTTGTTTAATGAGAAAAGATAATACATAATTGAAACAAGACAGCCAAAAAATATAAATATAATGATTTGAATTGAGATGAGATAATTAAAATAAAATTGAGAAAATTAAAAGAGGGGAGAAGCTATGCAGAAAATGTAAAACAGTAATAAGATATGGAATAGAACATAAAAATGAGCATGAAGTTGAATTTGTGTCTGTACAAAGAAATGTAATCCTGGGATTATGCTACTTTCAAAAAAGATGTTTTATTTGTATTTTTTTTTTCTTTGTGAAAACTCAAATAAAATTTACAACAAAAAAAAGGAGAAGAAGATGCTATATTTCCTAAGAATGCTCAGGAAGATAAATCTATCTCAGTATCTACTTCTGTCTTACTACCGCAGCATCATTGAGAGTGGCCTGACATACGGCATTCTTGCATGGTATGAGAGCAGCCCTCTAGCAGACAGAAAAGCTCTACAGAGAATAATTAAAACTGCCCAGAACATAATTGGGTTCCAGCTACCAGCCCTGGATGACATCTTCTCATCTCGCTGTTTGAGAAAGTTGCACAACATTCTCAGAAACTCCTCCCATCCTGCTTACAATCTTTGTGAACTGTTGTCTTCTGGCAGAAGATACAGAACAATTAAAACTTGGACCGTACATTTTCCGAACAGTTTTTATCCCAGAGCTATAATTGTACGTGTGTGTGCGTGTTGGGTCTGATCTCTGGGTGTTATGTGAATTTCATTGTATGTGTATACTGTGTATATATGTACAATGACAATAGAGTATTACTATTATTGTTGTTGTTATTTGCCGAGGGAGGATTGTTCGATGAAAATAAAAGACCCTGAAGAAACCAGTGGTTCACAGTATTTAAGCTCACAGCACTGCTCTATGCCTCATAAAAAAGCTTAATGAGTTATATTTTTCTTCTGTAGAGGAGTTTTCGGGGAGGGGAGTTGTGTTAGAAACAGAAAATGGACATGGATTGCATGAGCAGGCTTTATGAGGAAAAATCTAATCTCCTTTCATTGGCCTTTCCTGCACAAAAACAATAGGGAGCTAGGTGCATCTTGCATTTTGATGGAAGAACAGGATGTCTCCAAAAATTCAGAACAAAAATTAGAAAGCACTTGATTCATCCTCCGAGACACTGTAGTTTGCATCTATTTTAATATTATTTAATATTTTAAAATTGTTGGCAAGAGAACCAGGAAAAAGAACAGCAGGTTAAATTTAAATTTTTCTTTGAATATTTTTGTTCTTCTCAAAATCATGCTGATAGTTTTCAGTCACCCAAGAGGAGAAACAAGATAAAATGTTATCAGACATAGCTGAGAAGATCAAGAAAGAACAACATGAATTTCAGTAAGAATTTATGTGATAAATTAGAGACCCTTAGAAACTACAGTATAACAGGAATCTCTTAGCTTCTTTTACAGTGAGTTAAATAAAGCAGAATATCTTGAAATGATTATTTTCCCTAAAGTCTTCCCTTCTCCTGGATTACATTGACATCAGTGGTGGGATTCAAACAAATTTACTACCGGTCCTGTGAACGTGGCTTGGTGGGCATGGCATGACTTGGTGGGTGTGCTTGGTGGGCATGGCAGGGGAAGGATACTGCAAAATCCCCATTCCCTCCCCACCTCACTAACCTGCTTTCCAGCTTCATTCTCCTGTGCAGGGCAACAAAAGAAGACCCAGCCAATCAGCTGTGAGGCAGGAGGCAGAGAATAGATGAGGGCGGGGCCAGTCAGAGGTTGTATTTGCTGTTCTCTGAACTCAAAATTTCAGCTACCAGTTCTCCAGAATTGGTTAGAACCTGCTGAATACCACCTCTGACATGTCTGAAACAATCTGCCACCTGACTTGGCTCCCAGATTTCTAATAGTACCTTTCCACATAACTTGGTCATCTCGAGATAGTACATCATGTCAGAATTGTATCCCCCAACTTGAAAATGCATTTCTGCACAGAGGCTGACAGTCTTTGTACATATGCAGAAAATAATGTGATTCCTTCCTAAGCAACAACTGGTGAAGGAGGGCCCCTACTGGATTCATTTTGGGAATACTGGTTGAATACTTCTCCCAGCTTCCTGTTGCTCTAGTCTTACCTGCTCTCAAGGAACCAGCATTGCTACCATGTTCTCCTCCAAAGTAGTTGGGATGGTGAAACATCTGGCGTGGTTAACTGGGGGAGTGGAGTCAGAGTGCTGGGAAAGGACTGAGGGGGACCCTACTTATTTAAACCCAGTTCAACTTAGACAAGGAAGGCATTCTCTCTTCCATGAGTTCAGCACCACGAATGCAAGTCTTTAAAAGAAAAGAAAAACTTTAGTTTGTTTGAAGAAGGAAATAGAGTGCAAGATGTACATTTGATATTCCATAAGATTGACATAAAAGCAAGAAATCTTTTTTTAAAAAAGACAGAGACCTGAGTAAAACCCATCCAGTCTCTCTGGAAATCACAATAGCAGCCTGGGAGGCCCAGAGCCCCACAGAGAAGGAAGGGGTATTTAAGGAATAATTATTACAGAGTAGGCTTAAGTTCTGAAGGACTCCTTCATACAACCTGCACTTTTTCTTTCCATTTTCCCATAGAAAACACCTCCTTTGTAATGGATCCCTGGCAATGTAAAAGGTATTCCACAAGGAATATGGATGCCAGAGCAAGCGTGTGCCTTCTTGTTTATGTGTATGCAGAATAAATGTGCTTTTTATCTATCATTCCCCAAAGCCATATTCATCTCAAAGGAAGCCCCCGTAATAAAGTAGGCAGAGATGTGCATTCAAAAAACTGTGAAAACTCCCTGTTTTCTATTTTGTAAGATTGCCAATTCTGGCTGAAACCATTTTGGGAAGGTTTCCTCTCTTTGATCATTTTTAAAAAAATACACTTTCTTCTCAAAATCATGCAATATGACTTTTTATAGTTTTAATATAGTTGTGCGTGTGTGTGTGTTCATGGCTGGCAAAATCCATCCTCCAAAAAAAGAGCAAAATGAAACTATGGTAAAAAAAAATTTTTTTTTTTGACAGATAGGATGCCACAGGTGAAGCTAGGGAAAATCACATTGAGTACCTGCCAAATAACACAGATGCCTCTCAGGGCTGTGTGCTCTCTCTATTACTCTTCCCTATATATACTAATGAGTGCATCTCCAGGGAACCTCTGTTAAAGTACTAAAATTTCCAGATGATACAACAGTCATTGGTCTCATTCAAGACAGTGATGAGTCTGCAAATAGATGGGAGATTAAACAACTGGCCCTGTGGGTGTAGCCAGAACAATCTGGAGCTGAACATGTTTAAAGCTATAGAGCAGCGGTCTCCAAACTTGGCAACTTTAAGACTTGTGGATTTCAACTCCCAGCTGGCTAGAGAATTCTGGGAGTTGAAGTCCACAAGTCTTAAAGTTGCCAAGTTTGGAGACCTCTGCTGTAGGGTGGATTTTAAAAGGAGTCCTTCTATTCTACCACCTCTCACTACTATTTGCCAGCACAGTATCAGCAATAGAACCCTTCAAGTTTTAATCTCCAAGGATTTGAAATGAACATCTAACATTAGATCTGTAATTAAAAAGGCACAACGAAGAATGTTCTTCCTGCATCAACTCAGGAAGTTCAGACTGCCCCCGGAACGGTTGATACAATTCTACAGAGGAATTATTGAGTCTGCATTTATCCGGTCTATAACTGTCTATAACTATTTGATTTGGTACAGCAACCAAACAGGCTAGATACAGATTCCAGTAGACAGTTAGGACTGAAGAAAAAAACTATTGCAACCAGCCTGCCTTCCATAGAAACCCTGTATATTTTGCAGGTCAGGCTAAGAAAACATTTAAAGACTCTTTATATCCAGTACATAAACTGTTTCAACTCCACCCTTCAGGATCCCACTATAGGGCATTGTCTGCCAAAACATCTAGACACAGGGACAGATTTTCCCTCTTGTGCCATCACTCTGTTGGACACCTAATTCTCACAGTACTATTTTACATTCAAAGTATATTTACCCACGTAGTATGGCTATAGTATTATTATTATTATCCTTCTCATTTTCTTTACTACCTCTTCTTTTTGGTATCATTATTATGATTATAATGGTAATGGTAAGAGAACACCTATCTGACCTTGATGAATATAAATCTCTGGGACCTGATGAATTACCATATATCCCAGAGTTCTGAAGGAGCTGGCACATGTCATCTCAGAGCCATTGTATCATATCTTTAAAAAATCTTGCAGCATCGGGGAACTACCAGAGGACTGGTAAAATGCTGATGTGGTTCCCATCTTCAAAAAAAAAAAGGGAGGGGAGGACAACAGGAAACTACAGACCAATTAGCCTAACATCAGTATCTGGGAAGATACTGGGAAAAATAATCATAAAATAGATCTGTGAACATCTAGAAATAAAGTTATAACTAGTAGCCAGCATGGGTTTGTGAAAAACAGATCATACCAAACCAATCTTATTTCATTCTTTGATAAAGTGACTAAATTAGTAGACCAGCAACATGCTATAGACATAGTATGTTTAGACTTCAGCAAGGCATTTGACAAAGTAGACCACAACGTCTCTTGCTGGTCACATCTCCCCAACCCATTAGAGCGAAGAGGCAGGGAATGTTGCGGGTCCCTCCCCTGAGGGAGATACACCTGGTGGGACCCAGAAGAAGGGCCTTCTCCGTGATGGCTCCCTCTCTCTGGAATATCATTCCCCCAGAGATTAGAATGGCCCTCTCACTAATACTCTTCCGAAAGGCACTGAAGACCTGATTTTGCCAGCAGGCCTGGGGAACCCAGAGAGGGATGGAGCCCATCAAATGGCTAGTGTGACCCACTGTCATCAAGGCGGGGGGTGGGAGTTGGTTTTTAATTTTTAATTTAAAAAAAAATCCAAATTTTGTTCTATTGTACTTTACTAATTTATTTGATTCTTTTTGTTATTTTTATTGCTTTTTTATTTTTATTTTTATTTTTTGTTTTAAATATGGTTTACATTGTGTAAGCTGCCTCGAGTCGCCACGGGCGAATAGGCGGCTTTATAAATTAAAAGAAAGAAAGAAAGAAAGAAAGAAAGAAAGAAAGAAAGAAAGAAAGAAAGAAAGAAAGAAAGAAAGAAAGAAAGAAAGAACAGTTGCATGATTTGAGTTTGGCTAGTCTAGGGGAAAAAAAGGACATTAACATAATAACATTTGAAGGGCTGTCACAAAGAGGAGGGGGGGGTCAATTTATTTTCCAAAGCACCGGAAGGGAGGACAAGAAACCATGGATGGAAACTAATCAAGGAGAGAAGCAACCTGGAACCTGAAACTTCCTAACAGTGAGAACAATTAACCCGTGGAACAGCTTGCCTTCAGTAGTTGTGGGTGCTTCATCACTGAGGTTTGAAGAAAAGACTGGACAGCCACATGTCTGAAATGATATAGGGTCTCCTGTTGGAGCAGGGAGCTGGACTAGAAGACCTCCAAGGTCCCTTCCAGTTCTATTCTGATTATTATTATTCTGTTGCTGTGCTGAACAACAGAGAGCTTCTGTACTAGAGACAAATTCCTAGTGTGTCTAATCACACATGGCCATTAAAGTATCCTAATTACTGTACTGATTAAAATAACTATTTGTAGAATAAGTACCTGATTTATAAAATTAAGGGATTTCTTGTCTGCATACCAATTAACCTCCCTTATTTATAAATCACAGTTACAAAAAACACTTAAGTATGTTTCCCTCCATTCTTCCAATGCAAACAGCAAAAAGAGAATGAATGCAGAAAGGCAAGAGTGTTTGAGGAAGATTTTAAAAAGTAATGGTGATAGCCATATAGTAAAGTGAGCAGCATATAAATTTAATTATATATTTTAAAATAATAAAATAATAGCAATTGAATACTGTGTTATTTTTCTATGAAAGAGCCAAGATTTCTTATTTCTTGTTACTGTGCCAAGTCAGATCCATTTTACTTGGATGAAGCTTTGCAATGAAAAAGCTGGCAGATTAAGCGTAGCTGGTATTTGACTTCAAACAGTTCTATTTTGTGGTGATTTTGGGATTTGCATTTTTATTATTACATAAGAGAAATAATTTGTTTTCATTGTTAACTGTCTCAAATGCTACAGAATGAAGAAGATGAACTAAAGACGGAAATCAATAATTCACCCAAAGGCTCTCAACCAGGAAGCTGTGAAGTGAACTCTGGTGGAAAGATTGCTATAATGTCAATGTATTATGAAGCACGAGTTTTGGGAAGATTTTATGGGTTTTGTTTTTTAGCCTGAAAAGAAAAGCTACAGAAGAGTATGGTTGTTTTGTGTAAATCTCTGTAATGCTGAGTTGGTAGCAACCTCAGAATAACTTGCTTCAGTCTATGGAATTAATCCAAGCACTTTATCCAAAATCTGTTTGAAACATCTGCAGCTTTTTTCCATTCGCAGCTTTCTCAAAATGAAAGTTTGCACAAACTTTCCTCCTACTGTAAATACATTGTGAATATGAATTCAGCAAATTAAAAAGTGAATAAACGCATGTTTATTTCAGATTCATCTCACACCCAAGCGTGCATATTTTGGATCAAGGACAGACAGGCAAATAGAAACAGTCTCTGCTCACAATGACAGAGCTTCTCTATTTTCACAACTATGGAAAAGTTTTTGTGCGTGTCGAATTGTATGAGGAATTATTTTCAAATACAAGAAAGAGCCAGATGAGCAGTTTTGATGACAGTGTTATAAGGATACAAACAGATTATAAAGAGTTCCAAATGAATAACTTCAAATTAGATATACCACTAGCAGTACAACAAATAAAATTGAATTCAAGTACAGTTTGTTTGTTTGTTTGTTTGTTGTGGGGGTTGCTTTTCTAGTGCTGCACAATTTATTTCAAAGGTTCAGAAAGCAGTTTGTGGATACCTTGAAAGAACATTGGCCAATGTAGATTTGGCTAAAATTTTCTCTAAGGTTTATTTTTTAATTGCATGAACTGATTAGAAAGAAAAATGTAAACAAGTATAATTTAAATAAATAAATATCTAATGACCTATATGAGCCTCTGTGGCGCGGTGGTTAGAGTGCAGTACTGCAAGCTACTTCTGCAGCCAGCTGCCTACAATTTGGCAGTTCAAATCCCACCAGGTTCAAGGTTGACTCAGCCTTCCATCCTTCCGAGGTGGGTAAAAAGAGGACCCAGATTGTTGGGGCAATATCTGTAAATGCTTAGAGAGAGCTGTAAAGCATTATGAAGTGGTATATAAGTCTAAGTGCTATTGCTATTGCTATATATCCAATGACTGGCTCAGCTACTTTGATTTTCTATCAGCATCAGGTAACAATATTTGAGACAAAGTATTGATTTTATTGAGCCAACTAATTTTTGAATCATGCCTTGTGTTAATATGTGGATTCCACTGGAAGTCTTGTGGTACTTTTAACTTACTGCCTTTGTAATTTAATATATACTTTTAAACGAAGTTGTCATTGGCTTTGGGAAAAGGTTATTGTTAGTCATCTTGGGCAGTATATGAAGAAAGTGGAATATATATCACATGTCAAACAAATAAACCATGCCTTTAGATTAATGTACTGTAACTTCCCAGGAAAAAAAGTATTGGGATCCCAGAGAAAATATATATGAAAATATCACACAGCCACAATATACCTAAGGATAGTTTCTGGCAGTAACAAGAATAACACAGAAGTCATAACAACAAAGACTATATAAGTGCACTAATTTGTTTTAATTTTAAAAATTTGTATCCTGCTTCTATTGTTTTTATAAATACAGGTGGTCCTTCACTTATGACCACAATTGAGCCCAAAATTTATGTTGCTAAGTGAGAAATTTGTTAAGTGAGTTTTACCCCATTTTATGACTTTTTGTCATGCCCCTGTTGGAGACTGACTCCGAGAGAGCGGAGGAACAGCCCACAGGGAGTGGAAGTGTGGCTCCGGAAGTTGTGAAGGAAGCTGGGGAAGGGCAGTCAGAGGAACACCCAGGCCCATCCCCTCTCCATCCTAGGACACACAGGGAGGAATGGATAAGGGAGAAATGTGAATGGCATGGTCTACGGGGAAGGAAAGGGCCTTGATCCCCTTCATGGGCTGCAGCTGTGAGAACTGGTTAAAAGGACAGACTGCGCATGAGCCAGTGCTGGAAACAAAGTGTGAAAATATTTCTAGTCTGTCCGTTCTTATCTGACTTTGGCATCCTTCCCGGTGTGTATTCAGATATCTGTGGATGTCTTGAAGCCCTTATCTTGCCTGGTTCCCTTAATTGCTTCAGTGTGGTTTGTGTTGTTTTTTCTATTTATAATTTATAGGTATTTTTAGTTTAAATGGCATTTCCTCCTTTTTGCAACTGTTTGTGGGGGAGTTTTTTGTCTCAGTCAAGGATATTTGGAGATTTGAAGCCAAGTTGAAGGAATTAAAGGGACTTCACCTGTTTTTGTGCCTGTGTTGTTTTTGTATACCACCCTGGGTCATCACACTTTTCTTGCCTCATTTGTTAAGTGAATCACTGTAATTGTTTAATTAGTACCACCGTTATTAAGATAAACTCGGCTTCCCATTGACGTTGCTGGTCAGAAGTTCACCAAAGGTGATCACATAACCCCGGGACACTGCAACCATCATAAATATGAGCCACTTGTCAAGCATCCAAATGTAAATCACATGACCCTGGGGATGGCACAATGATCATAAGTGTGAAAAATGGGCGTAAGTCACTTTTTTCAGTGCTGCTATAACTTCTATCACTCACTAAAGAAACTGTTGTAAGTCAAGAACTACCTGAAACTCAAGGCAGTGAACATATTCAACACACATTCTCCTCCTATGTTCTCTACAACAACAACCCTGTGAGATGAATACTTACAAATTATGCTTCTGAAAGAAGATGCATGTCACTTGAACAGGATAGGCTGAACATTTTTTTAAAAAATGAGGATGCTATCTCAGGTATCTAATTTTGAGCACTTTAATGAGTAATTAATTTCCCTTGCATGTGTTCAATTTGCTGTGCCATGCAGTATTATTTGTCTGCACCAGGGACAATTTGCAATCCTAATGAAATACACTTATTAGCTTCAACATAGTATGGGTGTGACTGATAGATCCCTGACAATCAAGAGTCTTGAAGAGCTCATGTCAGATCATTTGCAATGTGACTGCCATTATGAGACAACCCAGGAGCAAAAGACAACACACAGAGTTACACATTTAACAGTGGTTTATATACAACAATTATATATAGACATATACAAATACCTTATAAGTAAGCAAGCTTCTTAACTCTACACATGGCGAACTCTGCAGTGAATACCGGACACAAGGAGAGAAAACATGCCCTCTAATGGCTGCCTTATATAAACACATCTTAAAGGGATTGAATCCATCCCCAGTCTTAAAGGGAAATACCCATGCTATGCTGAGTCATTCTTATTGCATCAGCCACACCTGGTCAGCTTCACTGCTAGTCGGCTCTTAAATTCCAAGACCTTAACAGCTTGCAGATCTCATCTTAAAAGCCCTTTCTGAGATCTTTGAGACATCACAGAGGATGGTGTGGGGCAGTGGTAGGATTCCATTTTTTTTACTACTAGTTCTGTGGGCGTGGCTTGGTGGGCATGGCAGAAGAAGGATTACTATAAAATCTCCATTCAGAGGTGGTATTTGCCGGCTCTCCAAACTATTCAAAATTTCCGCTACCAGTTCTCCAGAACTGGTCAGAACCTGCTGGATACCACCTCTTCTGTGGGGGGACTTGAGAAGGGCAAATATTATTCTTCCCTTCATAAAAGAAAACAAAGAGAATCTAGATAGGCATGTTGTCTTGATGCTGATACCACATTAAACCCTGGAACAGACTATTAAAGTTTTATTTTTAATTATTTAGGAGTGAATCCATGGCTGTGTAGCAGGTAGTATAGTTTTATCAAATAAGTCAACCTGATCGTGTTCTTTTAATAGAGTAATCAGTTTAGTTGATCACAGGAATGCGGTAGCCGTGGGTTATCTTGATGTCAGTAAAGTCTTTGATGAAGCCTCTTATAAAATGGGAGAAGATATGAAAATATGAGCTGGATTATGCCACCATAAGATGGATACAAATCTGATTGAATAATCATACCTAGCAAGCCAGACTGGAAAGAAGTGTTGAATGATCCCAACGGTGCTTTTTTTCCAAAGTCAACTGGACTTCCTTTGTTTTTCCCTGAAGAGGTTTTGCTTCTCATCCAAGAAACTTCTTCAGTTCTGACTTTTTCAGTTCTGAAGTCAGAACTGAAGAAGCTTCTTGGATGAGAAGCCAAACCTCTTCAGAGAAAAACAAAGAAAGTCCAGTTGACTTTGGAAAAAAAGCATCTTTGGGACAACCATGATTGAGAATCTCCATAGTCAAGTGTTGAGTGGCATATTCTAGGACTTTCTTCTTTGCTGTTCAACATTTATAAATGATTTAGTAAGGATTCTAATACACAATTAACACATTTGTGAACAAAGATAGGAGAACTTTGGAGTTGCAAGTTGTGCAATTATCAGCTTATAAATGGTTAATAAATTGCAGCTGAATTGGTTCATTTGCTCAAAAATAAAAAGTTACAGTTGAAGAACTAGAGATAATGTTCATAATTCATTTCTGCCACTGATGGACAGTAATATCTTTCTCTCCCTACATGAAAGGTTCACACATTGAACAGTTATTGTCACAGTATTTTTCAGTAAAATTCACCAAGCCCAAGAAACTGCTGGGGGAAAAACGGTGTGTGCTAGTCTGATGTCATTTTTTTCCCTCTTCAGAATAATCCCATTCTGATTTACTCAAATATCATGGAAACTACATTTTCTGATGCAGAGTTCCTGAATGCTAATTCAGAGGTGTGTGTGTGTGCGGAAAAATATTTTTTTCAATCAATAACAGCATAAGATGCATAAAAGGTCAGGAATGATGAGATGTATGAAACATCACATACCACTTGTGTCTTGGAACTAATAGACAACTCAGGATATAAGAACATAAACTGAAAGCTTATCCCATCTATAATTCATATACAAATGATGATTGCTAAGATTGCTGCTCTTTTCAAAGACGGTTGGAAATGAGAAAATATAATAAAAAAGAAAAATGTGTTAGTTTCCGTCTTAAGATAAACTACTTCCTACCAGATGAGGTCACCAATTGCAGCTGATTAACTGTCTCTTTGTTGTAAAGTATATTGCCTAATCCCTAATACACACTGCTTGCCACACAGCAATTTGACAAATGCGTATTTTCTTTGGCTTAGGGATGCAGGTTAATTCAAAACAGACTAATTAATAACAAATCTATGACTATATGACAGGAGCAGTGCTGGGATTCAAATATTTTACTACTGGTTCTGTGGGTGTGGCTTGGTGGGTGAGGTGTGGTGTGGCTTGGTGGGTGTGGCAGGAGAAGGATACTGTAAAATCTCCATTCTCTCCCCACTCCAGGGGGAAGGTTATTGCAAAATCCCATTCCCTCCCCACTCTACTAACCTGTTTCCAGCTCCGTTCTCCTGTGCAGGGCAACAAAAGAAAACCCAGCCAATCAGCTGTGAGGCAGGAGGCAGAGAATAGATGAGGGCAGGGCCAGTCAGAGGTTGTATTTGCTGGTTCTCTGAACTACTCAAAATTTCCACTACTGGTTCTCCAGAACTGGTCAGAACCTACTGAATACCACTTCTGGACAAGGGAGCATCCTACTTACACTAATGCTTCAATCACAGTGTTTTGGAGAAGTCCCAGAGGCAACTTGACATGGAGGCATTAAGGCATTTGTTCATCCCAAACCCCTAGACAAAATAACTGTCAGGTACAAAGACTCAGGACCACACAATAAATCCCAATTAAACTGATTTATTGCTCATGCCTATTCACAAGAATCTAATACATTTATAACCAGCATTACATTGTGTTTGCTAAGAGTTAAGAGAATTCAAGAGGAGCTGGACTGAGACCACTTGTGGGAACATAATGATTCCAGGCTAATTTCTCTCTTGACTCTGCCCCAGGCTCTACCTGTCTTACTACAGTGATTGAAAGATTTAAAGATTACCTCTAAATCAAAACATTTTATTTTATTTATTTCATTTGTCAAGCACTTAAAATATAATAGAAATAAGAATAAACATAAGTATAAATACATGAAATAGGTACTAATAATTGGGGACAATATGACATTATTTGACAATGGTGAACATCACCTATTTATTTTTAATCAAACATCAGGTAATTTATTTATATATGTATTTATTTACTAATATTTTTATGCCCAAGCATGCATGGAGGAAATGAAAATAATGTGTGTGTCTGAGAGATCAGTCTGATGAAATCAATGTCCTGCCTTGAGACCAACTCTACTCCTTTTGAACATGCATCAGTGGCATGACGTTGCCTTGGTCATTTAGACAAAAGGAACTGGAATGGTAGACACCTTGCCATTCTGTTCTTGCTGATATTGAGGGCTATACAGTAATAAAAAAACCAGGTTTAAAACATTGTAAAACGACAACCATATAAATTACAAAAAAAAAAAACCAGTAACAGTGAAATCAACTATGGCTAAATCAGATCTTACTGTCACCCAAATGTTTTATCCAAAAGCCATGTTTTAACAGCCCTGTAGGAAGCTGCTCTGTAGAAGGAGGCCACCACTTTCATTATTAGAGGTTACAGATAATTTGCATGTTCAGCTTCCAGACTAGTGTTATCCAGTTATCAGCATGACAAAGACGATATTTCTTCCTCCAATTTTAAAACCATGATTCTTCAAAAAACTAACTTCCCTCATATATAAATAAAGAGAAAGTACACAGCCTTGCTGGCTAGGCCAGACAAAGAAACTAAATTCACAAATAGAAATGGAATGTTATTTTATTGATACAGGCTACAATGAAGAATTTCAAAAGCTTGTGATTTCCCTTCTCTCTTATGTTCAGGAGTTAGAGCATAGCCAGTCTGGGTTTGTTAATATTTTTTTTTTCCTCCAAGCTTAAAGTATGTTTTTGTAATTGCCTCTGAATAGAGTCTCCAAGGACATGTCTGCAGTCATCTACTTGTTTCAATCCGTTGCCAACCTGGAGTCATTTACTTTTGCCATGTTCTGTCTGGACTTCCTGTCTTGGGTTTCCTGTCCTCTGTTTGGGTTTTTCATGAAGGCAACGAAGTCTAGAATTCCCATTTATCTAAGGACATTCCATCGCTTGGGCAGGGGCTTCAAAAATTTTAGGAAAGGGTTCTCTGCCTGGTTGCTGAGGGGCATGGCTGTGGAGGGTGTGGTATAGTTGGCCTCCTGCATCATGGCAAGGGGTGGACGGTCATTTTTGCCCTCTCCGTGCTCTGGAGGCTTCTGGAAACCGGAAATGAGCCCATTTCCAGCCTCCCCAAACTTCCAGGAGACCCGTTATTTGCCCTCTTCGACCGTCCGCACGCACCCTGCATCCAAAATGGGCCACGTGGGGACTCCTGGGAGGGGTGGGGTGTGCGGGGCCAGCCAGGAGTGGGATTTGGGGTTCTCTGAACTGCACAAAATCTTAGCTAGGGGCTCTCCCGAACTCCTGCAAACCCCTGAGCTTGGGACAAGTGAAAAGATTTAGCTACAGGGAATCGTTTCTGCTGAATTCCCTTGGAGGCAAACCCTCAGCCATGCTTTGCTCCCTCATCTCATTGGATGGACAGATTCAGTTCAGACAAGAAGTCTTCAAGCTACTCAGTCCCTGAAACATGTAGGTTTTTAATGATTCTTTGCTATTGTTTTAAAATTTCTATCTAAACACTGGCTTAAGTACTGGCCATCCCAACAAACACCATTTCATTCTGAAGAGCAAAACTCTTTTGCCATTATTTTATAGCTTTTAAGGCATCTTATTAAGCATAATCTCTACCATCATTGCACCTATTTCTCTGGAATAATGAAGGCTACACCAATCAGAAAAATCAAATATCAATATCCATTGCCTACTAATTTTATTTGATTTCTTAAAATGAGCTAACTTTTTAAAAAACATGATAACTACTTGCAGTCTATAGCCCACCCAGATTCTCCAAAAAACCAGACTGCTTGCTGTTTTCTGAATTGGATTTCTCCATAACAGCAAAATCAGCCCTAGAGGCCAAATTGCAGATGGTATGAAGTTTCCTGACTTGCCTCCCTTCTACATAATACAGAAAATAGGAAAATTCCATACTTCTTAAAGTATTTGATTTCAACCCTCTCGTTCCAAAGATTGATATATAACAGAAGAACAGAGTCGGAAGGGACCTTAGAAGTCTTCTAGAATCTAGACCAACCCCATGCTCAGGCATAGACAAAAAGAGCCACAAAACAGACAAAAGATATTAGAAACACCAATCAAGCAGAACACAGTAAACTCCAAGACCAATAAACACAGACCAAGACTCTCAACCAATCAGGATGAAGAAAAAAACCATTCTGGCACAGCAATAGGCTACCCCAAATTTAAATCTGAAACCACTATAAAAGTCTGACTCACAGATGAACACTATACAGAAGCCTGATGATGGCAGATGAGATTCTGCTGAAACGTTGCTACAACTTTAAAAGCACAACTACAATGATGTGGGAAAATACCCGAACAAAGCTGAATACCATACATATACATATACATATACATATACATATACATATACATATACATATACATATACATATACATATACATATACATACATACATACATACATACATACATACATACATACATTTGTGATAGCTGGAACTAAAATTTCAAGACAAGGCTTATGATTCCCTAATGTGAGACAGAAAAATTCCCTTTGTGAGAAAAATCTGGAAATTTAAAGTTTTCTTTCCCAACTGACATTTGAAGCTATTTTGCAAAACAAAAACAAAAGGAAGGGAATTTCTTGAACTTAACTTTTTAAACACTACAACAACAAAAAACTGAATATTTTTATGAACACAAGTTTAATAATTTTACAAGTTTAATAATCTTAGGTATTTACAGCTGAAGTCAAACCAATCTAGCTAAAGAAAATTCATTTTTATAGTTTAATAACCCTCAGAGGCATCAATTCAAATAATACTATACCTAGAAAAGATTCAAGACTCATCGGCTAAATATATTAATTTTGGTATGGAAGATTCAATTTTATCAATAAATACCAACATCTGTTCTCCAAAGAGAATTGTTATATAATTTTTACTTGCACATATCGAAATAATTAATTTTAGTATTCTGCCTAATTGCATGCACTCACTTTCCAACTCAGATTAAACAATGGAAAAGTGAGAAAAACCAGACTATAAACATCTCTCAAATAAAAATGGGATTAAATTAGATATCCCTTGGCAAAAAAAAAAAATCAACAGTTTATTCACTGAATACCTGGCACATTTCAGTTTCTTCAAAATATCTGGAAGGGATGAGTAACAAATGAAGACAATAAAAAATAGAGTTTCTCTTTAATTGTCTCTAATGACTTTTTTCTAATTGGCAATTAAGAAAATGACTCATTGCATTAAAATGCCCATCAATTATCCAAAAGTCATAGGTTAAAAAAGACAAGGTGGCTTACGCAAACCTGGCATATGTCACAAGCATCAAAATTAGGCCATACATATTAATTAAAGAAATTGTATCCATTTCAAAAGATTTAACCATAATAAAATAATGGCCTCTTTGCATTTATTATCATGTGCAAAAAAAGAAAACATGGCAAACCCACAATTATTTGTCATTTCAATAACCACTAGCTTAAATTTCACCACTTCAACTTTCTGCGTTCTTTGTCCTAATTTATCAGATCTTTTGTTGATATAATGCTATATCAGCCTTCAGTAAGCTTTATTTATTCTTGTAGAAGAATCCTAAACCCTCAGTTCAGGATCATACCATTCAAAGAGAGTTACTTTGAGTTAAGTTGATTCCTTAAAAGAACAAAAAAAACTTGTTAAATTGCCCTATTCTTTCACACTGTCTCTGGCTCTCTTAATGCTCTACAGAGGTTCATGTTTTAATCTATTCAGACTGTATTACATCCTCTCAAGACGTGTATGCATTTGAACTCTTTTTACCATTCTGTTGCTAGAATGAACTTGTAAAATATCTCTTTGTAGGCAGCTATGAAAGCAGCATTCTGAAATTCTAAGTTATGGGTTTAAAGCATGATGCTAAGATAAAGTAAACAAACTTGTAATAATAAAAACTATAAATAGAAAATCAAGAATTTAACTCATATTTCCTTCAAATTTCTAGGTTGTATCCTAACTCAAGATATTAGGACACCTAATATCAAAAACTTCATCAAATAGCACAACAAAGAATGTTCTTTGTGCGCCAACTTAGAAAGCTCAAACTGCCCAAGGAGTTGCTGATACGGTTCTACAGAGGAATTATTGAGTCTGTCATCTGCACCTCTATAACTGTCTGGTTTGGCTCTGCAACCAAATAAGACAGACACAGACTTCAACGGATAATTAAAACTGCAGAAAAAACAATTGCTACCAACCTGTCTTCCGTTGAGGACCCATGTACTACACGAGTCAAAAAGAGAGCTGTGAAAAAATCTACAGACCCTTCACATCCTAGACAAAAATTGTTTCAATTTCTACCCTCAAAACGTGTACAGGGCATTGCACACCAGAACAACTAGACACAAAGACAGTTTTTCCCCGAATGCCATCACTCTGCTAAACAACTAATTCCACAACATTGTCTATTTACTAACATTTAGTATTTTTTAGTATTTATTTGATTTGTCAATCGCTTACAAGATACAGGTATAAGAATAAATATAGTTTTGAATACATGAAATAGATACTTATAAGAAAAATAAAAAAACAATAGGACAGGGACGGTAGGCACGATTGGTGCGCTTATGCATGCCCCCTACAGGTCTCTTAATAATAATAATAGTATTACTATTATTATGATAATAGTATTACTATTATATATTATTATAATTATTATTATGATAATAATAGTATTACTATTATTCTTCTCATCCTTTCTATTATCTCCTCCCACTTATGATTATAACCTTGTTGCTTATATCTTTACTATTTATATTGTTTTATTTGTTTCCTGGTATGATTTGATTGCTTATTTAGTAGCCTAAGTGTTTATAAGTGTTTAGTATCACTAAGTGTTGTATGTTATGATTCTTGATGAATGTATTTTTATTTTTATTTTATTTTTCTTATGTACACTGAGCGCATATGCACCAAAGACAAATTCCTTGTGTGTCCAATCACACTTGGCCAATAAAGAAGTCTATTCTATTCTGTTCTATTTCTATTTCTATTTCTATTTCTATTTCTATTTCTATTTCTATTCTATATGGTGGCCTATAGTTGTATCTATAAGATTTCAACTTTGATATTCCTCAGCTAGCATAATCAATTTTAGCAGTTTTCAGTGCACTTAGTATGTATTTCCAAATTAATTAAATTATGGAAGATAGAAGATGATAGAGATGATAGATGGACAGACAGACAGACAAACAGACAGACAATATCTCAGTTGTTTCTGGGTATAGTATTGTGGAAATTTGTAATGGTTTTAATGTCATAACTTCAACATCTCTGTAAGATGCTCACAAGCATATTAGTTCCCTGCTTTAAATATAAAATGAAAAAAGAGAAGAAGAAAATAAGAGTAGAGAATAAGAATGAATTGTAGCAAATTTTCCGTGTACTAAAAGGAATTTAATACTATACCATTTGTTCATTCCTATCCAGTTCGAAATGGGCACTATAATTAATTTCAGTATGTAAGCTCTTGTATCTTTTTTAAATTCAAAAAGTTTGCTTAGAAGGGGGCAGGCTATTAGTGAAGAATTGTTCTTAACTACCTGCTTAAGTCAGTAGCTCTGCTACAAAGAAAAGTTGGATAACTACAGGCAGATGGCTGACAATTAATAGGACTAGAGAGAGAAAGGGAGACCAAAGGCTGCTAACAGTAGAGCGGAGAAATCACCTGCTACAGTGATTAAAAATAATGATGTGCTACACTATAATTGGTAATAAACTTAGCTTTTTATATCTCATTAGAGTAATAATGTATGAACAGCAAAGGGAAAAAAAAACAATGGCAGACACATAATTCCAAAGCAAGAGATGACTGCACGAAAAATAAAATAAAATTATAGTCAGTTCTGCTTTTCTGGACCATTCTTTCCTCCATTATTGTGACAGCAGTTGTCAAAATAACAAAAAGAATAATATTGTTATCTTTTCATTGCTCTTCCAAATTTATTAATCTCAAGGGGCTTTGCTGTAAAAGAAGAAACAATTGCTTCCTCCATGTTAGTGGTTAATTTTCGCAAAGCAAGGGATGCTAATTTTGGCAAGTCAGTGGACACAATTCAAGACTGAGAAATTTCAAGGGCACTTTCACACAGGGCTAGTGGGTGTGTTCATTCATACAACATCCATGTATCAAATGGTCCTTCCTCATAGTCTATGTATTAAATTACAGATTAATCAAATTGGAAGGGAACTTGTAGGTCATCTAGTCCAACCCACCACCCAAACAGGAGACCCTACATCATTTTGACAGGTGGCAGTCCAGCCTCTTCTTGAAAGCTTCCAGTGATGAAGGTCCCATAACTTCTGAAGAAAAGCAATTGGTTGATTGCTGTCACTGTCAGAAAATTTATCTTAATTTCTTGAATTAAGAATCTCTCTTTGTTCAGTTTCTATCCATTATTCCTTGTCTGGCCTTCAGGTGCTTTGGAAAATAGCTTGACCCTTTCCTCTTTGTGGCAGCCCCTCAAATATTGGAAGACTGCTATCATGTCTCCCGCAGTCCTTCTCTTCACTAGACTAGCCAAGCCCAGTTCCTGTAACTGTTCTTCATATGTTTTAGTCTCCAGTCCCCTCATCATCCTGGTTGCTCTTCTCGGTACTTCTAGAGTCTCCACATCTTTTTTATAATGTGGTGACCAAGACTGGATGCAGTACTCTAGGTGTGGTCTTACTAAGGCTTTATAGAATGGTATTAGTACCTCATTTGATCGTGATTGTATCCCTCTGTTAATGCAATTTAGGATTACATTGGCTTTTTTGGCTGCTGCTACACACTGTTGGCTCCTATTTAACTAATTGTCTATTAAGAGTCCAAGATCCCTCTCAGAGCTACTGCTATTAAGCCTAGGTGGGATTAGCATTCATTGCTGGGAATAGAGATTTTGTTTAAGGATGGTCCCTTGCTTTATCGTATGCTTGCCCACAATTTTTTTAAAATTAGGAAAAAAATTTAAAACATTCAGATGGGACAGACAGGCCTAGTGGGTGATAAGACAAATATTCATAGGCACATAGTTGTCTCTGAGTGCCAGACAGGGAATCCAAATCTTTCAGCCTGGAAGGATTTTCATTGCAAGGCAATAGAATAATATTATCAGGTATGTTATAAAAGGAAATGGAAACAGCCATCTCATGGCAGAATATAGCATCAATTTTTAAAAACACACATACAAATAAAAGAAACTGGAGTGAATAAGGGAGTTGGTAATTTATTTTTAATGCATTTTTAAGATTATCTGCAAGGATGCATCATAAGCATCAGGGAGAAGTAATTCTAAGAGAAAGCCACTTTATGCTGGTTAAAGTGAAATGTGCAAGAATATCAGTCAAAAGACAAGCAGTTTCAAATTCCACTTATGACAGGAATGTTAACCATCACTGAAACATTTCCTCCTTTATATTACTATGATACCCTGGCTGGCTTGTTTTTCAGTTCTTTAGCATGATTATGCCACAAGTACCTTTTCTACAGATTCAAGAAGCCTAACAGGATTACATTAACTCTTGTATAAACCTTAGCCAAAATAGAAATTAATTTCTTTCTCAAGATTTGGCTTTTTTCCTAATGAGATGGGGTCTAGGCCAGAGCATTTTACATTACTAGAAAGTGAGCCATTTTTTTATCACAATTGTTCCTTGGTTGGCTACCCAGGGTGCCTCACGTAGGCCCAAGATTTATTCACAATCGCATCACCATTTCACGCTGCCAAATCATTTACTCTCTTAGCACAAAAGTCTGGAGCTGATGCCTTTGAAATCTTTATTCATACTTGAACTTTGTACTTTTATATCTCATTTCTTTCCTTGCAACCCTATTAAAATCAACAGATATTGACATAATGCTAATGCTGAAGCTCCTCAGCTCCTCAGTCAATCAGACACTACACTATTGGATCATAGAATATTACCGCGTAAAATCTGCACATGCACACCAGCCCTGCAAAAAACAAAAACAAATCTAGAGGATTAGGAATGTTGCAGTTTTCATTTCAAAAAGAAGAGGAATGACATGAATGTTAATGCAATGCCGAGAGCCAGGAATATCACTACAATTTTCCTTCAGATTGCAGGTTTCTTTTGCAACTAGACACAGGTTCTGATTTCCAAATAGAAGATAATTAAGCCAAACAGTGACACTTTTGTTTAGCATCCTCTGGAAATGATTTTAAGCAATTCAATCTCAACAAGGATACTTTACATAGCCAAATCTGATCAAAGTCATGCATTAGTTTCTTTACTCAGAAACATAACCATAGTTTCTGAATCTATGGCAGGCCTCCTTAAAGCAAAACTCCTTAACTGCTATAACAGGTTTTGTTTAGAACCCGGCTGTCAAACTCGCAGCCTGCGGACTGGATGCATCATGCACTGGCCACGCCCACACTCGGTTTTGCGAAGGGGGATGTTGTAGAGCGGCGGAGGAAACGAGGCTGAGCCAGAGTGAAACGTTAAAGGCTTTATTGCAAGAATAAAGGGTTGCCGCGTCTGCCTTCTAACTTGGCAGGTTAGCTGGCGGCAACGGGGCTGACACTGCCCGACAGCCGCCTTTTATAGATGGCTGTCAAACGGTGCCAGCCAATGGGAGCGGCTGGTGCTCCCGCTCAAACAGCGGACCTGGTTGGGGACTCCAACCAGTCCCAAAAACATAACACTCCTTTCCCCCAGCTGGGAGCATGCGTAGTCCTTCAGTTGGTTGTCTGCGCTGGCGGCAGGAACGTCGCAGCCCGGGCAAGCTGCTGGCTGGCGTCAAGTCCTCGCCCCCAGGAATCGTCTCGGAGGTTGTTGGGGGGCGGGCTCGGTCAGGTGTGGTGCTCTGTGAATTAGGTAAGTCCCCCTGTTCGGGCTGACCTTGGTGAGTCGCTTGGTCCAGCCGGCAGACAGGTTCGCTTGGCTGTTGGTTTGGGGTCCCTTGTTGGTAGCCCGGGCCCTCCAGCAAACTCTCTTGGTCGATGGGGTAGATCAGGTCCTGCAGGGAGCTTCCGTCTGGGTAGACTGGTTCCGGCAGGGAGTCCTCGGTGCTAGGAGGTTGGGCTGGGTAGGTATCAGCTGTGCTTCTCCATCGCCTTCTGAGCTGGTCCACGTGTCTACGCCACAGGCGTCCATCTTCCAGGAGGACCCTGTAGGATCTAGGACCTGTGACTGACACAACTTGACCTGGTACCCACAGAGGATCCCCTGCATAATTTCTGGCGTACACCAGGTCATGCAGGGCAAAGTCCCTGACCAAACTGTCAGATCCTAAAGGGGTGTCTGGGCAGTAATGGGGGTGCAACCTGTCCAGGGTGGTCCTAAGGCGTGGCCCCATCAAGAGCTCTGCTGGGGACTTATTTGTAGAGGTGCATGGCGTCGTATGTTGGCTCAGGAGGTAACGTGACAGCTTGGAGTGCCAGTTTTCCTGGCCAAACCTGGCAAGTGCCTCTTTCACTGACCTGACTGCCCTCTCAGCCATCCCGTTGCTAGCGGGGTGAAAGGGGGCTGTAAGAATGTGTCTGATGCCCAAGTTGGCAACGTACATGCTAAACTCACAAGACGTGAACTGGGGGCCATTGTCAGACACCAGCGTATCAGGGAGCCCATGGGTAACGAAGAAACGGGTCAGAGCCTTAACAATTGCTTGAGTGGTTGTCGAAGGTAGTAGGGCCAAGTCTATCCATTTGGAATAAGAGTCTACTACGACCAAGAAGGTCCTGCCATGTACTGGCCCAGCCAGGTCAATGTGCAGGCGAGACCAAGGACCACTAGCACTTTCCCACTTGGTAGGCGTGGCCGCTGGAGGGGCAGCCCTGGTTTCTTGGCAAGGTTGGCATGAGCTTACCCAGCTGGAGATTTGGGCATCCATGCCGGGCCACCAAACGTAGCTGCGGGCCAGAGCCTTCATCCTTACGATGCCCGGGTGGCCCTCGTGAAGTACCTTCAGGATGGGTACACGAAGAGTGGCTGGGATGACTACCCTTGTCCCCCACAACAGACATCCTTGTAGTTTCGACAATTCCTGCTTACGGGTTTTGAAAGGAGCAAAGTCAGCAGTGTATTGTGTTTCTGGCCACCCCCTTCCCACCCAGTCCATAACTTGGGCAATTATTCTGTCTTTTTTTGAGTGCGCAGCAATGTCCTCTGCTGTAACCGGCAACATAAGTTCATTAACTTCAAAGATGGCATGAACCGGTGCTGGGTCTTCGACTGGGACTGGTAGGGGGCAGCGACTAAGGGCATCAGCGTGACTCAAGTTTTTTCCAGGGCGATGCACCAACTTGAATGAATAAGCGGCCAGGAACAAGGTCCACCTGGTCATTCTAGGTGATAGTACCTGTGGGGTTTGCTTATCCCCTGATAACAGCCCCAGGAGTGGTTTATGGTCAGTTATAAGTTCAAAATGGTGCCCAAACAAAAATTCATGAAACTTTTTTACTGCAGCTACTGCAGCCAAGGCCTCCTTACCTATTTGGCTGTAGTTCCTTTCTGCAGTAGAGAAGGTCCTAGAGAAGAAGGCAATTGGTGCCTCGGAACCGTTGGGAAGCCTGTGGCTCAGAACAGCCCCAATCCCAAAGGGGGATGCATCAGCAGCTAGGACCAGGGGAAGTCGTTGATCATATTGCACTAAAACTGCATCAGATGTGAGTAAGGATTTGACTGACTTGAAGGCGTGGGCTTCTTTCGGTCCCCACTGCCAGGGGGAATCTCTGTCTAACAGTCTGTGTAAGGGTTCAGCAATGGATGCTTTGTGCGGAAGAAATGAAGTGTAAAAGTTTAGTAGTCCCAGAAAAGCTTGGAGCTCCGTCTTGTTAGTTGGTGTGGGCGCCTCATGGATAGCCTTTACTTTGGATTCGACTGGGTGAATGCCAGAGGCATCTATCCTATACCCCAGAAAGTCCACTTGTCTAGTGGCGATAGCGCACTTCTCCCTTTTAAGTTTGAGGCCATGCTGCCTAAACTTCTCTAGGACTGCTCTGACCCTTTGTATGAGCTGAGGTCTGTCAACTGCTGAGACTAAAATGTCATCGAAGTAAGGGACAACCCCTGGGAGACCTTGGAGGATCCTTTCCATGAGGGATTGGAATATACCCGGGGCTACACTTACGCCGAATTGGAGGCGTTTGCACTTGAATGCCCCTCTATGTGTGACTATGGTTTGTAATTCCGCTGTCTGATCATCAACAGGGAACTGTTGGTATGCCTGGGACATATCTAATTTGGCAAAGATGGTGCCGGGTTCGAAGGTGTGTAACAGGTGTTGAATAACAGGGACAGGGTAGGCGCTGACCTGTAGATAACGATTGAGGGTGGTTTTATAGTCTGCGCAGATTCTTATGCTGCCATCTTTCTTGAGTGGGGTGACTATGGGGGTCTCCCATTTGGCAAAGTCAGTTGGCTCTAACACCCCTTGCTTCAGTAACTTATCTAATTCTAAATCTAACTTTGGACGGATGGCAAAAGGTACTCTGCGTGGTTTAAGGCGAAGGGGAATTGCCTGGGGGTCCACAGTGAAGGAGATGGGTGTGCCAGAATAACAGCCCAGCTCGCTGCTAAAAATGTCAGAGTAGTCTGAGAATAGGGCGTCTACGTCAGAAGTTGCGACAGCATGGATTCCAGTTACACTAAGGCCGAGAGAAGGGAACCAATCTAGTCCCAACAGACTGGGGAGGGCACCATTAACAACCACCAAAGGCAAATGGCCTTTAAAAGCTTGGAAATGAACTAAAAACTTGCCTTTCCCGAGGACAGGGATGTTCTTGCCCTGGTTCCCGCAGTGTCAGGTGGCATCTCTGCAGCTTCTTCTTTGAAAATCTGGGATGAATCTTCTTTAGGGTTTCCCAGGAGATGATCGAAAGTGCAGATCCCGTGTCTACCTCCATTCTGCAGGGCTTACCTTCTAAAGAAACAGAAATACTGATTTTATTAGGAGTCTGGGAAGTATGGTTAGCGTGGTAGCAAGTATAGCAGTCCTCCACTTGCCTTTGGAAATTAGCAAGTGGTGGAGGTCTTTGAGGAAAGGTTCGCCCTGCTTGGCAGATTCTGGCGAGGTTCAGACAGATGGCATTCCTAAACCTGCAGGATGCCCTAGAGTGGGAACCCCCGCAAGCTAGGCAAATGGGAGGTTGCTTGGGGGTGAAGTTGTTTCTCTGCCCTGCTCCTTCCTGTGAAGGCTTTTGTTGCTTAAGGCGGTTAATGTCTGTTGAGTCTATGGGGTCTTCTTCAAGGGAAACTTCCTCTGAATGAATAGTGGAGCTGCTGGGTTTTAAAGGAGTTCCTTGAATCTCAGCTGTGGATTGGGCAGAGAGCTCAGCAGCTTGGGCTTCTTCAACGGCTAAAGCTAGGTTTAAGTCCTTTTTTGCTAGTAAACGTCTTTGAAGCCTAAGGTCTCTAACCCCACATACGATCTGGTCTAATAGCATGTCCTCTAGGTAGTCTCTGAACCCACACTGTAAGGCAGCTGTCCTCAGAGCTGCCATATACTCATTAATTGACTCTCCCTCAGCCTGTCTTCTGGTTCGGAAGGCATATCTCCTGGCTATCTGGGATGGTTTAGGGGAGTAGTGGTTGGAGAGGATCTCTTGGAGTTCATCCCAAGGTATGCTCCTGATAGTGCGAGGGGCCACTAGTGCTGTAGCGGTGTCAAAAACCGCAGCCCCACAGTAGCTGAGGAAGAAGGATTTTTTCCTGTGTTCAGCAGCATCTGCTAGACCAATCGCGTCGAGGAAGTAGATGAAATGGTTTTTATACGAATCCCATGTTTCTTCGGCTGGCTTGAAGGGTGGGAATGTCGGATTGGCATTCATCTCGAGGCGGCAGTGCCCTTCACCTTAGTAGTTGTGAATCGAAATTCACGCTCTTAGAAGAGCGTTTGCGGCAGCGCCTATCGGGCGGTGCCTGTCTTCCCGGTTGAGAGGCTTTTGAATTTCGCGCTCTTTGTGAGCGCCAGCGGCTGCGGCTTCAGCGCCCGTGGCTTCACTCTTTGTGGCTTCAGCTCTTCAGAATCGCACTTCTGGCAGCCTCCGATCGCATCCCGCCCTCGTCGCCAGTGTTGTAGAGCGGCGGAGGAAACGAGGCTGAGCCAGAGTGAAACGTTAAAGGCTTTATTGCAAGAATAAAGGGTTGCCGCGTCTGCCTTCTAACTTGGCAGGTTAGCTGGCGGCAACGGGGCTGACACTGCCCGACAGCCGCCTTTTATAGACGGCTGTCAAATGGTGCGAGCCAATGGGAGCGGCTGGTGCTCCCGCTCAAACAGCGGACCTGGTTGGGGACTCCAACCAGTCCCAAAGACATAACAGGGGAGAAAGTCGTGATATGTCACATGACGACACTGTGATGACACAAGTTTGACATCCCTAGTTTAGGCTTTGAACAATAACTCAAGCAATCCTGAGAAAGAATTAATTTGGCCCAAGAAGAAATGAGGAGCAGTGCAAAATATTTAAAAGGAGGAAGTTAAACGTAGGAATGAAATTAGATGCTATCAGATTCTGGGAAAGTCTGTTGCAACTACCTCTTTAAACATGTCATGCTTATTTTTCACAGCCTCCAAATGTTTCATTCCAAAATTGACTCAGAATAAAGTGAAAATAGTTATTTATTCTATGCGTGGTCTTAATTTTCACCTTTTCTTTCCATTCTTTTCATCCCCCCATGCTGCTGGTTATGAGGCATTGAGAAACAATTAGTCCATCAGTGTATCCTGATAGTCATTCCTTCATCCAGTATGTTCCCATTTTGATCTTTTCTTAGTTCCCCTGACATTCTTTTTGTTCCATGTTTTTATTTGTTAAATTAATATTTCACCTTTCCTCCAGGAACTCAAGATACCCCAATGTAGCAGTCCCACTTCCAATTTAATTTCATCACAATAATAATGCATAGTTGGTTGGGCTGAAAGGATTTTAGGTGTCTACAATCGCCTAGATGGCTTCTAAGGAGGGACTTCAACCTGGATCTTCCCAGTGCTAACTCAATCTCTGAGCCACATTAGCTCTCATTGCATTTATTTGACATATCTCCTGTCACATATTTACTGAAATCAAATGGACACACAGACATATACAAACACACACAAAACATACAAACATAGAGATGAATTCCTAAAAGGTACTTCAGAGGATGAATACAGCAGTTGTCTATAAATCTTTAAGGCAAATTGTACCTTTTCTCACAACAGACAGGTAGCTACAAAAAGACAAAGCTCTTTTAAAAAGTTATAGATCAGTGTTAAGTTTGTGCTCACCTCTCCCCCAATCTGAAGTACCTTTTGGAAATGAAATCCAAAACACTACCCAGTCTGCACAAATACACAACTGCATATACAAACATACATCTACTGTATATTTTCCTATATGAATGAAATGTATAATTTCAAAACGTCCACACACAACTCCCTTAAATTAAAACCATTTATTTATCAAATGCTAATATTTGGTTCAGCATAGATGATTATTTAATTCCTAGGAATGATGATCTCTATTAGCTGTTGAATTAAGCTTATTTGTTGTTTGGAATCAGGCAGCATCAAATCAAGTTAACACAACAACAAATTTCTGTCTCATAGTAAGTGGAGTAGAGAGTCAAAGGCACACTATAGCAGGGGTATCAAACTTGCATCATCATGGCGGCTTCATGTGACGTATCGGGACTTTTTTCCCCTTCCCTAAACCGGGAGGGGCCAGCATGTGGTGCTTCCAGCCCACAAGCCATAAGTTTGACACCCCTGTACTACAGGATAAGAGTCAATCACAGAAGCATCCTTATTGGCTTCCCTGGGATTTTACTCCATCATTCTCTCTTCGCAGTCCTTCTTCATCAACAGTTAAACAATTGCTTTGCAGTTGTCTATAATTTGACCTTAGAACCTTCCTTCTGAGGTTACCACTTCAAACGATTGAGCTAGACAATTGGACTTTGGACTTCTATTTTCTTTCTCAGCTTCTGCTATCTTTCTTATAGGATTTTCGCATGTTAGCTCAGTTGCTTTTATGTCTGGAAAGTTTTTCATTGTCCTGTCATAATAATGAACCTATCAGAATTTATCCTTTGCTAAAATTTCAGGCTGTCAATTGTGGGTTTCTGGCAGTAGCAACTAGTTCCATTGATCCATCAGACCTTATTGCAGGACTCCAATCTAATCCCTCTGAAAACATGTCCTAATGCTGAAGGATGGCTGGCTATGAATCAGACAGAGCTTTCTTTTCTTTCTCCAATATTGTTTTGGACATTTTGACAACTGTTTCTACCTTTCCATTGCCTTGGAGATAGCAGGGAAAGCAGTTTTAATGCTCAAATTCCTACTGTGTCCAGAAAAAAATATGAATCCTTCTAGGGTAAATTGTAGCTTGTAGTTTAAGAATATAAGAGTTCTTGGTGGCTCATGTGGTAAGATGCTGGGCCTGCGCACCGCCGAAGTCAGCAGCTCGATTCCCGTGAGCAAATAAACCATGTAGGGACAAGAAAGGAGCCTCCCCCGATTGTCTACTGGCATTCAGGAATCCCACAGGTAAAGAAAACACCAGCCCAAAAATTCCTTTCACAGAGGCAGGCAGCCACCTCCATGATCCCTGGCTAACACGTGCCATATACCAAATAAATAAATAAAAGCCATGGTGGCACAGTGATTAGGAGGCAGTATTGCAGACTAACTCTGCCAACTGTCAGGAGTATGATCCTAACTAGCTCAAGGTTGACTCTCCTTTCCATCCTTCTGAGGTCAGTAAAATGAGAATTCAGATTGTTGGGGGCAACATGCTGACTCTGTAAACCGCTTAGGGTGCTAAAAAGTGCTATGAAACTGCATATAAGTCAAATGGTATTGCTCTTAATTTTTATCACTGCAGTGACACTTAAGCTTCCATTTTATTGTCTGAGATCAGCTACATATCACTAAGTCTATTTCACACACAAAAAAATTAAAAAATAGACTAAAGGGAGAAGATAGATTTTCTGCTGCCATAAACAACAGATCTAGTCTCACCATTTTCCAGGATCAATACAGAATCTCATTTTCCTTTTTGTCCCCCAACGATATTAAAATACTGCGGTGTTCCATGTGTGCTTCCAGTTGGGAATTCATACCATGTTGATACACAGGCATGCAAAGAGAAATATGTCCTTTTCATTAAGTATAACCCGCATTTCTCTTATATGGGGCATTGAGTTGCATGCCTGTGTATTAACATGGTATGAATTCCCAACTGGAACATCACAGTATTTTAATATCTATCTCCCCCTCCCCAAATTCTCTGAAGTTGTTTTTCTGAGAAGTGGAGTTGAGTTTTCAGGGGTAATTTATGCTTTATTTCAGGCCAAGCTTCCAGGATGTTACTGTTTGCCACTTACAGAACTTGATCTTGTGAAGATATTCATCACTGTTGCAAAACCTCACCTTATGTTGTAGCTTTCTTTGTTAACCTATAAACAATGTCAAGAAGCTAAATGGGTATTTCAGCATATTCTTATTTCCTCCTCTATAATTTTTTTTTCAACTTGGCTTAGAGTTAGGACTGTTCAGTTTAAGTCTCTGCCACTATGAGTTGTTGACCTGGGTGATATTTACACACATCATAACGATTGTAATCTCATCTGCATATGTTAAAGGCACTTTGTGGGCATTCTGCAATGGTTTCCACATAATAGTTTCCAGACATTTATGATCCAGTTGGATCTATGCTGTCTGACCAAATGTAAACTGATTGGAGCATTCCATGCCAAATTATACAGCCAACAATTCATTCTCAATCTATGCGTAACCTCATTTAGTTTCAGGTAATCCTCCGCTGGCATATACCATAAGTAGCTGTTACTGTAACAAGGCAGTTCTAAGGCCACCCTGTA
Organism: Pseudonaja textilis; assembly: GCF_049901715.1. NCBI lineage: Eukaryota > Metazoa > Chordata > Lepidosauria > Squamata > Elapidae > Pseudonaja > Pseudonaja textilis. The sequence goes on from NC_141993.1 coordinate 22,958,310, forward strand.
ATGCAAATTGCATTACATCCATGGTACAAGAATGTTCTGAAGTACTAATCACAAAAAAGTATTTTGTCAATGCATTTGGTCTTTAGTAGAAGTGGTATTCAGCAGGCTCTGACCAGTTCTGGAGAACCATTAGTGGAAATTTTGAGGAGTTCAGAGAATCAGCAAATACCACCTCTGACTGGCCTCTATTCTCTGCCTCCCGAATCCCAGCTGATTGGCTGGGTCTTCTTCTGTTGCCTTGTACAGGAGAATGGAGCTGTAAAGCAGGTTAGTGGGGTGAGGAGGGAATGGGATTTTTGCAGTATCCTTCCCCTGCCACACCCACCAAGCCATGCCCACCAAGCCATGCCATGCCCATCAAGCCACAGCCACAGAACCAGTAGTAAAAAAAATTTGAATCCCACCACTGGTCTTTGGTCATAACCTTGTCATATAGGACATAATGAATATGTGAGGTTTTCTAAAGGACAGTTTTGTGGTATGGGTCTATTAATTTTATAAGTTGTTATCAGTATTGTTCAAATAAAACTATTTTTTTAATAAATAAATTGTTGCAGATATGAACGTATTTGCCATATATAGTATATCTGTTTGCCATAGGCAGTCTCCCTACTTTTTATTTCTAAAAAATTAAACAGGAGTTTTAGAATATCACTCTACTCTACCATGATAGCTGATCTCATACATAAATACCGTTATAAGTCAGATGAGTAAAATGTATCACATTTTACACACACACCAGATTTTAGCCTACGACTGGGCCATTTTCAGTTCATTTTTTGCTAAGACCAAGTACCTGCCCTCACTCATCTCAAAGCACCAAAATGTCAGTTTTAGCAAATCCTACCAATTGCACTGCCTCTTTGTGTGCCTCTGTGTGAATATGTTGCATAATACATTATTGTAGCTCTAAGACAGTGCAATAAACCAAGTTAGTACATTCTTTTAAAAAAACAGCAATAACAGTAAATGGATATTTTAGTCATATTTTCTTTTTTACGATATTGCTTTTCCTCTGCTGCCTTCCAAGACTGGTAATTTCTGTTATGTGAAGTGTATGGGCTATTTCTCCAATAGCCTTCTAGATCTAGCAAAGTTTTTCTTCCTATCAGCAACGTATCACTTGACTATAATGATTTCAAATTACAAATCTTTATTCTTAAGATATTTCTTTAGCGGTAATAGTATACAGACATTTTAAATAAAATAAATTAATAGATGAGCTTGTATGTTACAGAAGGAGACAAGCTGAATTAATCTGGAAATTGGATCAGTTATAAATTAACATTACAACAGTTCCATACTTAATTATTTTAAGGAATGACAAAATTGAACAGAAATAGCTAAAACCTACCTCTGATTTATTTATTGTCACTGAAGTATTTGAAGGCTTGCCCCATCCAGATAAATGGGACAGAGAATATAAGGTTAAAAATAAAAAGCAGCTACTTTTAAAGCACATATTCAGCCCAGGAACCAATTTTTAACATCATCTTTGTCCATCCTACTTTCCTGTATAAAACATTTGTCCATCCTGCTTTTTTCCAGCTATAAAACTAAGAGGGGAGATTTTTTTTCCTTGTTTTTGATCCTATCAAACAATTGCAAAACAAAATTCTAGCTAATTTACTACAAAACATACAGAGATGGTATCAGTTTATTTTTTTCCTCCTCCTCCCAATCTAAACAATCCATTCGTCTCTCTGTTCTATCCTTCTGTGAGCCATTATTTTATTCTTAACTTTCTCATGTTTCTGGATTCAGTATAGCAGAGAAATTTCGGTTTCTAAGCAACTGTTATCTGCCATAGAAAAACAAATGTGGGTAAAGACCACAAAGAAGCAAAGGGCCAAAGTAACCACATGAGTAGTGATGGAATTACTACTTCTCCTATAGCTAGGTACCCATGAGGAAAAGCAAGAGAAAAAGTCTTGTGTACAACAAGTTTTGTTAGCCATAAGACAACTTACTGAGTAAATCAGTTCTGATATACCTGCTTAACTTACTAATTTATTCAAAGCACATTTGCAAGTGTTATGCATATGTTCCATTTTTCTTTTATCTCCTTTTAATTCCTTTAGCCACTTATGAAAAACAGCATGAAGAGCAAAAGTCCCAATTATTAATCTGGTTAGCTGTTAATGCAAATGCATTCTAAACCTGGAGATAATGTCCCAGAAATAGAATGCCAGTTGACATGATTGATCTTTCAAGTCTCGAACCAAACATAGTAAACTTCTGTCTTTCTGCTTCTCCACAGTCCCACATTCTTCATATTTGTGTCCTGGATTTAAGAGAAACGTCTCCTTCCCTCCTCTGCCTACACAGAATTCCAAATTTGGCAATATTTAACATAACATCCCCTCTATATATGCATATACACTGAGCCACATTCCCCAATCGTGACATACCAGATCCAAATAAAGATGTAATTATAATACACAGTGCATGTTGCCAATGCTCTGTGTTCAGCAACTGTGACCCAGAAATTTCCCCCCATCGATTTTTAAAATTGTTTTGGCTTCACACCTCCCCACACTTTGCAGTTTAGAAGTTAAACTTGTTTTCATCACTTTATCACAAATTTGGGCAGGGAAAAACTCATAAAGTACTAGAATCACTTGTTGACCTCCCTAACTTGAAGATTTCAATTTTCAATTCAGAATAGAGCTGGAAGGGACCTTGGAGGTCACCTAGTCCAACCCCCTGCTCAAGCAGGAGACCCTATATCATTCCAGACAAGTGGCTGTCCAGTCTCTTCTTAAAAACCTCCAGTGATAGACCACCCACAACGTCTGAAGGCAAACTGTTCCACTGGTTAACTGTCCTCACTGTTAGGAAGTTTCTTCTTGGTTCCAGGTTGCTTGAGCTGTGATGGTGCAGTGGTTAGAGTGCAGTACCGAAGGCTACTTCTGCTAACTGCTGCTGACTGCAATTTGGCAGATTGAAACTCATCGGGCTCAAGGATGACTCAGCCTTCCGCCCTTCCAAGTTGGATAAAATGAGGACCCAGATTGTTGGGAGCAATATGCTGACTCTGTAAACCATTTAGAGTGGGCTGTTAAAAGCACTGTGAAGCGGTATATAAGTCTAAGTGCTCTTACGATTGTTTCTCTTCTTAATTTCCATCCATTGTTTCTTACCTTGCCTTCTGGTGCTTTGGAAAATAAGTTGATCTCTTCTTCTTTATGGCAGCCCCTCAAATACTGGAATATCGCTATCGTGTCCCTCTCTAGTCCTTTGTTTCTCTAGACTAGCCATGCTCAAATTCTGCAACCATTCTTCATATGTTTTAGTCTCCAGGCTTTTAATCACCTTAGTCGTCTTCTTCTTTTCTGCACTTTCTCCAAAGTCTCAACAACTTTTCTGTGATATGGTGACCAACGCTAGATGCAGTGGTCTTACTAAGGTTTTATAAAGTGGTACTAATGCTTCACGTGATTTTGATTAATCCTTCACATGTATTAATCCTTCACATGTATTAATACTCCAAATGTATTAATCCTTCACGTATGAATCTTGAAACTATTACAATCTTGAGATCACCCCTGGCTCATGACCTTTGGGTTAGTAAGACATAGTTGTAATAGCCTGTTGAGAATGTCCTTGAGAAACAAGAGGAAGAACAGCAGCAGCAGACAAGGCATCAGTCAGATGTCCACAGAAGGAACGGGTTCATGGCAAATGTCTCAGAAGAGTCCCTTGTCCTTCCTAGCAGTGGTGGGATTCAACATTTTTTTCTACTGGTTCTGGCTTGGTGGGCATGGTGCGGCTTGGTGGGCAGGGCAGGGGAAGGATACTGCAAAATCTCCATTCCCTCCCCACCCCACTAACCTGCTTTCCAGCTCCGTTCTCCTGTGCAGGGCAACAAAAGAAGACCCAGCCGATCAGCTGAGACTCAGGAGGTAGAAGAAAAGACAGAATAGATGGGGATGGGGCCAGTCAGAGGTGGTATTCACCAGTTCTCTTAACTACTCAAAATTTCCACTACTGGTTCTCCAGAACTGGTCAGAACCTGCTGAATACCACCTCTGCTTCCTAGTTTCCTATGGACTGTAAAATGAAGAGTGAAGCATAAAGTACAATATTAGTACTTATGGTAGTTCTTGTTTGTCTGGATTATCTCTAAGGGCTGATAGTAGCCCAAGCTCCTTCGATTTACCCACTTTCTCAGCAGGAACACAAAATGGCTGCACATAAGCCTTTTCTTTGCAAGCCAAGTTCCTCATGGTTCAGACTCCTTGTTACTTCCCTGCTTGCTTCTCCACAATGGTACTCTATAGGAAACTGTGCTGGCAGTGTGGTGGTACAGTACCAGCAGCTCCTGTATCTCAGGGGCAGCCACAAAGAAGATGGGGTCCACCTATTCTCCAAAAGTACCTGAAGTCACCACAAAAAGCAATGGATGGAAACTAATGAAGGAAAGAACCAATCTAGAACTAACGCGAAATTTCCTGATGATTCGAACAATTAATAAGTGGAATGGCTTGCCTCCAGAAGCTGTGGGTGCTTCAACACTGAAGGTATTTAAGGAGAGAGTAGGCAACCATTTGTCTGAAAAGGTATAGGACAGTGGTGGTTAATCCTTTTGGCGTCCTGTGCCAAAAATTGCACGTATGCCAGCGCGCACGCACTTGTGTGCCAGCACCCAGAATGCAATGCGCCCCCCTCCCCATGCCCCCTGCGCATGTGTGTGCAATTCTCCTCATCCCCTTACCCGCACACACCTCACAGCTGATTTTTTTTTTCGGCTGGTTTGAGGCCTTTTTCAGCCTCCCAGAGGCTTGGGAAAAGCCTCTGCAAGTCTTTTCAGGCCAAATTATAGGCCCATTTCTTCACTTCCAGTATTACAGGAAGTGATGAAACACTTTTTCATCACTTGAAAAAGTGAGCCTCTGGGAGGCTGAAAAAGGCCTCAAACCAGCCGGAAAAAAAATCAGCTGTGAGGTGTGTGCATGTGCAGTGAGGTAAGTTTGCCTGCGGCTCGCGTGCTGGCACAAATGGCTCTGAGTGCTACTTATGGCACACGTGTGGTAGGTTCGCCATCATGGGTATAGGATGTCCTTGAGCAAGGAGTTGGATTAGAAAACTCCAAGATCCTTCTAACACTGTTATACAGGTAGTCCTCAAGTTACGACCACAATTGGGCCCAGAATTTATGTTTCTAAGTGAGAAATTTGTTAAGTGAGTTTCATCCCATTTTATGACTTTTCTTGCCACATTTGTTAAATTAATCACTGCAGTTGTTAAATTAGTACCATGGCTGCTAAATGAATCCTGCTTCCCAATTTGCTGATCAGAAGGTTGCAAAAGGCGATCATATGACCCTAGGACACTGCAACCATCATCAATATGTACCAGTTGTCAGGCATCCAAATGTAAATCATGTGACCACGGTCATAAGTGTGAAAAATAGCAAGAGCAAGAACACTTAGACTTATATACTGCTTTATAGTGCTTTACAGCCCTCTCTAAGCGGTTTACAGAGTCAGCCTATTGCCCCCAACAACCTGGGTCCTCATTTTACCCACCTCGGAAGGATGGAAAACTGAGTCAACCTTGAGCCTGGTGAAACTCAAACTGCCAAACTGCTGGCAGCCAACAGCCAGCAGAAGTAGCTTGCAGTACTGCACTCTAACCACTGCACCACCATTGTGAAAATGGTCATGTCACTTTTTTCAGTGACATTGTAACTTTGAATGGTCACTAAGTGAACTGTTGTAAGTTGAGGACCACCTTTACTTTGGAATATATGGTAAACCAACTATCTCTTTCTCAATCATGAAAGCAGCTGTGTCTTTTCCCAAGCTAATACAGCTTTTGTGGAAGCCGTTCATGGCTCTGTAGATTCTGATGGCTGGCCAAAAGTAAACTAGTGTGGAATTTGGTTATAAAGCATTATGAAAAGTAAATACAAAGTCAATGTTGTCACAGACCTAATTTTCAACATGAACGTAACAGCTTTCAGTTTCAGTAATGATTCTTAAATTCTTCAAAACCTCATAATACTATTTTTAACTTTAAAAGTGGAGAAATGTTGAAGTAACAATTTTAATAATACAGTACTATCTTCTAGTAATGTTATTATTTTTAAAATTTATATGGCCATACATCTGACATGAAGTAACTCCAGGAGGTGTTGAACAAAATGTAATGGGATATATGACTAGCCTTTGATTGGATATACAATGTTTGGATTAATATTATTAAAGGGAGCCCTAGACTAGAGTGTACAAAGCTTCAGCATTTGTTTTTGTTTGTAGTAAGGGCTCAAAATTTATTTTCACACAGGTATGAGCAGGAAACAGTAGTCAGATTTTTAATCTTTTTTTACCCTCTTTAAAACTGAGATTCTTTTGACCTTTCATCTCAAGTCTTCTAGTGGGATTTTCCCCACAGTTGTTCAATACGAAATTTAATGTTGAAATCTGATCACAGAACTTATTTATTAGGCTGTTTGTACAACAACTGTCATGTTGCACAGAAAATAGTTGAAAAAACATTTCCCTAAACAATCTGTAATAGGGAGATAATGGAATTTCACAATAAAAAAAAGAAGTCCTCCAGTTACGTACAATACATTCATCTAAATAAAGTGTGTAGAACAGAAGGTAAGCCAAGCATGCCTTTAAATTTTGAATTATCCTGCAGGCATTAGGTAATTTTCTTTGACTATTGTTAAGGGAACTGGGTTTTGATAATATCTAGACGACCACATGTTGTCAATCTCTACTACATAGCAAAACAATAGCATTTAGACTTATGCACTACTCCATAGTGCTTTACAGCTTTACAGAGGTTTACAGAATCAACATATTGCCCCCCTCAAAAAAAATCTGGGTCCTCATTTTACTGACCTCAGAAGGACGGAAAGGCAGAGTCAATCTTGAGCCGGTCAGGATTGAACTCTATGCTGTGCGCAGAGTTAGCCTGCAATACTGCATTCTAACCACCGCACCAGCAGGATTCAGTGCCACCCCTATTGCAATCTACTGTTCTAAATCATACGTCATCATCAGATACAGATATATTAGTTTGCTATTGTTTTTGTCAAAACTTCAGAATCCCCAATGCAAGTTTGGGGGGAAAAAATCTGCACGGAAAAAGCCTATCCCACCTTCCATTTTCAACTAGATATTCTGAGTAGCTCTGCAGGAAACATGCTCTCTAACAACAGTCACTCAGAAATATTCTGGAACTGGATACATATACATTAAGTCATACTTGGTTTGTCTAGTGCAGAATAGCATGCTGTGAGAACCCAGGCTTTGGATTATGGCTCAGCATGCTGTATAAATCCTATGGTTTATTCAACAATGCATAATCCAATGCAATGTATGAACGCAGCCAGTCTCTGATTCTAGAAATTTTGAAAGGCATTTTTCTTAATTGCTGTATGTGGTGATAATCTTACCTTCCATGAATTTATCAGACCCCCACACACACCTTTAAAGAAATCAGCATTGGTGGCTAACACTTACAATTTGTGGAAGCATATTCTGTGATTGAGTTATATACTGGATAAACTTCATTCAGCTTCATTGCATAGTCCTGTCTTCAGTAATGACGAAAAAGCTTTGCTTACAATAAGTTGCTTATGAGTATATTACAATATTTGTATACCTGATCTGGCCAGTCTATCCTGGGGCACAGTTCAGAAAAAATGTTGATTTAACTGCTAAACTTCTGTTCTAATCCTGGGCCTCCCTGATGATCCAGGTTGATTATCCATAATTCATATCTCCCATCAGCAAATGACAAACAGCTATCAGAAGTCAAAAATAGCCATGTGAAAGAATTAGAGAAGCAAGCATTAATTAAATATCTGACTGGGTGGGTTGCTGTCAAATCATGGTGTTTCTTGCTACCAACCCACAATTGCTTGGATCTTCAGAAATGAAAACTGGGGACAGTGTCCTACTTCAAAGTCTCAATTACCAACTCACCCATAGTTGCTATATTATCTTTGAATTACTCAAGATCAAGAGATAATAACATGCAAACCAAAATAGTCTCAAGTGCTTGCCTGAATGAATTGCTCTCAAATAGGAGTACAAAAAGGTATAAACCAGGATAGGTCAAACTTCCAAGACCTAACCTAAATCTGGTAGTCCAAAGTTTTATGGTTTCTTGTACAAACCGTCACACAACAGCTGGAAATCAGTGTTGCTTTTAGCGAAAAGAATAGGTTTCAGAGTGACTTCTTATATCAGGCTATAGCCAGTTGTCATCCATCAAAAGCTTTACCCATCTGTTTGACAATAAGCCTAATAGAACAACGTTGCTCTGTTCTTTGCTCTACTCACCAGATACAAGGGCTGAGGACCTTACATCAGGGGTGTCAAACTTGATCATGTCACGTGACGTATCATGATGTATCATTTTTTGCCTTTTCAGAGCTGGGGTGGGTGTGGCCTGTGTGTGACGCATCTGGCCCAGGAGTCACCAGTTTGACAGGCCTGCCTTACATCACCCAAATCATCTCATTGCTTTAGCTGTTGAGATGGTACCTGTGTTTGAAGATTCTTGGCTATGTCTCCTTAAGTTGACATTCTTCAGGTTCTGCTGGAGCCTCTTCTTTATTCTCCGAATTATCTGGGTCCTGGGCCATGAAGGCAAGGACATATATATCAGAGGGTAAAAAAGTCAATTGGGCAAAGATGATCCCACAGATTGAAGCCCTAGACCTTTTTCATATGTATTGTGTACACAAAAGGAGGGTATGACTTCAATTACATAGTTATGGGTTGCCATCTTAATTTCTTTGATGCCCTTTTGAACATCTCCACTTTGGGACTAAGAGAAATTTTAAATCGAACCATTTGTTCTTCTTTGCTGTTCCGCCATTTGCTCTTCTTCACTGTCCCGCCAGTGAAACACCAGTCTTTCATTATGCTTGCTTATATGTCAATGTTTTTATGAATGTCATTAGTTAACATTAATTTTACAAAAAAGACAATTAGTTTGTTTGTTTGTTTATTTATTTCCCACCTTTATTATTTTTACAAATAACTAAAGGTGGTGAACATAAACAACACAGTGATGGTATTCACATTTTTTTACTACCGGTTCTGTGGGCATGGTGTAGCTTGGTGGGTGTGGCGTGGCTTGGTGGGCATGGCTTTGTGGGCATGGCAAGGGAAGGATACTGTGAAATTCCCATTCCTTCCCCACCCCACTAACCTGCTTTCCAGCTCCGTTCTCCTGTGCAGGGCAATAAAAGAAGACCCAGCCAATCAGCTGGGACTCCAATCAGCTGGGACTCGGGAGGCAGCAAATAGATGGGGGCAGGAGGTGCCATTTACCAGTTCTCTGAACTACTCAAAATTTCCACTACCAGTTTTCCGGAACCTGTCAGAACTGGCTGAACACCACCTCTGCAACACATCTTCCTCCTCCTATTTTTCCCACAACAACAACCCTGTGAAGTGAGTTGGCCTGAAAGACAGTACTGACTCAAGGTTCAAGATCCTTCATTCTTCTACCTCAATTCCACCACACGTAATAAGGAGCATAAGGGTTTCTTCTGAACATCCCTTCCCTCAACCTAGGTGAACCTGGGTGAACCTGGGTGAATTTTGAAATAAGTGTCTCAACCCCAAGGATTACTCGCCTCTTCAAACAAAAATTTAAAAGCATCATAACTTAAAACACTGCACTAGTATAATATTTGTGTCTTAAATGTTTTTATTATGACATAATCAAAATATACATTTACTGCTACAACTTGAGAAATAAAGCTAATTTTTTTCTAACCTTACTCCAAATTCAGGAATGGAGTTACTGAATATTACCTCCAATTAGCTTAAGAGCCCCAAATTAAATTTATGGAGTCCTTATTCGTAACAATTATATATTTTATTATAAAATATGCTAGTCTCATTAAAGGTACAAGCCCAACTTTCTATAATACATGTCTCCCTTATTTCTTTGCTTGTACTAACTCCAGTGACATTTCCAGAAAAATGCACAATTAGTGTGCACAGGTTGTATCTCATTTTACCTGTTAAGCATTCCATTAGTGACAGTATTACTGATATAACAGCATGAAAGGGCAGAATTTTAAGTGTCTTATCTCCATTCATAATAATAGGTTGCACTACAGCAAAGATTTACATTTCCTTTTTGCCATTCAAGCACACAATTATAAATTCTGTACTGTTTTTCTTAAATGTCAACATTCTGTTACAAATGCATTAAATGCAGTATACATCTCTAGCCATTTAATCAGTGGATGGCCTCTTTTTTCCTTACTTTTTCTATAAAAAATACTCAAGTTTCTTTCTCGTCTTTTTTTTTAAGCATGTGATGTTTCCTTAAATGGTTTAAAGCATTAATATGTATCACACCCATCAGCATCTAGGTTCATTGAAGGGGGGCGGGGGGGGATATATAGTCTCAAGGAACAATTGTGCCCTCTAGTGTCAAGTTTTCTGTAACTAACTCGGAACCATCTCAATAATTCAATAAGTGTAAGACAAACTCTTTTTAAGTGCTGAACTGTGAATGCAAGCTTTTAAAAAGAAAATCATTTGTATATATCTGGGGAAAATAGACTTCATAAAATTAATTAAAATACCTAATTAAACTTTTATTTATATGCTCAACCATTAATCTATGTAGCACCTTTACCAACAAGCTACACCTCAAAAATATGGAGCTCTTTAATTTCTTTAATTTCAGTGTGTGCTGAACACAAAATCTCAATTCTTGTCCAATTACTTTTTATAATTATATTTTTATTATATATTCCGATAGCATCTGCACATCCTTCTTCCCACCGGTATAACTTTTCTGTCAGTTTTTGGATACTCCAAAATCGTTGAGCAGAGATGAGCAATGTGTATCATCCTCTCATCATCATCATTGTTCAATCAGCCTGCCTAACTAGGGTTAAGACCTAAACTTCAACAACATTCAGAACTAACCTTCTGAATGTTGCTTCAACATTCAGAACTAACCTTCTGAACTAAGCTTCAACAACATTCCAGTCCATAATCTAAAGGACAGTACATTGTTGATTTATTGTTCTGAATGGTATCTGGCATCCTGAGTGTATGTCAAAGCACTGTTTGTACCCTCTAGCAAATGGAAGTAACAATGGTATATTCCTGTGCAGATTAATCTCTAGATTAGAGATTACAGTTTGCATGAAATAGAGTGAGAATGTTTGGCTTTCGTTCTGTTTATGGTTTAATGGTTAAAATATACCAAATTTGATTGGTGGGTGTGACAAAATATGACTAAAGCTGATACCTTGTCCCTTCTTTGCCTATCCTATTCAACAGCATTATTTGAAAAACATAATTGACCAAAGCAATGACAGGTTGAACAGAGCAATATTTATAAGGGAGTATCAATCTGTTAGTGGCATAGCATATGGAAGACTAGAAAAGTAACAGGAGTAAATGGTAAGGAGCATGAATTAATGAATAAAATGGGAAGAAAAAAAGTGATTGTTTCTGAATATGGGAAGGGCCATTTTTGAAAATATCTAGAATGGATCTTGGAGAAAATATTGACACAAAGAAAAAAGAAGTTAAAGACCTGCTTGAGAAAATGAAAGCGAAAGCTGGAATCCTGTTTGAAAATGTATTTAAAAAAGGAGACTTCCTGGGAAGAATGGCACACTGAAGAAAAACAGGGCAGACAACTGGGGGAGAATGAAGAGGCAAGAATAGTTTAGCTCTTCATTATTCCTCTCCAGACAAGGAAAGGTCTTGAGATCATCCACAAGTGCTCCAGGCAGCTGTTTCTTATGAGGAGATCACAAGCCATGCAGTCTCTGATTGGTTTTGAGGTGTGTGAGATGAACAAATAGTCATCTTGCATAAACCACAGTCACCACGTACAAAAGGACACTGGGCTCACATTCCTCTTTTTCTAATCACTTTCAGGAATTGCTTGTTAACTGCTTTTCAGCTGGTGTCTTAATAATTAAAAGGGATATACAAATAGCGAACCAAGCAAATGATCTGGATAATCTTCCTATATTGGATTTTTCAAAAGAAATTTGTTAAAGCTTTGAAGAATTCTGTCAGAAGAGATAAATAAAAAAATGAAAGAAATTGTGCTCTTCAATATTGAGTTCAATATTGTTAAAAGTTCAATATTGTTAAAAGTTAAAGGAAGGAATATAAAGCTGGTTTGTTTGATCAAAGTTAAAATAGATATGTTATTATATTTGATAATCCTTTATGGACATTTGACAATCAGGACTCAAATGATGAGGCTTTTAAGGATTAGTTTATAGATAAGTGATAGGAAAATATCATCTGTTGTATTTTAAGAGAAGGTGGAAGTTATTAAAATTTGATGAAGAGAGCAATCATTTCTTTACATTTTTCTTTTCTTTTTCTTTCCTTTGATATATTGTTATTTTTCCTTTCTTTTTGATTTTTTGTATTTTTTTCCTGCACCTTCTATTTTTGTATTACTTTGTATTAGTTTTTTATCATTGTAGTTGCAATTTTTTATTAAAATTGCTATTTAAAAAAAGAAAACATATTAGAAGACAGTGTAATCTCTCAACAAAATGAATGAGAAGTGGATTTAAAGAAAGACAGTGAGGAAATAACTTGGAAACAGACATACACATACTACAGAGTATCACAAAAATATGTAAAGTTATTCTAAAGGTAATTACAAAAAGGAATGTTTGGTAGTTCATTGAATCATCCAATACCACCTCTGACTGGCCCCACCCCCATCTATCCTCTGCCTCCCAAGTCCCGGCTGACTGGCTGGGTCTTCTATGGTTGCCCTGCACAGGAAAACGGAGCTGGAAAGCAGGTTAGTAGGGTGGGGAGGGAATGGGGATATTACAGTATATCCTTCCCCTGTCACCCCACCAAGCCATGCCCACCAAGCCACGCCCACAGAACCAGTAGTAAAAAAGTTTGAATCCCACCACTGATTAGTGTGTGCCTGTAACATACAAGACTGGATGTACATATTGTTCTGTTCAATCATTTTACCTTAACTGATTGTTGGTATACTTTTATTATGTGTTGATTTTATGTTTTTATGCTCATCAACCTCACACCTAAGATTCATCAAAATACGTATTTTATAAATAAATAAATATAGTTGCCACAAATGCAAGGAAAGAGTTAAGCATGGTTAAGTTTCAGGTTAAAACAGAAAATGGCTTTGAAAGTGGACAGAGAGAGCTAAAGAAGCATAAAAGTGATAAAGCAAGACGTATAGTGGGGGAATACCAGACAGAGTATTTTAGGTTCTCTGCGGCAATGATTGCGCTGTGCCAAAAAGTGAAACTTAGACCTTATAAATGTTTCTGAAAAATGAGGAGGCTGCAGATGTAGATGGCACAACTGAAGGAACATTAAAATAAAGTTGTGGCAAGATTGCCTTTGTGCCTTATGAACAGAAGAATGCCATTCAATACTGAAAGAAATGTAGCAAAATAAAAGGCAAAAACTATCAAGAAGTTCATTTCTGAAATGTGTTTGGCAAAATTCTGATAATAAGTATCTTGAAGGACTTATTTCTAGCAGGACTACCAGATTCTGTAACAGCTTTGTTCCCTATGCCATCCGTCTGGCAAACTCGCAAGGTTCGTTTTTCTTACCACATACATGAATACATCAGAACTAGACTGTGTTGTTTCTCTGTGTTATATAATACATGTGGGTACATGCATAATTTATTTATTTGTTTATTTCTAAACAAAATTTAGTTTGTTTCTAAAGTGTGCAAATGTTGATAAATTTTGGGAAGTGCAATGCAGTTTTGCATCAGGCAAGAGTCATGTAAATTGGATTTTTGCTGTTCATCAGGTAATTGAGAAATGTTTGGATGTGTGAAAGACAGTTTATTGTATATCTATTGAGCTAGATGATAAATGGAGTAGGTAACATTTGTACAGATATGGAGATTAGAAAATGGGTGAAGAAATTTTAAGGAGTTCAAATGCTGGTAGAAAAAAATCATAGATAGTATGTTGTAAGGAATGAATATTTTTTTGAAGTGAATGGCTATGTAGATAAGTATGCTTCGGCCCACTTTGTTCTGTGGAAGTGTGAGCTAAGCATGTAAAAGTTGAATGCGCTGGGAATGGAATATTTGAGAAGTGTGTGTGTAGTAAATAAAAAAATAAAGAGGCTCAGTGTTGAATGGATGCTGAATGATTATGAACTCAGCATGCAAAAGTGGGAAGTTAGAAGATAGCTTGACAATAGTGGTATAAATTCTGCCACCAATATACAGAAGAAGAGGGAGAAAACTAAGGCAATTGGGACTGAATATTACGAACATGCCACTTCCTTTAATAAGAAGTAAGGCTGTAATAAATTATATAAATTCAGAAATATCGCTCAATATTTAAAACTGTACTCAGGTTAGAAAGAATGTTTCGGAATAACACAATCAATATTGGCTGGGTGCATCACTTTATGTCTTTAATCTAATATATTTCTTAACATCATCTTTCCATAAATTTGGATGCTTTAGTACCATGATAGCGAACCTATGGCATGCATGCCACAGGTGGCACACAGAGCCATTTGTGCCAGCACGTGAGCTGCAGGCAAACGTACCTCACTGGGCATGCACGTGCCTCACAGCTGATTTTCAGCCTCCCAAAGGCTTGAGGAAGGCTTCTGCAGGCTTCTGCAGGCTTTGTAGGCCGAAAACTAGCCCTGTTTCATCACTTCCTGTTTTTCCGAAAATACTGGAAATACAGCCAAAATTCAGCTGTGAGATGCAGGTAAGGGGGCGGCGGGGGTGGGGATTACGTGCACATGAGTAGGGGGCATCGGGGGTGCGCATTGCCTTCTGGGTGCTGGCACGCGAGTGCAAGCGTGCACAATTTTTGGCACAGGAGCCTAAAAAGGTTAGCCACCACTGCTTTAGTACATATTGAGCAACTCAATTGAGATAAATGTATTAGGGTGTCTCTTCTTAGGTCAGATAGGTTGGACAAATTTGGAATACAGGCAGTCCTCTGTTATGTCCCTGGAACTGAAAGAAGTTCCCACCCAGGTCCGTTCGCGCTGCGGGGGCGGTTGCCCCCTCTCATTGGTTGGTTCTCCCCAGCAGCCAGCTATAAAAGCAGGCTGCGGGGTCCAACCAGTTGCTGATCGCTGCGAGCCAGTTCCAGGCTTTGGCTAGCACGCTCAGTCCTTTATTACTCAATAAAGTATTGTTGCACCATGCCCTGGTTCAGCCTCTCATTTTCCGAACTTAACACCTCAACTTACAACAGTTCACTTAGTGATTGTTTGAAGTTACAACGAGACAGAAAAAAAGAGTTATGACAATTTTTCATACTTCTGACCATTGCAGCATCTCATGATCATGTGATTTATATTCGGATGCTTGACTGACTCATATTTATGACGTTTGCAGTGTCCCAGACTCATGTGATTGCCTTTTGTGACCTACTGACAAGCAAAGCCAGTGGGGAAACCAGATTCACTTAACAACCATGTTACTAATTTAAGAATGACCATGATTCTCATCTCTGTGGTGAGAAAAGTCGTAAAATGGGGCAAAACTCACTTAACAAATTTCTCACTCAGCAACATAAATTTGGGGTTCAGTTATGGTCATAAGTTGAGGACTACCTGTAGTAGTTTTTAGAAACTTGCAAAATGGCCACTGCCTAGTGCCATTTCCAACAAAAAGGGAGAACTGAGAGTGTTTTTACATGATTCAACACACAAAACAGATTTTATTATCAAATGAGACCAAAAGAACGAGATCATTAAGAACTTTGAAAAGAGCTTGTTATTCCCCTGGTAGAAACTCCATCAGAATTAAGTAGGGTAAACTAAGATATAGGTTATCCACTTTTCATACTCTGATTTCGTGTCACAAAAATCAATTTCTGTCTATGCTGGCAGGGCCTCCCAAAGGGCCTTTGGATAAATAATCTAGCTTGCTGCCTAGCATTTGTATCTTGTAACCTTATCTTCAGAGATAATAAAACTTACTCAAGGAGGAAACCAGGCCTTACTTTACTCTTAGGCAAAATAATTTGAGGTATCATGAAAGAGCAGCAAAATTGTGAATTGTTTAATGTATTGGAACATTCCCCTAAATTTGGTTGCCCAAGAAAGCAGAAGGGCTTATAGGATTTTTTCCACAATTATTCCTTCTCCCTTCTCTTCCTCCTCCTTCAGCTGATTTTAGATCATTCCCTCTCACAGTCCAGCTGATAAAAGCGTTGTTGTAGGAAAAAAATAAGGAGCAATGCACTACCTTGAGGCCTAGAATTTCTGCTTAGAGAGGAAAGGCAGGATAGAAATCTAATAAATATTATAAATACATGTTCAACTGCTTTGTTCCAAGCCGTTTGCATTTAATACAGAGAATGTATATTCAAGTACATTCACATATCTTGAATTATCTTCATCGTGCATTCTTAACCTGGGATTTCAGAAACCAAGAAAGTTGGACTTTATCCAGACAACCAAACTTTTTGCAAAGGACTGTATTATTTGTGCAGTAAAGCCTTAACTCAAATAACTCAGCTATCATCTTTCAATATAAGGGTGAAAATATTGAAACCAAACAATTCTTCAGCTGTCAGAACTGATTGTCTCTTTCAAACAGTTTCTTGAAAAGCAGACAAGGACAGAAATACATTAATGAAGATGGTGCTTCATTCTGTAAAAATAGATATTTGAAAAAAAAATACCTTCAATCTGCCTTTATTTGCTGTTTGGTAATGGAGGAAAACAACTGTCATTAGTATTCTAAATTCCGTATAAATGTTTTACAGGAAACCTTGGGTCAATATTCATGTGGGAATTTTATACCTTGTCTAGGGAATAAATACATGTGATAGGCAAGTATGGATGGATGGATGGATGGATGGATGGATGGATGGAGAGAGAGAGAGACAGACAAACAGATATATGATAGATAGATAGATAGATAGATAGATAGATAGATAGATAGATAGATAGACAGACAGACAGACAGACACAGACTGAGCAGGTGGGCAGGCAGGCAGATATATATAAACAGATAGACACGGATTTCAGAAATCAAGAAAGTTTGACTTTATGTTACAAAAATATCCAGAGAACCAAAGTTTTACAAAGGACTGAGACTGCATTAGTTGTGCAGTGAAGCCTTAATTCAAATACGGCTTCTTTATTGCATGTTACTAAGTAGTGGGATTCAAAAAAATTTACTGCCAGTTCTGTGGGCGTGGCTTGGTGGGTGTGGCAGGGGAAGGATACTGTAAAATCTCCAGTCAGAGGTGGTATTTGCCAGTTCTCCAAACTACTCAAAATTTCCACTACCGGTTCTCCAGAACTGGTCAGAACCTGCTGAATACCATCTCTAATGTTACTACATAATATGTACATGAGATTTGTGACCAATAAGAATATTCATTGTCTGGTGTGTCATTCCTTAAAAAATAATAATAAACAAATGTTTTTATTAAAACAAAAGAAAGGAGGGAAGGAATGCATTTTAGTAGAGCAGGAGTTTGCTCCTTTGCATAGAAAAAACTCAGTAAAACCGTTATTTCTCTTGTAATACCAAATACCAAATTATATTGCTTCAGCAGAAACTGGCAGCTATTAATCACCCACAGATATGAATGCAGCAGATAAACTGAAGGAATACTGAAGCCATTAGTAAGTTGTAAACCTCAATTAGCACCATTAGTGGAATTGTACTTACACTAATTAATTAAACAGTTGAAGCCTGCATGTAGCCACCAGTTGTACAAGCCCACAAGGGTACACCTGGAGTTGTGATTTATGACAGTGATTTGATTCTTGGGTAATCCTAAACAATAGCTTTCATCTATGTATGTACATAGGTATATGCACATAGAAAATGTACATGCCAACCATGCTATCAATAGCTCCATAAAAGGAGCCATAAAAATATCCATGAATACAGCTAAAGAAGAGGGCTTATTTAAAGGAAATGGTACTTTATTCCATAATACAGTATAAGCCCACTATAGAGGGACCTAAATTGGTCATTGATACAAACATATGGATGGCAGCACATATGGAAATGTACAATCTGGAAAGTAGGTTGGGCCGAAATTGTATAAAGCTTTGTAGACCAGTGTCGGCATCTGGAATGGGTTAGGAAATCACCAGCAAACACGAATTTTAAAGTGAGTATGACACTGGCTTCGACAAACACCATTCACAAACCCTTCTATCTATTTCAGAATTTAAATCTAAGGTTGGGCTGGGAAGGATATGAAGATAATCCATTTCACCTAAGAGATTCTACAGCCACCAGCCTGTTGCCAGGTCAATACATAGCACTAACTAAAAAGAAATAAAAATAGCCATTGCTGTGTGTTAGCCCTCTTAAGTACTGGCAGGGGTATTTCTGGAAGAGAGAGCAAAAAATAATGGAAATATTTTCCAAGGGGAGATAATAATAGCAGAATCATCCAAAGGATGAAAGTCATCCATATTGTTTAACTAAAGCAACTAGGTACCTATATTGGGCAACAGCAATATAGTGTTGGAAGAAATATTCATCTGGTTCAGTTCCAAGCCAGGAGAAAGACACTGGAAGCCTGGAGGCTGATTGGAAAGAAGGTTTAATGATGAACAGAACCACCAAGCACATGGTTCTGGTGCAGCTGCTAAAATGGAGTTGAGGGGGGGGTTATATATTCTTTAAGCTTTGCACTTGAGCTTCCTGTTCCTGTGCAAGAACATGTATTCTACTAGCTGTTGTCAGATTCATATGGAGTCATGCTGGGGTCATGTGGGGGTCATAGCTGGCTCTATAGGCAAAAGAGGAAATGCAAATCCTAGATGTTTGTCTGAGCTTAGTGTGGTTGAAGCTTGGACTGCTCTAAAAGGGTGTTGGGCAATTCCTATTGTGGCTTAATGGCTTTGCCCTGTATTGGATCTTGAGTGAGGGTTAATCCTACCATTCTGCCTTTGTTTCAAAATATTCTATCTTGAATGGATAATAAATCTGCATTTCTAAAAGGTGGCCTCCTCAGTTTGGTATCTGAATAGACTGGCCCAATCATTCTTAATGGGCACAAAATATCTGCTTGAGGCTATTAAGAAAGTCGCGGTTGCTTTCTGCCTCTAAAAACATGTTTTCCATTTCTCCCTTTGGGAAATATAATATCCTGCCTTTTTAAAATATTCCTCAAAATATTTCATTCTTCTAGGAGGGGGGATGGCTTCCCACAATAGTAAGATGCAAGAAGTATATTATCATTTTATTGATAATGGCAAAAGCATTCTCTCACATGCATGAAAGACTTTCTCTTGTATATTTCTCAGAAAACCACATGGATAGGCAATATAAAATGATTGACAGATAGTGGGCCCCTTTAGTTAGATGGCACACAACATTCTATTGAGGAAGAGCTGATGATCCTTTGGAATATTAATACTATTAAGCATGGCTGGATTAAAGAATTATGGAGGTCTGGTTGCAAATGTTGACATGCTGGATAAGAAAATCTGAAGCTTCAGAGATAGAATTACAGTGGGAACATGGAATGTAAGAAGCATGAGCATGGGAAAACCCAATGCAATAAAAGATGGAATGAATCAATTATACACTGATATCATAGGCATCTGCAAATTTGTATGGACAGGAATTGGATACTTTCAGTTGGAAGGTCACACGTGGTTTGCTACACATGACATGAAACTCGAAGAAGGAATGGCATTGCTTTCGTATGCTTATGCTGCATTTATTGTGATGCAGAAGAAGTGGAGGTTAATGAGTTTTATGATTTGAAATCAACAGACCATGGAAACAAGATGTGCTGCTTATGGTTGGAGACCGCAATGCCATCGTTGGAAATATTAAGTGATAAAATGTAGTGGGAGAGGAGGCCAGGGAAACCAAAATGAAGCAGGAGAACTGCCAAACCAAGTATTTCTCCATTGTTAGCAGACTTCCGAAAGCCAAAATAATGTCTACATATATGGCAATCACCAGATGGAGTCCACAGAAGTCAATTTGACTATGTTATTATACCAAAAGGTAGAATAGCTCTTTGGCAGAAAGATCTGTTCAGGGACTGACTGCGGAACAGATCACAAATACTTATAAGCAGCTTCTAAATTAAGCTAAAGTAGCAGAAGAAGGCCAACCAGGTTCCAAGATATGATGTTGACCATGTAAATTTACCATATTCAAGAACATCAGAAATCCCTTTGAAGTCCTGAGCTTATTGTTAGGGAACTGTGGAATGAAATCAAACGATTTCATTGGGTTTGTGCTTCCCAATGAAATGATCTGATTTTTATTTTCCAAAGCACCTGAAGGCCAGACAAGGAATAATGGATGGAAACCGATCAAGGAGAGATTAAGCCTAGAAATAAGGAGAGATTTTCTGACAGTGAGAACAATCAACCCATGGAATAGAAGTTGCCTTCAGAAGTTGTGGGAGATTCATCACTGGAAGCTTTCAAGAAGAGGCTGGACTGCCATCTGTCAGAAATGGTGTAAGGTCCTGCTTGGGTAGCAGAGTTGGACTAGATGAACGACAAAGTCCCTTCCAATTCTGTTATTCTGTTATTGTTTGATTAGTGAATACTACGTTGGATATGGGAAATGAAAATTTACTTCTCCGCCTTCTTATTTTGGTAACATCTTTGTTTGGAAGATGCAAGCACCAAGGCCTGGTAAACACCCTTGCTAAGAATGAATGTGAAAAGAGACTGGCAGTTTAAAAAATAATAATAAACAAAAGAAAGCAAAACTAGATGTCAGAACAAACAGTAAAAATTGCTAACAATATAAGACAAGCCAAAGTTTTAAAAAGACCCTATGTGCTTCATTGATCATAGAAAGGTCTTTGATTATGTTGATCATGAAAGGTATGGAGTGTGTTTATAAAAATAGGAATCCCAGAACATCTCATTGTCCTCCTGAAAAACCTATACACAGGTCGGGAAACCACAATCCAGAAAGAACTAGGCAAAACAGATTGGCTCCAAACTGAGAAGGCCCAAACCTTATTTATTCAATATATGTGCTGAATATATATTTACATGTTAAAGGAAGCTGGAATAGAAAATAGCATTGTGTTTTAAAACTGAAGGAAGAAAAATTAATTACCTGTGTTATGCTGATGGCACATAGTCTGATACACTTACTCTAATATAAATAATTTGGAAGCTCTGGTAATGAAAGGCAAGGACTAGAGTGAAAAAAAATGCAAAAAGATTAAATATAAAGAAGGTGAAACTAATGACAGCAGATACAGCCACCAGCCTTATGTTGACAATGAAGATATTTTAGGAATGATTATCAACAATCAAAGGACTAGTATTCAAGAAATACACTAAACACTAGTATTTGGAAAAATAGTAATGGTCTTGGGAAAAAAAATATTCAGATGCCAGGATGTTTCTATATATGAAACAAGCAGAAATGTATATGCAATGGTTTTCCTGTTATATGCTATGGAAGTGAAAGTTTGACTTTGAAGAAGCAGGATAGGAAATGTGCTGATGTTTTTGAAGTTTGGTGTTAGAGAAGACACCTGAGAATATAACGGACAGTCAAACAGACAAATTGACCACTAAACAAATCAACAGAGTTCTCCACTCAAAGCACAAATGAAGAACTTCAAATTAACTTACTTCAGATTCCATAATTGAAGACTTAGTTCTCTGGAAATGTCTATAATGTTGGAAACGATGAAAAGAAAGAGAAGTGGACAACCAATATCACAATGGATTTACATGGTGAGGGATACAATATTGAAAGACCTAAAGGATAAGATTAGGGACAGATCTTCCTGGAGAAAACCTATCCATGTGGCTGATAAATGGGGTCAAAAATTCATGGAACATAATCAGTCCATGTGCTAATCCAACAATTCATATACTGTATGCAAATCATGACTTCAGGATTATGTGTGAACTAGACCCCTACATCTAATTCAACAAACTATGAATCAAAAGAAAAATAGTTCAGGTGCTTACCATCCCTTGGTGCTTGCATCTTCTTAACAGTGATATTACCAAAGGAAGAGGCTGGGAAAGTAAACTTTCATTTCGCATATCCAACATAATATCCATTGATTGGATTGGTGGGAATTGCAAACCCAACTGGTTTACCTCCAAATTTTAAGTTTCTGCTTATTTTTTTTCTGAAATAAATGAAATTTTTAAAAACAAATGTTGAAATAGGTTGTTTCAATTATCCCTATAAATCCCAAGGCTATGATTTATGCGTATATAGAAGGGAAATCTCTTTCTCTCTCTCTCTCTCTCTCCCACACATACAGGGGTTGGGGGAGCAATACACACTTGCTCTTTCTCTCAGTTATGCAACCCTTTGCACTCCTGTATATCAGCATACAAGAAAGTACTGGAGATACTCAGTTTTCTGCAAGTTTTAATTGATACGATTTAATTAAAAATCATTCGTCATTATCATGGTCAGTTTTCTACATGCAAATACTGTGTTTCCATGTGAATTATTAAAGTCACATTAATTATTTACTTATTTTTTTTCTCAATTTTACTCAAGGAAGTTATTAGGAGCCAGCCACAGTTATTAGACTTGGCAGACTGAGCTTCTTTGAGCGGATAAATAAGACAAACAGAAGGAACAGAAAGCGGGGGGTGCTTTCCCTCTTCGTGCAAGTAAATAATGGGGCAATGAAAGAGGTTGATCTTTGTTTGTTTTAATCCTAAGAAACTCCTGAGGCCCAAAATACAGCTGCACGGCCCACCTTTGGCCAAAGATCTATTGAAACAAGTAGACCTTCTTACTCCTGTTGTCCTTATGTGGAAACCTTTCCATGTAGTACTTTGTCACCCTCTAGTTTCAAAATATTCCTAAGCTCCTAAATTTCTCCCCTTTCCTCATAATCATTGTACAGACTACAACTCCCATCATCCATATTCATAAGCAGTACTCAATAGAACTGATTTGATTTGTTATCTAAACATCCCAAAAGCACTCCAACACCCCTGTAATGGCACCAAGGGCAGAAAATGAGGGATGGGTAGTCCTAATGTAAATTTGCAAGGACACAAGTACAAATAAAATTAATAAATGCATGTAATACCCCTATTTATCCCATTTCCAGTCCCTGACCTGCTGGCTGGTTATATAACTTCTTGGAGTTATATAGTCTAATGGTTATAGTTATACAGGGTAATGATTACCCTATAGTTATATAGGGTAATTTATTTATACCACCAGAAGTTGGTTAGGAAGAGGATTAGTGACTACTGCAAAGTCACCTCTGAAGTTGAATGAGTAGATGGGTAACTCAGATTCTTGGACTAAAACTCTAACCAGCAAGTTGTAAGAATTACGTTTGCATAACAAGCTTGAGCACAGATTACTCAACTTCTAGGTCAACATTTTGAGCCAATTAGACAAAAAAAACAAGTTGTGTCATGAGGTCATCCCACACATGTACTTCATATCATGACATTTGCACACTGATACCCTGCATGCCTTTTGTTCCCTTACTTGCAGGTGTTAGTTGTTGTAGCACAGAGGTTCTTTTTTTTTCTGTTCTGATTCAAGCCTGAAAGTCATGTCCCTTCTCCCAAAGCTTCCATGTCCTATCTCAGAATATCTCTTATTTTTGACAAGGAGAGTTTCCTGTAGCTGAGTCTGAAGAATAATACAACAAATAAATTGATGTCAATGGGGGGGGGGGACTGCAACCTCCTCATGGGTTGTCATCCTAGGAAATTCTTCCTCTCCTTGCTATTAATTCAGCAATTACTTGAATTCAATGTAACTTAATCAGCTCTTATTGACATAGCTCCTAATGGAACACTAATGCTCACAATGAGTATGACTCTAAATATGCTTTGAATGGAGCCAATGTATGCTTGCCATTGATAACTATGTACAGTCTTCCCTCAACATACCTGAGTTATACAATGCTGAATTTTTATTGTCCTTAGCCACTATTGCATAGAAGGTAGATCTACAGTCACTTGGTTGAGATGGGAGGAAAGAAAGAAAAAAATTTAAAAAAAGAAAGAAAGAGGGAGGGAGGGAGGGAGGGAGGAAGGAAGGAAGGGAGGAAGGAAGGAAGGGGGAGAGGGGAAAGGAGGAAGGGAGAAAGGGAGGGAGGGAGGAGAAAGAAAGAAAGAAAGAAAGAAAGAAAGAAAGAAAGAAAGAAAGAAAGAAAGAAAGAAAGAGAGAGAGAGAGAGAGAAAGAAAGAAAGAAAGAAAGAAAGAAAGAAAGAAAGAAAGAAAGAAAGAAAGAAAGAAAGAAAGAAAGAAAGAAAAAGAAAGAAAGAAAGAAAGAGAAGAGTTCCTACTGCATCCATTTCACAATGTGTGAGAGATGGAACCCAACACACTGAGTTTTTCCACTCCATCTGAATCAAAGTCATTCACCTCCTTCCCTAATGCAGAGAAATATTCAGATCAGTGATTTGGATGGAGCAACCTTCTGGCCTCAATTTTTATCTCTAGCAAGAGACACCCACAGCTCTGCATTAGGCAAATGAATGCCACTATCCCCACAGATATCCTCGCCTTTTCAACTGGATGAAAAGAGAGAGTGGGGGAGGGAGGGAAGGAGAATGAGAGAGAGAGAGAATGAGAATGAGAATGAATGAATGAATTTCTGGCAGGAATAGAAATATTTTTTGCATTCTAGTTCAGTTTGGGATCCTAGCATTCTTCTATGACATTTGTTCCCCATTTCTCAGCCTTCAGCTGAACAAAACTGACTCAGATTTTTCTCTGCAATTTACACTGATAAAAATACGAGCAACTGAACACTGAAGCTTTTCATTCATCTTCTGTGGGGCACCAAGATAATTTTAGACTTTGGATTTAATGGCCTGACACCCCTTCCTCCTTCTTTCAATACCCATAAAGCACATAATTAACATTTTTCCGTCTTCTTGCTGCCCTAATCATAACATCACGCTTCCCAACTGTACCGACATTCCTGAGCTCTTACAGCAAAGAGCACAAAATAATTTTTAGTTCACATCTCCTGACTGAAAAACATATCCTGAGCATGTGTTGTTTTACATTTTAAGCTCATTTAAATTGCATCATCGTGATGACTGATAGAATAAAATAGAGTTTCCTTCTTGAAGGGAATGTGAGCTCAGGCATGGCCTGTAAACCAAATTGTTTACTCTCATTCTGTGGGCTTCTAAACAATTACATCTCTTGGTGGATTTGGAAAATTCCTCAGCTGTGAATTCTTGGATTTTGCCCTTCAGATTCAGCTTTTAGTACCCCACAATTCCCATTCCCTTTGCAGTTCCTGACCCCAATCCCAATACCTATTTTTGCTATCCCACTGAGAATTTAGCTCTGTCTGTCCCTACAGCAGTTTATTTTTTTCTCACACTCCCTCACACTTCCGTTCATGCACACACAGTCACAAATTCTTCCTTCCGAAGTCAGTCTTCCAGACTTCTCTAAGTCATTTTCGACGAAAGGATATGTAACCACAGCTTTAAAACCGTTTTCTGGGTTTTTTTCTCACTTGCTTTTCTCCTGAAACTGCTTTTCTTAGTCACTTTTATAATTATATTAATTATCTATTTTGCGTAAGGCACACGGGTGGTCCTCAGCTTATGACCACAATTGTTACATTCCTAACAGATAACAGATAATCAGAGTTGGAAGGGACCTTATAGGTCATCTAGTCCAACCCCACCCACCCAAGCAGGAGACCCTACACCATTTCTGACAAATGGTAGTCCAATCTCTTCTTCAAAGTCTCAAGTGATGGCGCTCCCACAACTTACGAGGGCAAGCTGTTCCATTGGTTGGTAGTTCTCACTGTTAGAAAGTTTCTCCTTATTTCCAGGTTGAATCTTTCCTTGTTCAGTTTCCATCCATTATTCCTTGTCTGACTAATTTTGAGCCCCAAATTGCTGTTGCTAAGTAAAACATTTGTTAACTGAGCTTGGTCCCATTTTACAATCTTTCTTGCCACAGTTGTTAAGTGAATCACTGCAGCTGTTAAGTTAGTAACACTGTTATTAAGTGAATTTAGTTTTCCCATTGGCTTTGATTGTCAAAAGGTCACAAAAGAGGTTCACATGTCCCCTGGGACACTGCAACCATCATAAATGAGTCAGTTGCCAAGCGTCTGAATTTTGATCATGTGACCACGGGTATGTTAATTTTATGAAGCTTCTCCTCTGATAATACTGTTTTGCAAACTAGGACATTCAAAACCTTTGCTAGACCAATACTTGAATACAGTTCCATTGTCTGGAATCTGCACTGTATATCAGACATAAATACAATTGAACAAGTCCGGAAGTATTTTACCAGAAGAGTACTACATTCCTCTGTTCACAACAGAATACCCTGCACCACCAAACTTGAGATTCTTGGCTTAGATAACCTTGAACTATGCTGTCTAAGATTAGACTTAAGCATAGTACATAAAATCATATGTTACAATGTCTTAACAGTTAATGAATATTTCAGCTTTAATCACAACAACACAAGAGCACATAACAGATATAAACTTAATGTAAACCACTCCAAACTCAATTGCAGGAAGTACGATTTTAGCAACAGAGTGGTCAATGTCTGGAACTCACTACCTGATTCTGTTGTCACCTTCACAAATCCCCACTCCTTTACCCTCAAACTAACATCTATTGACCTCATCCCATTCCTAAGAGGTCTGTAAGGGGCGTGCATAAGCGCACAATCATGCCTACCGTCCCTGTCCCATTGTCCCCAATTAGATCCCATTTCTTATATTTAAACTTATGTTTATCCTTATTTCTACCATATTGTAAGCGTTTAACAAAATAAATAAATAACATAAATAAATAAAGTGTTGAAACAGTCATAAGTGTGAAAAACGGCCATACGTCACCTTTTTCAGTGCTATTTATATCTTCAAACAGTCACTAAAGGAACCGTTGTAATTCAAAGACTACCTGTATAATATCAGGGAAATCTACAGATGCTAGTCACAATGCAGTCCTGACAGCCTAAATTGCTGTTTGGTGCTTGTGTTGCTATCCTTGGTGTACCACAAGGGGGACAACTAGCTTACACACACCACTGACTAGTGGCGCTCAGGTTGCTGGCTCTGCTGGGCTCCTCCTCCAGTCTTGCTCGCCCCGCCTCATGTTGCGTTGCCTCATGTCCAACACAGTGGTGGGATTCAAAAAATTTTACTACCGGTTCTGTGGGCATGGCTTGGCGGGCCTGACATTGCTTGGTGGGCATGGCTTGGTGGGCGTGGCAGGGAAAGGATATTGTAAAATCTCCATCCCCTCTCCATTCCAGGGAAAGGCTACTGCAAAACCTCCATTCCCTCCCCACCACACTAACCTGCTTTCCAGCTCCGTTCTCCTGTGCAGGGCAACAAAAGAAGACCCAGCCAATCAGCTGGGACTCAGGAGGCAGAGAATAGATTGGGAGCGGAGCCAGTCAGAGGTGATATTTGCTGGTTCTCTGAACTACTCAAAATTTCCACTACTGGTTCTCCCGAACTGGTCAGAACCTGCTGAATACCACCTCTAGTTCAACCAGGTCCAGCACCGATTTCTGCTGTCTGCACGCACAGATGCAGCTAGGTTTTTCCCATCAAAGTGGTATCTGTTTATCCAGTCACAATATTGCCTGCTTTCGAACTGCTCAGTGGGCAGCAGCCAGGAAGCGAGCAGCGGGAGCTCACCCCATCTTGCGGAGCCAGGCTCAAACCGCTGGAGTACAGACCATTTCTGGCTGGCAGTGGCAGCATCATTAAGCTACTGCGCCACCACATCCACTACTTTTATAATAAAATAGCAACAATCCGGGCTAGTTACTGTATAATAAGATGAACAAGTAGTATTACTTAAGAGCAGTCATCCAATGCTTGCAAATTATTTTTACCACTGGTGATGTTTCACTTTTGCACTTCACAGGTATAAAAAGGTAGGCTCCAAATATGCTTATAATAGCTCTTTTCTCACATCATGTATCACCGCTAACACACACACACACACACACACGCTCACACATACACACACTACGGTCACACATCACAATAGGCTTTTCTCTTTGCTTGTTTTTTGCCTGGTTCAATGAGTCTGCCACAGCTGGAGGTGCTTCTAGAACAGACCCAGCTAGATGGCAGAACATAACCAACCTTGGCTCATCCTGAAAGCTACTCTGCTGCAGGGGTGGGATTCAATTTTTTAACCATCTGGTTCTGTGGGTGTGGCTTAGTTGGTGGGCATGGCTTGGTGGTCATGTGACTGGCTGGGCGTGGCCAACTCAACATCACTCACATCGAGGCATGCATCTCCTCACCTGGCCTCTCATGACTGTGGGGATGCTGCAACAGTTGTAAGTGTGAAAAATGGTCATGTCACTTTTTTCAGTGCCATTGTAACTTTGAATGGTCACTCCACACAAGCAAAATACCAGCAAAGGAGGGGAAAAAACCTCCAGAGACGTTCCAGAGACAGGAAGTCTAGTCCTGCCAAGCATGTAATAAGGGTTAACGGAGAGGCAGTTTCTGTAAACAACACCAGAATGTTTCCTTCCTGCCTTCCTTACAGGATTAGGCCAATAATTTCTTCTAACAACCAGTTCTCCGAACTGCTTAGAATGTTAACAACCGGATCTAGCAAATAGGTGTGAAGCTATAGAATCCCACCCCTGCTCTGCTGGATGAGAGACCATCACAACATCCAGGTCCCCCAACGCAATGGCAAGTCACCTCTGTATTGTTGTTGAGATCTTTTGCAGAATACATTCAACTCAAACTAGACTTAACCATTCAAAGTTTGTTTAGAGCAGGGGTGTCAAACTCAAGGCTTGTAGGGCCGGATCTGGCCAGCGGGGTGCTGGCCTGGAAATAGCAACGGACTGGCCCATGATGCCTCTGGACAAAATGGGGCATGAGGGGGACTGCACACATCCCAACACCCCATTTTGGCCAGCAGAGTGTTGCAGGAGGCCATCCAGGCTGAAAACAGGGTGAGGGGGGGCTGCGTGTGGCCCCCCCCATGCCTCGTTTTGGCCGGCAGGGTGCTGCAGGAGACATCCATCTTGTTCCCCCCACACACACACCCTAGGCCCATGGAGGAGAAGTACAATGCTGATCTGGCCCTTGAAGAAATCTACTTTGACACCCCTGATTTAGAGTGAAAGTTGCTGGGCTGCAAACAGGAAATTGAGGTCAAATCCTTTTTTTTTTTTTTTTTTTTGGCCACAG
Source organism: Pseudonaja textilis (assembly GCF_049901715.1). Taxonomy (NCBI): domain Eukaryota; kingdom Metazoa; phylum Chordata; class Lepidosauria; order Squamata; family Elapidae; genus Pseudonaja; species Pseudonaja textilis. Next base: position 22,987,447 of record NC_141993.1, read on the forward strand.
AAGTTGACTGGGTGATTTTGGATCACTCGTTCATTATCAGCCCAACCCACCTCACAGGGTTGTTGTTCCAATATGTTCCTCCCCCCCAAAGATACCACCCCAATTCTAAATGAAACTAAAATTATCCTGCCCCATTCAGAAAATCTTACAGGGGAGTCAAGATATAATTGCCTTTCATTATTCTTTCAATAAATAAATAGGACTCAGGTTGTTGGGGTCAATTATGCTGACTCTGTAAACCACTTAGAGAGGGCAGTAGAACACTAAGTCTAAATGCTATTGGTATTTTATTTTAACAGGAAAAGAGACTGGAGAGGAGAGGAGAGGAGAGGAGAGGAGAGGAGAAAGGCAATATAGTCATCCAATGATTTTTACATTCCAAATTATAATATCTCTGAAGAACATGCATATATGTGTTTTAAAATTCAAGTTGTGTTTATGTTGTGTGTTATTTGCATGTTATAATTCAGAATGTATCTCTATTGTATAATTGAAGATAGAATTTAAGGTCACTTAGAAGTGGAAAGGTAAGATAAAAATGACAATGTCATATGAAAGAAAGCATTTTGCAGTAGGTCTGAGTGTAGATATTATTCTATTCTGCTCATAACCAAATTGTCAGCACAAAGAGTTCGGTGTCAGAAAGCAAAAATCAGTGGGAGAGAAAAAATACATCCGTCCAAATACTTATGAAGAGTAAAAATAGCCTCTCTCATTTTTATCTCTTGTTAGCATTGGTATTCCCCTATTTTCTTTCCCTTAATTCAAGGACAATAGAAGTCAAAAATGGAAAGTAAGACAATTCTAAGGGATCAAGTGATCACTGCCCCCCCCCAAGAGGGACAGTGAATTTAGGGAAATTTTGGAAAACGGGGAACTGAGGGAGGAGTTACAAGGATACAGACAGAAACAGGGATAACATTCAGATCCTGTAAAAGAGATCTCTTTAAAGTTACACCAACAATTATCTTCACGAAGGTTAGGGTCCTCCAAGTTGGCAAGACCAAGCAAATGGCAAAGATTTTAGTAAGGGATCCTTAATGCTTCGGTTCAATCGTGTCCAATCCTCAGAGTCAGCCTGAATAAGGTGTTTCACCTGGCAAGGTGTTTCAGAAGTGGTTTGCCATTGCCGCTTTCCTACAGCAGAGAGACGGTGATGGACCCAAGGTCACCCAGCTGGATTTGTTCCTAAGATGGGTATAGAACTCCCAATCTTCCGGTTTCTAGCCTGGTGCTTTAATCACCAAACTGGAGGAAATCCATAATAATAGGACTTTTCCAATTTCATTTACACTGAATTAATTAAGGTGAGACCTGTTTGAGGGACCTTTCCCCAGGGCTCTCAACATCTGGACTGAGTTTGCCTCTCCTAAGAAGAAACTTCAACTGACTCACTCCCATCTTTTCCAGAAGAAACTCAAGTACAAATAAAGATAGTCCTTACAAGAGTTTATTTAGTGACTGTTCAAAGTTACAGTGGCACTGAAAAAAAGTGACTTTTGACTATTTTTCACACTTATGACCAGTGGTGGGATTCAAACATCACTCACCAGTTCTGTGAGCGTGGCTTGGTGGGCGTGGTGTAGCTTGATGGGCGTGGCAGGGGATGGTTACTGCAAAATCCCATTCCCTCCCTCCCTACCCCACTGACCTGCTTTCCAGCTCCATTCTCCTGTGCAGGGCAACAAAAGAAAACCCAGCCGATCAGCTGGGACCCAGGAGGCAGTTGGGGGAGGGGCCAGTCAGAGGTGGTATTTGCTAGTTCTCCGAACTACTCAAAATTTCCACTACTGGTTCCCCAGAACTGGTCAGAACCTGCTGAATACCGCCTCTGCTTATGACTGTTGTCATATCCCCATGGTCACATGCTCAAAATTCAGATCAAAATGGCAACTGACTCATATTTATGATGGTCGCAGTGTCTTGTGGTCAAGTGATTGCTTTTTGAAACTTTCTGACAAACAAAACCAATGGGAAGGAAGATTCCTTTAACACTTGTGTTACCATGTTAACAACTGCAGTGCTTCACTTAACAACTCCGACAACAAAGGTCGCAAAATTGGACAAAATTCACTTAACAACTCTCTCCCTTAGCAATAGAAATTTGGGCTCAATTGTGATCGTAAATCAAGGACTACCTTTATCATGATTACTATGTTCACATCTTTCTCTGCGAAAGAATTCTATATAAAACAGAACTCTTGGGGCCATTCTGTAGAAAAAAAATAAAAAATCCATAAAGTGCTATGCTGGTGTGAAAGGCTTTATTGCATGACAATGATGGTCAATGATTCTGGATTATCTTTATTTTTAAAATAAATGCTAGTCTAACCAATGTAGGGATTGTGTGTAAATACACTGAAAAATTAACAGATTTTAATTGAACCAATAATTATCATTAAACTGTTTTAAGCACGACCCCATTATAGTCATTTTGCCCTTCTCCCCACATAAACTTTATTTACTGCATACCTTGTTCTGCATGTCCCATTCTGTTCTCAGTAGTGTCACTACAAGGTGTCTTGCATTATTACTGTTGTTGTTGTTGTTGTTGTTACTGTTACTATTAATAATAATAAAAATTCCCTTTTTAAATAAACAGTGTGCTGTCTGGGTGCAAATAATTTTAGGAAGTAATAGTCATAATATTTACAGTAATGTTCATTGCATTGGTATTAGTCATATAATAATAATGATATTTGCTTATCCATTTTAGCAAGCCTTCCTTATAACATTAGTCCTTCTCTTATATTTCCATGTTTCTAACTTCTGTTTTTATTGGCTAACCATTGAGAAAATGGGTCACAGGTTAGAAAATATTCAGTTGCTTCCTTTCCCTTAATTTTAAGCATTAGTTTATTCATTTCTGCACACTCAATATTAAAAAATATTTTTTTTAATTACATTTTCATCTGTAGGGATCTCTTCACTGACGAGGTATCTTGTTTATGCAGGTAGATTTTATTTGTGAATATTGGATTGAAAAGACAACTACAATTTAGTGTATTTTAGACAGGATCCAAGGCCAAATAAGATACAAACACAACTGAAAAAACAAAAGAGTACTGATTACAGAATCTTCAATTGCTGCTTTTTTGATTATGTGCCATAAAATTGCTTTCAGCTCCTAGCAACCACATAGGTAGAATTTCTCCTGATGATCTATCCCTAAAGTTATTTCTTTGTATCTCCCCGTGGTATACTCATTACCTTTATAACTGAGTTCATACACCTTGCTGCTGATCATCCTCTTCTACATTTTCCTTCTACCTTTCCCAGGATTAGAGTATTTTTCAGAGAATAGGGTCCTTGCTAATATGCCTAACAGCTGTGGTAATGCAGTGGTTAGAATGCAGTACTGCAGGATAATTCTGCTGACTGCCGGCTGCCAGCAGCTCGATAGTTCAAGTCTCACTGGCTCAAGGTTGACTTGGCTTTCCATCCTTCCGAGGTCGGTAAAATGAGGACCCAGATTATTAGGGGCAATATGTTGACCCTGTAAACTACTTAGGGCTGTAAAACACTATGAAGCAGTATATAAGTCTAAGGGCTATTGCTATAGCTAAGTAAGATAATTTGAGCTTGATCATTTGGGCTTTGAATGAGAATGTGGGTTGATTTTTGCAATGAACTATTAGTTTGTTTTCTTGGATGTCCCCATACTGTTATTTTATGACTGTCATTGTGATTTATTATTGTATCTTATGATTTATGATTGGCTTGTATGTACACTGGGACCTTATGCACCTGAGACAAATTCCTTTTGTATCCAATCACACTTAGCCAATAAAGAATATTTTACTCACTCTCTCACTCACTCACTTTCGCTCTCGCTCCCTCCCTCCTTCACTCTCCCTCCTCCCCGCTCTCTTCATGTCCCTCTCATTCCTCTCCCTGTCCCTCTCTCATCTATGATGGAAAACTACTGTGCCACATAGACAATATTTTGCTATCATTTAGTTTATAAAACTACCCTTTAGGTAACTGTGAGCAGGCAAAACAAAACCATTAATATTCTCTATACTGCAAAAAAAAACATCCCACTTCACTCACTTTTCACAAATAAAAGCAAGCTGCCTGGTAGTCTATTTTACCTATGTACATACCTAGAAGCAACTGGTTTCACATCAAAACTTGTATGAAAACTATTTGATTGATCTTTGACATGTTTTATTTTCCTCTGTGTTAAGCGGTTTGCCTCTGTCCGCCCCAAACTTATAATTTTGGTTTGAGCATAATCCAGATACATAGCCATAATAACAAACCAGTGACCAGAATGATACTCTAAATACAATGATGTTTTTTTGACAGTTGCCGGTGATTAACTTTCTAAATGAATTACGTATTTCTCTGGAAATGTTGCCCTGGTGTGAAATATTGACTGATAGTCTGTATTTATACCAAACGCACACTATACATTAGGACAAAGATCTGGAAAATTTAAATACAAATGTATCACCCATATTTATGGATAAAATGCAACTTTCATACTATCACAATAGCACACAGTTAATAACTGTAAAAAAACACTTCAAGAAACATTCTCAAACTCTTAAGTTCCCAATTGACCAAACGAAACCCTTATACTGGGTAACAATAGCAATTGCAATGCATGTGCTGAATTCGGGTGCATTCAATAAATATTTAGAGTAGAAGAGGTAGAACTTCCTTATAGTTTTCAAACTATCTAGCTTTAAAGTCCCATCATCATCATCAACAAAATCATCACATAAAAATAATAATAGTAATAATAATAATAATATCCAGTGGTACTCGGCACACTGAGTGCTGTGCCTAAAGACCTAGGCAAGCACTTGAAAACAATTGGCACTGACAAAATCACCATTGGTCAGCTGCAGAAGGCCACCTTACTGGGATCTGCTCGCATAATCCGTCGATACATCACGCAGTCCTAAACACTTGGGAAGTGTTCGATTAGTGATTTGTGATATGAAACTCAGCATAGTTATCTCGTTTGCTGTGTACACTGTTGGTTTTTGTGAAGAAGAAGAAGAAGAAGAAGAAGAAGAAGAAGAAGAAGAAGAAGAAGAAGAAGAAGAAGAAGAAGAAGAAGAAGAAGAAGAAGAAGAAGAAGAAGAAGAAGAAGAAGAAGAAGAAGAAGAAGAAGAAGAAGAAGAAGAAGAAGAAGAAGATGGTTGGGTCACATAATAAGACAGATGTTTAGTCTAGATCTGGCATTTCTGTCTACCTATTGAGTCCTTCCCAAGGAATTGGAATAGAAAGTTGTTTAATAATCTTTAATGTATTATCACAGGATATAAGCTATTCCAAGTAAAACTTGGGCTTCCTGCCTGAGCCGGAGGTTGGAGTAGAAGACCTCCAAGGTCCCTTCCAATTCTGTTATTCTATTTCAGGGGTGTCAAACTAGCTTGGGCTGGATGTGTCACGTGCAAGCCACACCCACCTCAGCTCTGCAAAGGGAAAAAACATGGTGATATGTCATATGATGCCAATGAGACACCCATGTTCGGTTCTGTTCCGTTCCATTCCACTCCACTCCATTCCATGTTTTGCAATTGATTGAAGATGATCTTGTCAATGTCAATGGTGTTTAAAAAGTGCTCCAGAAGTTTTGGAATTATTATTATATAGGCAAAATGTGAAGTCACTGCTGCCAGTTTGTAACTATTGGTGGCTTTAATAAGCATTGAGAACCTAGGAAGTTGTAGTGTAGCAGTGTAATATATATGCAGGTCCAAGAGTGTGTCCTTTTGTAACTGACAAATGGAAATGTTATCAATGTGCAGATTTTCTAAGTGCCAGTCAAGATTTTTTGGTATGACATGCATGTCACTAGATCCACCACATCTGTGAAAAATTATGGCACAAATCTTTCAATTTCACCATTCAAAATTTGATACTTTGCAGTTTTCTCCAATTCTTTATCTTCTATTCTACTATCCCCTTGTATTTTCATATCAATTATCCACCTTTTCTTCTTTTAAACCATAATTAAATCTGATGTGTTATGAGCCAAGACTTCATTAGTTTGCATTTGGAAATCCCACAATATTTTAAACTGCTCTTTTTTACTTTTTCAACTATATGCTCCCATCAATTTTATGTTACTGATACATGATAACTTTTATAGATGTTCCAGTGAATGACTTTGGAACTTCGTTATGTTGTTTTTTTATAATTTGTTCATGTGATCTTCTTGCATGACCTGATTATTATGGTTTGTACCACAGTCAGTCAGAAGTTTAGACTGGATTTAGGAATTTTGTCCACCTATTGAATCCTTTTCTTTCTTTTTTTGAAAAAAAGTTTTATTGATTTTAACAACGAACAAAAACACATAAAACATGAAACATAAACATAAAAGCATCGTCCTCCTTCATAAATTTTGAATTTAAATTTTTATTAAATCCTTTTCAACAGTCTGGGAGAGGCAGATTTGTTATTTCCTTGAGGTCCTTGCATGACCTGATTATTATGGTTCATCACACAGTCAGCCAAATGTTCAGGCTGAATTTGGCATTTTTTATTCATCTATTAAGTCCCTCCCAAGGACTTGGTAATAGGCAGCTGTTGATGTTTTATGATGGTATTAGATATAAGCTGCCTTCTGCAATTGACTGATGGTAAATTTATAATATTTGTTAATATTATCTAAACCATTTGAACTCTCTTAAGCAGACATCTGCTTTTAATAATTTAAATTAATGCACTGGAAATAAGTACTTCAAATTATCTGGAATCCACACTGTATATTAGACATTAATACAATTGAGCGACCCCAGAAGTATTTCACAAGAACAGTACTACACCCCTCTGCTCACAACAGAATACCTTACACCACCAGGCTTGAGATTTTGAATCTGGACAACCTAGAACTATGCTGCCTATGGTTTGACTTAAGCATAGTTTATAAAATAATTTGTTTTAATGTGCTACCAATCAATGACATTTTCACCTTCAACTGCAACAATACAAGAGCACAAAATAGATATAAACTTAATGTACATCACTCCAAACTTGATTGCAGAAAGTACAATTTCATCAACAGAGTGGTCAATGCCTGGAACACACTACCTGACTCTGTTGTCACATCCCCAAACTCACACCCCTTTTCCCTCAAACTAATCACTATTGACCTCACCCCCTTCCTAAGAGGTATGTAAGGGGTGTGCATAACAGTGGTGGGATTCAAAATTTTTTACTACCAGTTCTGTGGGTGTGGCTTAGTGGGCATGGTGTAGCTTGGGGGGCATGGCAGGGGAAGGATACTGTAAAATCCCCATTCCCTCCCCACTCCACTAACCTGCTTTCCAGCTCTGTTCTCCTGTGCAGGGCAACAAAAGAAGACCCAGCCAATCAGCTGCGACTCAGGAGGCAGAGAATAGCTGGGGGCGGGGCCAGAGGGCGTATTTGCCAGTTCTCCAAACTTCTCAAAATTTCCGCTACTGATTCTACAGAACTGGTCAGAACCTGCTGAATACCACCTCTGGTGCATAAGCACATAATCATGCTTACCATCCCCCTCCTATTGTCCCCAATTAGTTGTACCCATTTCCTGTATTTATACTTATGTTTATTATCTTGTAAGTTATTGACAAATCAATAAAACAAATAAATAAAATATTTAACCTAAGCAAAAATGTATATAGATTCTTTATTTTTCATATGCATCTTAGTTTATTAAGGCACCATAAAAACATCAACCTCAAAGTCTATATGCCATTCCTATATTCATAGTTAAAATATTCCATAATCTTTTCCTTAATCTAAACTAAAGAGTTAAAGTCTCTAAGTCAAAATACAAAGTAAGTTCAAAGTTTGATGTTCCACCTGCAATGTTAATCCTGTATTTTATTCAAGGCACTCTCTGACTAATCTAATTCTTTGAAATGCTGACTTTTTGACAGCAAGGTGCACAATAGAATAGAGGCAAAAATGATGATGATGATGATGATGATGATGATGATGATGATGATGATGATGCACAGATTTCTTGAAAGACCTAACCCAGGAGTCTGTAACCTTAAACACTCAAAGAACCATTTGGACCCGTTTCCCATAGAAAAGAAAACACCTCGAGCCACAAAACCTAGATGGGCATGGTCAACTCAATGTCACTCCTACCCAGTCACATGACACCCCTCGCCACGCCTACCCAGGTTTTGTGGCTCCCAGTGTTTTCTGTGGGAAATGGATTTCCCTCCCTTCCATTTCTGCTTTTTTTTGTGTGTGTGTGTTTTACCTTCTCAGACACGGGGACAAGAAGAGTAATTACATCCTCTCTCCATTCCACTCTGATCATACAAAGATGCAAAAGACATGCTCTTCTCATCTAAACTTTTTCTCCACTACTCCTAGGGATGTAGATCTCTTCTAGTGAACCCCTACATCCTTTTCCTAATTTAGCTTTTCTTGATTTTGCTAGTCAGGGAAAGTGAAAGTATGCTGATTATTTTGGTAAAAGTAAAAGGTAGGATTCTCCTTTTTTTCTATTTTACTTTTCTCCATCTTTAGCACCTAGAATGCTAAAAGTAGATAAATAGGTACCATTTCAATGGGAAGGTCACAGTGTTCTGTGAGCCTCGGTGTACAGTCATGCTGCCACATAACCATGGAAGTGTCTTCATAGAATGCTGGCTCCCTCAGCTAAGAAACAGAGATGAACATCACTCCCTAGAGTCAGGCACAACTGGACTTTATCTTTATCTTTACCTATTATCAAAAGAAACAATCTGCTTTTCCATGAAGACCTAATATGCTGGTCTAATTAATTTTGCTATTTTCAAAGGCACTTTCATCAGGAAAAAAAATATTCTTTTTTTTTTAGTCCTTCTCCCATTTATCTGTGTAAAACTTTTTTGGATCACAATCTTATTGAGCTTTTTGCTTTTAAATTAAAATCCTTTTAAATGTAATGTGTTTTTTCCTCTTCTTATAATAAAAAAAAGAAAAAGAAGGCACTCGTGGGGAGTCTGATATTCACTGCCATTCAAGCCATCTTTCATCGATTGTAAAGTCATTAAGTCCAAAGATATTCAATAAGAGAGAATTTGGGGTCAAATGTCCATTAAGGCTACACCACAGTGAGGGGGCATTGTACTGTAAATCCATCAGTTCCTAGCCAGGTTCCCAACTAGAAATCAACCACAGGAAGTTGCCCTTTGCTTTCCTTGCAAGGAACAGCTCAGAAGTAGATGATCCCAAGGATCTCTCTCCACAAGACTTAAAATGGACACCTAACATTAAAAACGTCATCAAAAAAACACAACGAAGAACGTTCTTTCTGCGCTGACTCAGATAGCTTAAACTGCCCAAGGAGCTGCTGATACAGTTCGACAGAGGAATTATTGAGTCTATCATCTGCACCTCTATAACTGCCTGGTTTGGTTCTGCAACCCAACAAGACAGACACAGACTTCAGAGGATAATTAGGACTGCAGAAAAAACAATTACTACCAACCTGCCTTCGGTAGAGGACCTGTATACTGCAGGAGTCAAAAAGAGGGCTGTGAAAATATTTACAGACCCCTCACATCCTGGACATAAACTGTTTCAACTCCTTCCCTCAAAACGACGGTATAGACCATTGCACACCAGAACAACTAGACACAAGAACATTAAATTTCCTGAACGCCATCACTCTGCTAAACAAATAGTTCCCTCAATACTGTCAAACTATTTACTAAGTAGGCATTACTATTACTATTAATCCTCCCATCCTTCCTTTCACCCATCTCCTCCCACTTATGACTGTATTACTATAACTTTGTTGCTTGTATCCTAATGATTTTTATTGACTGTTTCCTAGCATGATTTGATTGCTTATTGTACCGTATGACTATTATTAAGTGTTGTACCTTATGATTCTTGACTCTTGACAAATATATATTTTCTTTTATGTACACTGAGAGCATATGCAACAAAGATAAATTCCAATAAAGAATTCTATTCTATTCTATCTCCAGAGGGATTTTCAGAAATAAACTCCTGGCAGATAATTCTACTGTAGCATGGTCCTTCTTCATGGAAGTGCCCACAGATTGCATTCAAAACCTCTTAGTCCATGTGCTGGGGAATATATCATTCCAACATTTTTTTTCCCAGTAGTGCAATTGTAGTATATTTACATGTTGTTGGAGTAGATGAGAACAGGAGGTATGCTCTGAACAAATTTGGGTCTGGTTTTGGGTCTGGCTACTCTAGAGAAAAGGAGAAACAGGGTGACATGATAGCAGTATTCCAGTATTTGAGGGGCTGCCACAAAGAAGAGAGGGTCAAATTATTCTACAAATCACCAGAGGGCAGGACAAGAAAGAATAACAGTTGGAAACTAACCAAAGAGAAAAGCAATTAAGGAGAAATTTCCTAACAGTAAAGACGATTAACCAGTGGAAAAGCTTGCCTCCTGAAATCGTGGATGCTCCATCACTGGAGGTTTCTAAGAAGGGACTGGACAGTCACTTGTTGAGATGGTATAGGTTCTCCTGCTTAAGCAGGGGGCTGGACTAGAAGACCTCCAAGATCCCTTCCTATTCTATTCTATTCTACTCCATTTGCTTAAAGATAGCTTAATACATAGAGGGGAAGAATGGACAGCCCTGGAGAATCTAAAATCTCCTCTCCGCCAAAAAGAGGAAGAAATTATACTAGTATCTACAGAATATGTGGCAGTATTTCTCAACTCCAGGTTGAAGTCCACATATCTTAAAACTGATGAGGTTGAGAAATGGTGATCCAGGAGATTGTTGCCTGGGGAAACATGGGGAGAGGATACCCTGCAGCTTTGCAAGCAATGTGCTTTCTTTTAGAATAGGTGTGGTAAATAGACATTTCCTCTTTCTGCCCTACTGCAGTTGCAAGCACGTTCAAAGAGGCTAGCTCAAAATAAATTATAAAAGGTACACATCTGAAATCTCTGAGCAGTTGGGAAGGGAGATTTGTGTAGCTATCAAATCACCTTTCCCCTTCAAAAGACCCAGGGAGATAAATGCCAACTCAGAAGGCAAAAGAATGTGTAACAAAAAGTTTTTTTCCAGTGAAGAGTGCAGAGTTTCAATGTTGCAATCAGAAAGATTGTTGCTGTGTTTGTGTGTGTGTGTGTGTTTTAATTTAAATATGCCATCTCTGAGTCAGAAATAAATCAGCTCAGCTGCCAAAAACACTGCCCTCCCCAAAAAAAAAAATATGAAACTGCTTCTGGTACATTACAAAGCTTCTGTCTGGATGTGCCCTAACAGCAAAATTGAAAGCATGTTTACTCAAAAGTCAGCCCCACTGGGTTTAAAAGAGTTTTCTGCCTTAATAAGGCATTGTTCCAAAGAACAAGCTAAGAAATATGTTTAGGACTGTTGTCATTCAGTCTGATTCTCTAGAGTAGCGTTTCTCCAACTTACTGTAAAATCAGTCATGGAATTGCACACATTTTATAAAAGAAAGATGGGCACAGAACATCTCTAAGCCTGTAGGACATTTTTTAATAAGATCTTATAAGCATCAATAATGATATATGAATGTTGCTATGTTAGAAGGTCAGATTCATAACAGAGGTGGTATTCAGCAGGTTCTGACCAGTTCTGGAGAACAGGTAGTGGAAATTTTGAGTAGTTCGGAGAACTGGCAAATCCCACCTCTGACTGGAGATTTTACAGTATCCTTCCCCTGGCCATGCCCACCAAGCCACACCCACAAAACCAGTAGTAAACAAATTTGAATCCCACCACTGATTCATAAGTACAATGGCAGACACAAGAAGGGGGGAAAGAAAGAGAGAGAAAAAGAGAAGAAAGAAAGAAAGAAAGAAAGAAAGAAAGAAAGAAAGAAAGAAAGAAAGAAAGAAAGAAAGAAAGAAAGAAAGAAAGAAAGAAAGAAAGCTCTTAGTTCTTTCCTGTATTTTTCTGCATAACAGCTTAGGAAAGAGAGTCAATTTTCCTGGATTTTTTTTTTTTTTTATGATGAATGGGAAGCTTCATCAGATGACAATGTCTGCGGTGATGTACCTTTAATGTTATCAATCTTTGACAGCTTTGAAGGAGGCTTAACGTCTGTTATATTTATTACAGTAGAACAATGATAGGGATGGGTGTCATAGCAACCATAGCCACAGCCACCTAACAGATCTTCTAGGTAAGTATGCTTAGAAATCACCTGTGGGATTTTTTTTTCCTGTTCCAATCAAATGCATGCAGTTCTGAGCTTTCAGGCTTAACAAAATTGAACTATTAGGTCAAGAACTCAAGATGGGATGCTTTTTATTTATCCTGGATTTAGACATGTTGGCTATTTGTGTCAGGGAAGTATAGTTATCCAAGGAGTAGTTAAAAAAAAAAACAATTATTAATTTTGTTAAAGCCCATGGTTGCAAATCAATGTTTTAATCAATCAAAACCAATTATTGAATCACTGAATCAAAAAGGACAAGAAAGCAAGTTTGGTTTTCCCCAAGTTCCTGCCCAATTAAGGCAGGTCATAGGGGCTCCCGGGCAAGCCCAAAACAAGAATACACCACCTGTGCTGTTCTCATGTGATGCAAGTTAGACAGCTTGAGGTGAACTAAATAATCCCTTTAAAGGGAAATGATATATTTCATTGTTTGAAACTTGCCACTTTACTGCCGTAAAAGATGGTCAAAAATGTGGGTCGAAAGAGCTCCTAGCAAGCTCCTAGTGAAATTAAAAGCAAACACATTTTGCTTTCACAATTCACATTCCACTTACTTGGTTTAATTTTTACAGCTGTAACAACAAAGCCCTTGTTTTAGGGTGCGTTTACCGAGGTCACTCTCAAAGGGGAATATTTGTAGCTCAGGGTTGACATGAGGAGTCCTTGGTGGTCTCTGAGCTCCTTGTTTTCTTCCAGACGTTTCATTACCGTAACTAGGTAACATTGTGAGTGCTAGTAAGGAGTGCTGCTTGCTGTCAGTTTATATTCTTATATTTGAAATGTAACTTATAATAATATAATATCATAGTATAATGTAATGTAATATATTATAATATAATAGGGGACCCGGTTGCTCAGTGGCTAAGACGCTGAGCTTGTCGATCAGAAAGGTTAGCAGTTTGGCGGTTCGAATCCCTACTGCTGCATAACGGAGTGAGCTCCCGTTACTTGTCCCCTGCGTAACGGAGTGAGCTCCTATTACTTGCCAACCTAGCAGTTCAGAAGCATGTAATAATGCAAGTAGAAAAGTAGAAAAATAGGGGCCACTTTGGTGGGAAGGTAACAGCATTCCATGCGCCTTTGGCATTTAGTCATGCCGGCCACATGACCCTGGACATGTCTTTGGACAGCGATGGTTCTTTGGCTTTGAAACAGAGATGAGCACTGCCCCCTAGAGTCAGGAATGACTAGCACGTATGCGTGAGGGGAAACTTTACCTTTACCTAATATAATTATATATTATATATAATAATATATAATATTATAATATACTATATTATATTATTATATAATATTATATTATATAACATAAGAAAATAATCATATATTTATAATATAAACTGACAGCAAACAGCAGTCCTTACTAGCACTGATGAAGTTACCTGGTTTGGGTAATGAAACATCTGCAAGAAAACAAGTGAGCTCGGAGACCACCAAGGACACTTTTCCACAAAATAATTCAATCGTTGTGCCAGGTAAACCAGCACCTGCCCTTCCTTCAAAAACTGTGATCGTATTAATTAGAGTTAGCCTATCATAAAAGCTGGATTGAAGGTCAGAATCCAAATGCTCCCACCTTAGTATTTTTTATGAGCAGCAAATTTGGTGGAGAAAAGGGGCTGATAGATTATCATTTTTCTTAAGAATGGAAAACCAGGAGCAAAAGGAAAGTATTGTGCACTCAAGCTTAGTTAAACGAAAAGCTATTCTGTTTAGTCTCACACCTCAAGCTTTTGGAAGCATCTGAGCCATATCCCTTCTTAACCTGCTATCAATCATGGTTTGCTTCTGGTTTTTTGGCCAATATAACTGTTTTTTATAAGGACTCAGTTTTTCCTGGCACTGTGATGTTAGCATGGAGCAATGTGTTCTACCTCCCCAATTTTTGTCTTCCCCACCACCCCAGATTTTTCTTACCACAAAAATATTTAGAAAGGAATATCTGAACAATGTTTATTTAGTGGTCATGCCAATATCTGGAAAAAGCCTTATACATAGAGAAGCCCAAAGTTACAATAGCTTGTTATTCTCTGCAAAAACAAAAAAAGGTCTTTTCTGGAACTCTTACACACAGTCAGGAATTAACTTGTGTAATTGAATTTTATACTAACCATGTTTGACAACTATTTATTCTTCCAAATATCAGACTAGAGGAAAGTGCTTCTCCCTGAAATTAGTGTATAAGTCTGGCTTGTAAATGAATGGGAAGGCAAGTAAAAATCAATACTCAAAAATAAATACAGAAGCTGACTTGAGATTTCTTGAAACAAGGAGATGGGATAGTTATCTCATGTAGTAACTCAGACCCAATCCTTTCTTCTATTGTGTTCAAGCATTTATAAAGGGATACATATGGGTGCAAAAGATAGATTTTCTATCATAGTAATAAAGCACCACTGAGTGGTTCAGCAAGTACATTTGTAAAAATGTAATCAATCAATCATTCAATTTCTAATTCAAATCTGTACCAATTTTAAAGAACAATTTGGAGTTTAGATAGTTTAACATACAATGGCTACCTGAAGTTCTTATACAACTTAAATGAATTGTCAGAGTGTTTTGGGATCTTAAGTCAGTTTCCTTACAAGAAAAAAAAAAGGAGGATTATCTATACAACCAGTGAGCCCTTATCATGTTATCCATGCTTCTATGTTCAAAGAACTTTCTTCAGTTCATTATGGGTAGATTGCACAGGATTGCCATGCTGGTGCCAATTAAAATCCATTTTTAGACTAAAGGTACAGATTCCCATTTCATATTGGTTCTTCTACTTGAAGCTTTTAAAATAGGATTAACCATCTGTCTCTAGCCATACTCAGGGATTGTTGTTTTTACAAATATTTTTAACATAAATTCTGGAGGTCATCAATCTCAGCACTTAATTCACATGTGATCTCTCTTGTAAACATTTTGTATACATTTCTGGAGAAAGAGAGAGAGAGAGACTTGTTTCAGGGTAGATATAGAAACATCCATTAGCCTGAAACACAGACAGCATAGGATTCCAGTTTGCTAAGCTGTGAACAAACGAAGGCTTGTTTCTGGTGGAAAGCAAACACCTATAGAAAAGCAATCACATATATAATTAGAGGTAGGCAGCACATTCATTAAATTCACTGGAGATAGGCAGCACATTCATTAAAAGTTAATTTATTGTCATATAACTCCAACAATCAGATTTTTTTTCTGCTTCTGTCTGATTACTCTTTTCCCACCCACATTCTAATGAGTTCATGCATTCTTTATCTATGAAATTCAGTTCTTGGTTTATTTAAATGATGAAATTGTCTAATTTATTCTATTTGATTTCATACCCTACTGTTTGACTTCATGCTCTACTCTGTGTCATACTGAGATTATTCCTCAATTTCCCCATGTGGAAATACTATGGTGGAATTGCCACTTCTCCAGATATAACTATATATAGAGAGAGAGAGACTTGGGTTATTTTGAGGACATGGTGATCTCTTAAAAAGACACATGGAGCAAGAACAATACGGAAAAATATGTCACATTGGACATGCAAAAGAGAACAGGTGATGTTTTAATAGATAAAAGGGATGTATAAACAATAAGTGACCTGGATAATTTTTCTATATCAGATTTTTAAAAAGATTTGTTAAAGTTTTCAAGAATCTCATGAGAAGAAAGAAAGAAGAAATGAAAGGAAGTAAAGTTCTAGGACATTATTTGAATGGACTAAAGATTAAGATTGTTAGAAGTAAAATGAAGTACTGTAAAATTGGTTTATTTGATCAAGGTTAAAATACATATGTTCTTATTTCTGGTAACCTTTAATGAACTTTTATTGACCACAGGACTGAAATGACAATAATAACTATATATAATAACTATTTTCCTTTAGTTTGTATTAGTTTTTATTATTATCATTATTATTTTTGTTTTAACCATTCAGTCGTGTCCAACTCTTGGTGACTTTATAGGCAAGCTACTCTGTCAAGCACAGCTTCTGTCAATTGTTAGATTCAACTTTGTATCGGTTTTGATGTTATATTATAGTTATGATCTTTAATAAAAGACACAATGGATAATAGCATGGGTTTACATGATCATTTTCATCTATATCCCACAAGTACTCCAGCCATAAAAGTCCAATGTTGTCCTATTGTATCATTTGAAAATAACATCAGCATATGCTTACTTTCTTCAGCAATTATAATTTTGAATAAAATAGATTTCAAGAATGACCTCATGAAGAAATTTCCAAGAGCTAAAATATGTCCTTACTGTACTGTTGAATTTCCATTTGTGGTTTCATTGTAAGTAGACATTAATCTACTCCTACCAACGTTCATTTCTGGCGCCAGTGAATTTCATCTCATAAATATGGGATTATACTAGAAACTGACCCCTTGTTCTCACAAATCCCCGTTACCCTTATATTATATTGTCCAACAAAAAAGTCACATTCAAGCAACAAAGAACAAAGGGCAGAAAACAACAACACCTGCAATCATTTAAAATATTCAGGGTACTGGAAGCTAGTCAGATATTTCACTGAACAAATTAAGTATAGGGTATACAAGAGGAGAATACTTCAAGAATACTTAATAAGGTGTATTGTTTTGCAGTGCTGTTGATGAAAATATTACCCAAGGTGTAATAGAACAGGAGTGGAATATACAAAAGTACAGTATATGGAGACATAAGATTGGAGTTAATGTTTGAATTGTGAAGCAAGTTCCTTAAAATGGACCTGCTTGAATTCAATTCAAGCAGCAAAATATATTTTAACCACCATTTACTTATTTTTTTAAAAAAAAATATTGGAATATCATACATGTTGTACCCAAAACATAAGTGGTTACAAAAGAATAAGGGAGCTTTGTTGGTGCAATAATATTCAGTATATGATATAATATTACTGTTTAGGGGAAATGCCTCTAATGGTAAGTAGTTTTTAAAATTAGGATTTATCTGAATGGCCTCTCATATAACCTTGGGCATTAACGGTGGATTGAGAGGAAAACAATCATTATATCCTATTCCCCTTGAGTATCCTCTTCACTATTTCACAGAGCACTTTTCAGTTTTCCAATTTTATATCTAATTTCCTGAAACTCAAGTGCCATATACATTATAATGGCAATTTTTTCCCAGATCAAGGAAATGCTACAGCTCTGAAAATATCAAAAGGAAATTATTTTTTACATAATAGAGGATGAGGAATATGGCAGATATTTATTCATTTATTCATTCATTTATTTTTTGCAGCACGTAAAGTGCAGTGGCCTTCTACTGAATCATAAGTTTTTTCAGATGTTAGAAAAAAGAACAGAAGCACACAAGAACTGTGGAGATAAGCCTACGCTGTGATGTGGTGGTGCTAATGAATTTTAATTTGCAAATGCATCTGTGTGCATACCAGGACAGATGCAACCGCTAATGACTTAATTGCGTGACAATTCACCTGTCAATTTTGCTAAGGTGTATTTGAAACACAGGTGCATCAATATAGGGAAGGCTATTATTGTTGAGAAATGAAAGGGCACGTATCACTCTCAGAAGAAAAATCTCACGAAATCTCAAGCAGGCTCTAATGGCTCAAAGTTTCACCAAAATCTCATGAAAAATGACAAATCAATTTCCAGCTATTATATGTTGTTTCCCTGCTGTCATAGATGGAGTCCTCTGAGCTCCAGGTGATGATGAAACTATTAAATAAGTAAAGATCAAGAGGCTCCAGGCTAGCTTTGAAAAGCAGCTTCTCCTAATGATCAATTGCTGTGTACAATGTGCTGATGAAAACTACTGAAGACAGAAGAGAAGAATGGAAATCCATACACCATTTTATGTATTATTTATCTAAAGTTTTGCTCTCATTTCATCTTCTATTCAGACATTACTGCCCTCCAGTGATAAAAAAGACCAATAGCATAAAAATTCCCAAAGAGTTTATGCTCTGCCATGGCTTTAAAAAAAATAAAAAACATGCATTGGCAGAAACATAATTATTCCCCTCTATTGTGTTTTGTTTCTACTTTTTACTGCTTTTTCTGTTGGTAAAATAATCATCTACCTTATCTCCAGGCTAGACTTAAGTCACATCAATCAGAATCTCTATACAAAAAGGGAGGAAGAACAAAACTTGAAAAGAAACCTTTCATACATGGTGCTCTCCACGTATGTTGGATTAGTTCTAATAGAAGTTGTGTATCAACAATTCAAATTGAAGCAGAAGCTTTAGAGAAACTGCACCTTCATTCCAGTGGTGGGATTCAAATTTTTTTACTGCCGGTTCCACGGACGTGGCTTTGTGGGCATGGCTTTGTGGCTGTGGCAGGGAAAGGATACTGTAAAATCTCCATTTCCCCCCCGACTCTGGGGGAAGGTTACCACCAGTTCTTTGAACTACTCAAAATTTCCACTACCAGTTCTCCAGAACTGGTCAGAACCTGCTGAATACCACCTCTGCTCCATTCCTCAGGTAATGTCACATATTAAAATACTGGCTTCAGCTGTGGGAATTAGTTAAGTATACAGGAAGTTCTCCACTAGATTTTCAATATGAAAGTAACAAATGCCAAAATAATTAAATAAGGGACAATCTTTTACAGGATTTGCACAGGAAATTAAAAACTCTTTTTCCAAACTGCTTTGTCATCTAGAAATGACTAGGGAAGACCCAAGGGAAAGAAAGTTAACAACTTGAAGCATCATTTTTTCTTTTAATGATACCATAATATCTTGCAAGGTAGTGCCTGGGCAACTGAATGGAGTGTTTACTGGCCGGATGCCGTTCCTGTCATCGATGCAGAGTTATATTCAGCTGATACATTCTCATTGTGCCCAGGGAGAGAAATATCTGCCTCTAGGCTACCCACTACTCAAAGTTAATAACTTGAATCTAGCCCATTAATGTGTTCTGTATGTAAAGAAAGTTCGACCCTCATCCCTTCTCTCCCCCCCCCCACCACCAAATTAGGAAAATGCATCACTTGCTGCCCTCGGATGGAGCCTTGAGAATCAGTGGCTATATGCCTCCTCCCTTCCTCTTCCTTCATTATTTATCTAAAGAATAATGCCGAATAATATATCATTAGGATGTTAATGTTAATTAGTCCAGAGCTAATGAGTCAAGATGCTGCTTATTAACTGATAGCTCCAATAAACTATAGGACCACTATAACAGCATCATCAAGAGCAAAGCTTTTAAAAAACAGATGCTATCAATGCATTGAACATTTGGATAAAGGAAATATACAGTAAGGAGCTTGTGCAAATGAGAATAAGTGGGAATCCTTGGTTTTCTTTGAGCTTGGTTGTTTTCAGACATTTTGTTTACAGTGTAGATGACATCTTCTGTGCCAGAAGAGTGTGGAGTTTCTTCTCAATTTATATAAAGTAGCTTGACCTATCAATGTTGGTTAGGGTGTTGTTTTCTCTTTGGTAGTTCCTTGATTAGGCTGTTGTTTACTGCTTGATTGTTTATCTGAGTTGGTAGTTCCTCAATTATGGTACTGTTTGCTGCTTGATTGTTTTATGTTAATCCCTATTTATCTAGGTATTATTGCTAGTGATGACATGTTCTGGTTCTTACGTTTACTTTGTTAGCTCTTGTATCACCTCTTTGGAATGATGTATTTACCTCTATGTGCCTGTTGATGGTTGATTTGTCTGGATGTCAAGCTTTCAAGAATTCCCTAGCATTTTTAGATTTAGGGTAGTCACTTTCCCAGTTGAAATTATGATTATGTGTTGTGAGATTAAGGAATTATTTAACACCATCACTAGAGGTATTCAGAAAACAGTTCAAGCAATGATTGAACATTCCTTGAATCCTTAACACCCTAAGAATTATGGGCATGGAGGTTTATCTGTGTCCACTTGGAGGTTTATCTTTGTCCTCAGGGTCACCTGAGTAGTGCAAATGGATGTGGTGTCTTCTTGGAGCTGCTGAAAGGACACAATCCTTCCCAAGCTGCACACCCATTTGCACTACTTGGGTAACCCTGAGGACATGGATGAAAAAAAAAACTAGAATTTTCAATTGCCTCTTGAAACAGCATCTTTGGGACAATTTGGGAGGGGTACATTTTGGCACTGTAAATACTCAGCTTATTCACTAGTATACACTATATTCCCTTCTTCTCATTCAAATCAGTTCCCCTATGCTAATTTTAAAGCATTATACTATGCGAGTTTAAAATATAAATAATATATCTAGCCTAGTTATCAGACTATTAGACTATTGAAATGGAAATTGCCCAGGAAGATAATATAACCTTTATTCTGATCCTTACATTATCTCAATTGGTCCTAAATCAGAAGCTTAAAATGTTAGATTATGGCTTGCAAATTCCTGGAATCTAATCAAGTCTGAATTAAATATACCACTTACCTTTGAGTATACATCTTTTCTCCAGCTTTTTCATGATTGAAACAACCCAAAAGCAATTCTGGGTAAAACATTTAGAAGTGATGTTGGCTTGTATTGTCCCATAATACTTTTTTTCAGTTTTGCTTACACTGACTTGACTTAAAGCGCTTTTGTTCTATTTCAAAGCAACCAGTTTGAGCCTTTCAAACAGTGATTTTCCCTTTCAGGTCTCCTTATTTCATGTTAGACTATCTTTCCAGGAGCATCCATGGCACCTGAATGTTTTGTTTGTCAATAATAGATTAACTTGTTTTGCCAATACTTAAAATGAGCCCATAAGACAGATGTGATAGCTTGGATCTGTCTATCACTGCATTGCCCTGGAACATAAAAAATATTTTTTAAGGTTTATGGGTAATCATATTTTCAAAAATCAGTAACAAAGGCATGAAAAATTTCTGCAGGCTGAATTTAGCATTTAATGTAATATTTCAAATCTCATTAAATCCATCCAACTGTGGATTATTCCCCCAAGGGAAATCTTCTATTGTTTCAGACTTTTGAAATGGATAGAGAATAACACTTGAAACAATCCTGTTTATCAGAAGGAAGACAGGATAAAATATTCTCCATATTAGCCTGGCAAGCATACATCAAAGACTTATTTCTTTGGGATGAATTGCATAATTGCATAATGGCATCAATCCCTCTTGATTTATTTATTTATTTAATATGTTCATATAGTTGTATTATAATAGATTTCAACATGGTTTAATATGTTCATATAGTTGTATTATAATAAATCTCAACATGGTTGCAGTCCTATGAAATAAAATGCAAAATGCTGTGCAACATGACAGATGCAGTATAAAATAAAATGTGTATAAAGGGTAAAGAATAAAAAGTATAAAATTTAATGTATAGATGGTAATGAAAAATGAAGAGAAACAACTCCCAAACCATACAGAGCAATAAGGCAAATCAGGTCCATATGTCTTTGTTCAGGAATAGGTTCTGTGGTATATGCCTTTGGAGCTACTTCTAGATAAGTGAAAACAGAGACCCAGAAACCAGTCAAAAACTTTTTGACTATTCTAAAGCGGTCATATTTCTTTAAAATAATGTCTCAAAAGGAGACATTAAGTGAAGCAGCTGATTTGAAACAAGTGGTGTCTTTAAAATTTCTTTAGAAAAATTGATATGCAAATCATTCTCTGGGAATGGATGTGGCCACTGAGGTTGGATGTCCTCTGAGTATAACAGATTAACAAAATTGGAAGGAATCTTGGAGATCTTCTGGTCCAGGGGTGTCAAACTCTGGCCCATGGGCTGGATGCGTCATGTGCTGACCACAACCACGCCCGGTTTAGCGAAGGGGGGAAAGTCTGGATATGTCATGTGATGCTGCCATGACAATGTAAGTTTGACACCCCTGTTCTAGTCCAACCGCCTGCTCAAGCAGGAAATTTCAAATGGTTATCCAATCTCTTCTTAAAAACCTCCAGTGTTGGATCACCCACAACCTTTGGAGGCAAGTTGTTCCACTGATTAATTGTTCTAACGATCAGAAAATTTCTCCTTAGTCCTAAATTGCTTCACTCCTTGATTAGTTTCCACCCATTGCTTCTTGTCCTGTCTTCAGGTGCTTTGAAGGATAGGTTGATCCCCTGTTCTTTGTGGCAGCCCAAGTGATATTGGAGCACTGCCATCATGTCACCCCTAGTCTTTCTTTTAATTAAACTAGATATACCCAATTCCTGCAACAATTCTTCATATGTTTTAGCATTCAGTCCCCTAAAATACATTGTGCCATAGCTTCAATTAAAGTAGATTTAGATATATAAAGGAAAAGATAATATCTTTGTTTCCTCTGTGTTTCTATTTATGTGCATAGGCAATTCCTGCACATAGTTTACTCTCAATGGTAAGGAAAAGAAATTAGTGTTTTTTATTTCTCATGTAAATGTCTAATTAGTTCAACTTCCTTACACCTGAAGAAGACAAATAGTAAAACATTCTAGGTTATTTCTGATAAATGAATTCTGGTCTATAAAAGCATGGATTGTAATGTTAATCTTAAAAATTCTACAACATTCTTTTCGAGGTTTCAAGAGATTTGCCTGAAAAGGAAATGTAAAATTAAATTAACTACACCTTGGTTTGAATATATTCAAATTTGATCTCTTTAAATTGCCTTTAGAATAGAATAGAATAGAATAGAATAGAATAGAATAGAATAGAATAGAATAGAATAGAATAGAATAGAATTCTTTATTGGCCAAGTGTGATTGGACACACAAGGAATTTGTCTTGTTGCAAATTTGTTCTGCTTATTTGATAAGCAGAACAAATATTATGAAGGTTTGTAGGGGAAAGACAATGTTTATTATATAAAAATTATATTTACTTCTAAAATATGAAATAAAATCAGAGCAAGTTTTAATAACGAGGACAGATGCAGAAAATATTCCTAAGACAAAGAAGCAAATGAAATGAAGGAATATTTGGGGTGAGAAAATTGTTTCAAAGTGATAACAAAGTGATAACACATCTAATCGTGTTGCATTAAATGAATATAAATAACTAATTAATTGCTGAGAAGTCCAGAAATGAATAAGAAAGTTTAACTGTATTTTACAATAATTATCTTAAAGCAAATATGAAAGATTATTCAATAAAGGAGAAAACAGAAACAATACTTGTGATTCTACTTTTTTAATTTTTTAAATTAAACGAATGTATTTGTTTGTCAAATTCATTAAAAAAATAGTATCTCCATATCTCTATCAGAGCCAAAATGCATTATTCATAGAATTTGATATCACAGATTTCCCATATGACTGGGTTAATTTGAAAAATGTGAAAACATATGATTAGTACAAAATCAATATGAGCTGTCCAATATAATTTTCAATCATTTAAATTAACTATCTAAAGAAACCAGTGTGACATCTGAGCAAAGCTTTGTATTTTCTATTTCTGCAGTTATCAGGTTAAAAAAAAGGGAATGTTTCAGGGAAATTTGTTTTGGTTCACAATTTGTTACAGCTGTGCATTTAAAGATAACCCAACCCTATTTTCACTAATGCAAAAAACATCATTATGTCATCTCTAAATGTGACCATCTAGTCTCTGCTTAAAACAGATCTAATGATGGGCTCTCATCTTCTGAGACCATCTGTTCCCCTACTGAGTAAGCTTCATAATGAAATAATAGTTGCTACTATTTAGTCAATATAGTATTTTATTTAAATTGAACTACTTCTTTTGAAGCAGTGGTGACCAAATTTGCTCCATCACATTGACTCTATCAATCAACACTTGGAGTATTTGAAGATGGCTACCATATTGCTTTTTAATCTCTTTTTTATCCAAAACAATTGCTTCAGTCTTTCCTCCTGGTCTTCAGATGCCCCACAGTTTCTCTTGCCCTTGGATATATTTCATTTTATTGCTGTCCTTCTTAAATTGCCCAAAATCATGCCAGCGGTTGTCATGAAGAGGAGGATGGTTGTGATGATAACAATAACAACAAGTCTTCTACTGCATGGACCTCCAACCTTGGGTGCTAAAGGCCATGCCTAACCTTTCAGCAACGTGCTACAGATTATCAAGCGGGCAAGTTTGGGATAGTGACACTGAAGTTCTGTGTCTATTAGTTTATAAGTATTTTAATATATAAGGAATGTCATAAATAATACAGCTTAGCAAAGCATTCTTGGAGGCAATTTGTAAAGTCTGTTGCATGAATAAAGCAATTGTTCTTGAAGCATTAAAGCAGCTATGTCCTCCAAAAGGGTCGACCTATCATTTTTAAAGGTTTAACCCAGGGGTGTCAAACTCATGGCCCCTGGGCTGGATGAATCACATGCTGGGTTAGTGAAGGAGAAAAAAGTCACGATACATCATGTGATGACAACGTGACACCACGAGTTTGACAGCTCTGCTTTAACCCAGCTATCTACACATGTGCATAGAAATACTTTCCAATTACCATCATATAAGTGACAGTGTAAACCGGTGGTGGCTAACCTTTTTGGGCTCCTGTGCCGAAAATTGTGTGTGCATGTGCACCTGTGTATCAGCACCCAGAAGGCAATGCACATGGGGGCCCCACGCCCCCTGCACATGCGCACTCAGTCCCCATGCACGCACCGCACATGTCTGTGTATGCGTACATGTCTCCCACGCAACCCCCACGCATGCACACCAGATACTCAACAATCAGCTGGTGTGTGGATGGCATGCACGCATGCGCAATGGGGCTCTTCTGGGTGACCTCTTGCATGCCACTTCCAGCATGCATGCCATAGGTTCACCATCACAGGTGTAAACTCTGAATAAAAACAACTGACACGGTTGCGTTAATCTCTTGTAACATGCGGTTGTTTTAATGTTGCAAACAGGGCAGTTTGTAGAAACTGCCTCATGCTAATACTTTGTACAATCATACGAAACAACAATAACAATATTTCAAAATTGGTACCCACACAAGTATATTAGGGTTGTCACTTCAGGATTTCCAAACACATTCAACAGGATCTGAAGCAGGAGAAACTATCTCTTAATAAACTTTATTTTGCCTCAGGCCATGCTTAGGTTACCTATATAATATTCTGATTGAATATTAGGCACGTGTCATGTGTTCTTTGATCATTTTAATGACTAATGCCGGCCAATTGGCAAATTGGATTTTTGCCCTTGAACTTGTCATATACCAGCTGGAAACAGGGAAAGTGTCTTAAGTTGCATACACTATTTCCCATTATTGCTGCTCTTTTTCAGTCAGTACTTGGATTGGCAAGACAGCTTTATTTATGTGCAAAGATACAGTAGCGGGACAGGATAGCCTTTTTTATATGCAAAATATAGCGCTGGTTGTGAGCCAGTGACAACCAAATGTATGGCTGCCTTTAAAAAAAAATGTCAGGCCCTGATCTCTTCAGTAGCGACTGTGATATTTCATCAGCGCTAGTGGTTAAATGTAACTCTAGTCATTAGACAATTTAAAGTTATGAAAGTTCTCCATAGCTACTTCAGTGTTCTGAATGCTGTTCTTTTCCCAATCCTTTGTATCATAATTCTGTCAGCAGCCTTGCATGTTAATATACTGAAGGTTTATACCCAGTGTTCTAAAATGCCAGCCATGACATCAGAAAAGATTACTTCACTTATAGCCTCAGGAGAAACATGATGAAAGCCAGGTTCGGATGAATGGAGTCACATCTTATGCCATGCTGAGTGGAAAGCTCTGAGGGAATATTGATTGAGAAAATGGTAGTCAATTAGACATGACCTCATTATATCTTCTTCCCCACTCTGTGGTACTCCTCCCCCTCCTCGCCCAAAATGAGAATTGCATTTTCTAGACATGCTTGCTTATGGAAAGTGTTTAAAAAATGTTCTGTTTCTTTAATGCCTTCATATTCAACCTAATAATAACAGAATAACGGAAGGGACCTTGGAGGTCTTCTAGTCCCTCCTCAGGCAAGAAACCCTACACCATTTCAGACAAATGGTTGCCCATTCTTTTCTTAAAAACTTCCACTGTTGGAGCACTCACAACTTCTGAAGTCAAGTCGTTCCATTGCTTAATTGTTCTCACCGTCAGGTTGGTTCTCTCCTTGATTAGTTTCCATTGCTTCTTGTTCCGTCTTCAAGTGTTTGGGAGAATAGATTGACCCCCTTTTCTTTGTGGCAGCCCCTCAAATATTGGAAAACTGCTATCATATCACCCCCCTACTCCTTCTTTACATTAAACTACACATTCATGCAACGTTATTATTACTGTCCATGCCACCATAGACCTAATTACCATTAGGGGAATTCTACCTTTTTTCATATATAAATTAAAATCACCAGGAGTCTATTTTATAGTATTTATATTTCATGTCAAGGACTCTCTGCCTGAACCCTCATGTGTTTTCCCCTCTGGATAGAGTTCTGTTGTATATTCAGGGCCATTGGCTATTTTTCAGCAGAGCAAGGAAATGTTGCAATCTTGTTGAAAGCAAATAGGAAGAAATACACACAGCATCACTGCTCACAGGATTCAGATCTCTGCTTTCAATTTTATAAATTAGTAAGCCATGTTTTGGTTTTGCAATGTGAGACAAAAATACAACAAGGAAGTTGAGTAAGAGATTTTGCGAACCCAATAGACTTCCGGAATGTAAGAGTTTCATGTATTATTTTCCCATAACAGGGATGAGTAGGAATAAAATGGATCAAGAAGAATACGAGAAAACCGAGCTGATCTGCAGCTAATTTTATTTTGAAAATTTTCCACTGCCTATAGGAAGGAACTCTGAAAACATTTTCATGTGTGGTAAATTTAACTCCCGCTGCCATCTTGTGGTAAAACATATGATAACCCTATGGGAAAATTAAGAGTATTACAACCTACACCCACACAGTTTGGCACAGGGGAAGAAAAAGAAATGACAACAATGTTTTTCTTCAGTGTTGAAGAAAAACCATCAACCAAAACAAGAGATTAATTAGGAAGATAAACGTTGCAAAAGATCATAGTCAGGAAGTAATCCAATATAATTTTATGAAATCATGACGAACAATTCTATGTTAGCCTTCCAGGAAGGATTTGAAACTTCCCATATACAATTAAGGGCACATTTCACTTTTTTGCTACAATAGTACAAAGCAGAATTCAGTTGGCTGACAACAAATATTTAGATATAAAGGTTAAGTCTTGTTCCAACTTGGAGTAAAGTCTGAATATGGAGTAATTCGAGGCGCATTTGTCCTTGCGTTTTCAATATCCCCTATCTTGGTTCAAAAAGGCCCAACATGATCCTGTGAAGCCTCTCCACATTCCTTGCAAAAGGAAAACCAGATGCCAGTCAGAAATGATGCAACATTGCTGAAGCTAATGATGCTTCCTTGAGGCGGAAATCCACCATCGCATCTATCAAAGAAAGTAGGACCACCTTCTCCACTGTTTTACATCCTAACTGCATCTTGTTATAGGATCTTCATAAATCAGTGGTGGCTAACCTTTTTGGGCTCCTGTGCCAAAAATTGTGCGCACGCCTGTGCTCACGCGCTCGTGTGCCAGCACCCAGAAGGCAATGTGCATCCCCCCCACTCCCCCTACACATGCACATACAATTCCTCCACCCCCTTACCTGCACTGTGCCTCCCAGTTGATTTTTGGCCTGTTTGAGGCCTTTTTCGGCCTCCCAGAGGCTTGAGGAAAGCTTCTGTAGGCTTTGCAGACCGAAAAATGAGGCCATTTCGTCACTTCCGGTATTTTCAGAAATACAGGAAGTGATGAAATGGGCCTATTTTTTGGCCTGCAAAGGCTTTCTTCAAGCCTCTGGGAGGCCGAAAAAGGCCTCAAACAGCCCAAAAATCAGCTCTGAGGTGCATGCATGCACAGTGAGGTAAGTTTGCCTGCTGGCTCGCATGCCAGCACAAATGGCTTTGCATGCCACCTGTGGCACGCATGCCGTAGGTTCGCCATCATAATTATAAATTCTTCTTACCTTATAGGAGTGTCTATGGAGATTCTCAGTCATCCAGGTCATGGTTATCCCAAAGGTGCTTTTTCGAGACAATAAAACAACATTTTCATTCCGTACAT
Source organism: Pseudonaja textilis (assembly GCF_049901715.1). Classification (NCBI taxonomy): domain Eukaryota; kingdom Metazoa; phylum Chordata; class Lepidosauria; order Squamata; family Elapidae; genus Pseudonaja; species Pseudonaja textilis. Next base: position 23,015,532 of record NC_141993.1, read on the forward strand.
TGCAGGCATATCGGAAAAGCTTAGGAGAAACTTCAGCCAACATAACATACGTGCACACTTCAAACACAACGATACACTAAGCAGAAGCTTGTCCACCCCAAGGATAAAACACCCAGACATAAACTGAGCAATGTGGTATGTGCAGTACAGTGCAGTGAGCCATGTGCAGATCTGTCGATTGGGGAAACAAAACAACCACTTCATAAAAGCATGGCACAACATAGGAGAACAAACACATTACGACTAGATTCTAGACCATCTGCAATTAAAAGACACAGGCCACTCTTTTGAAGACAGCATGGTCCACATTTTGGACATAGAGGACGGCTGGTTTGAAAGAGGGGTCAAAGAGGCTATCTATGTCCAAATTGAACAGCCCTCTCTTAACAGAGGGGAAGGGAAATGTCATCATCTATCTCCAATCTACAACACAGTCCTTTCAACAGTTCTAAGAAGGCTCCACACCCATTTACACCATTCCAGTGACCTGATGACACAGATAAATCTCCAGGTGACCTTAATGACCTGCTGAAAGAATGAAAATGACCAGTTGTCTGCAAGGAGTATAAATCCTTCCATTCCCCAACATCCAGTCAGAACTGAAGAAGCTTCTTGGATGAGAAGTGAAATCTCTTCAAAGAAAAAACAAGGAAATCCAGTTGCCCCTTGGAAAAGCACCTTCGGGATATCTTATAGGAGGATTTTAAAAAACTAAGAAGGATATGAATATAATATACAGGTGGCTTACAGCTCCAGGAACCCTGCTACTTCCTCAGGTCTTACCAAATTAAATTACCAAATTGCACTATGGAATTGGAAAAGAGCCAGGAACAACCCAGCAGAGCTCTTTGTGGGGTACTATGTCCAATACTCAAAGTAGATCAGACATATTAACACTTATAAATGCATTTCTCTCTGTTCTTTATGTATGCATGCTGAATGGTATATATGAAATTCTATTATAAAAATCACTACTGTGCAAGTCTATTTTCTTCCTGCAATGCAAAAAATGGGATATGCTTCAAGAGATTAACAGTGGTTATGACATTCATTTATTGAAAATATTTTTCTGCTGCTGCTGCTGCTCCTGCATTTGAACCAGTTTAAATACCATTGTAAAACCAAATGTAAAAATTGATGAGAAGTCACTTCATGCAAAACCCAAATGCACATCTATTCTTCTTCATCATCCTCTTTTAACAACCCCATATAATCCCTTGTGGGGTGGAGTCTGGGCAACTGAATGGAGCTGAGTATTTACTGGCCGGATGCCTTTCCTGTCACCAATGCGGAAGTTTTTTTCAGCAGATATATTCACAGTGTGCCCAGAGATAAATATCTGCCCCAACCTAGAATTGAACTCACAGCGTTCTGATTGTAAGATGAGAGCTCTACCTCTAGGCCACCGCACCACTCAAATGCACATCTATTATTGAATCAATAGAATCAAGGATGTCCTCCAATGGGCCTGTCTATTCCCCAACTTTAGGACAGGAATGGCTGCATTCTTATCTTCCACACTGGAAGTGGAACGATAAATCATGTCCTTAATAGTCAGGCAGGCAATCTGTAAGGTTGGTCAGCCTTAGCAGCTAACACTTGGAAATGGACTAGCTGCTGAAAAGTGATTGAAAATATATCTGCATGTGTTCAATTTAAACAACACGGGCTATGGAAGCTTACATTAGATGAACATGTTGCATTGTCTATCAACATCCCAACATGAAGTAGATTTTAAGATATGGAGGAGATTGGCCACATTCGCTTTCTTGAGCAGGATCATAGTAGCAGATTTAACTTAGTTGAATGAAAGCTCTGAGGCCATTGAGATCAATTCATGTTCTGTGCAGAAACTGAATAGATCCCATAAACAAGTGCTGTATAAATTAACTATACATACGGATATGTTGTAAAGACAACTACAGTTTCACTTTAAATGCAAGGTAGAAAATACATTTGGCTCTGCCCAAATTGCTTCCATGTAGAATACAAAAGCAATAATTAGTTGTCTTCAGTCCAGTTGAGGGAAATGTCATTCTTTTTCTCCCACTAATAATGCAACAAAGAGAATTTAACAGTAGTTCTCAGAGGGATATTTTCAATCTACATCAAAACAGACCAAAGGGAAAAACTAAACGGTAATAAGATATACTAGTAATATTGTTCTGTTTGGCCCTGCTTTTTCAAAACACTTAAAAAACTAATTGCAATCATAAAGGAAGTTTTGTCTTCTATTCTGGTTCAGATGATTGCACATTTATATGGTTTCCTGTCAAACTGTATTAAATATTTCTTAAGAGCTGGAGACTGGGAAATTAGTTGAATGTTAAATGGCTTAAAACAACAACCACCCACCGACCAAATAGTTTGTGTATAATATTCCCATGACCAGTAAAATAATATTTTGGGAGATCTACTTTATTAAAAACAATACAAGTGTTCCGCTTGCATTTTCTGAATAAACTAGAAAGGATTTGGCTTATGCTACTCTCTCCCATACTGAATAAAGTTGTCAGACTCTACAATACAGACTCTATAATCTCATAATTTACAAACTAAGGAGAAATTTCCTGACAGTTAGAACAATTAATCAGTGGAGCAACTTGCTTCCAGAAGTTGTAAATGCTCCAACAGTGGAAAGAAGAGATTAGACAACCATTTTCTGAAGTGGTGTAGGGTTTCCTGCCTAAGCAGGGGATTGGACTAGAAGACCTCCAAGGTCCCTTCCAACTCTTTTATTCTAACAATTAGAAAACACTACCCCGAGCTACGGAACTACTATTCTCCCCACCCCCAAAAAATTCTTCTTACCTTATGGAAATATAATATCTTGATTCATATGACATGATCATATGAGTAACATTATGATTGAAGACTATGAATTATTCATACACAATAAAATGTTAGTTTCTAATGCATTATACACAGACACACACACACACACACAAATATATGTTTATACTGACAGGATTTAACCTTTACTCTGTGCAAATGTTCTGTACACAATGCTAGCTACTTGGTTGCACCATTCAGCATATGCTGCCCCTGTTTGCATCTTACACTCTGCCACTCTGGGTTGGACTGACTCTGAGGCTTCTCTATATAGAAGACCCTGCCTAGTATGACAGATCTCTGCTTCTATGGATGAGGCGCTTAGTGCTTGTTCCTGCTCAGTTCTGGGAGCTGAAGTCCATATATGTTAAAAATGCTGAAATTGAGAAACCCTGTTCTACACCACAGGTGTCAAACTCAATGGTGTCACGTGATGTATCACGATGTATCACAACGTTTTTCCCTTTGCTGAGCCAGGGTGTCAGTGGTGGGTTTCAAAATTTTTTACTACCAGTTCTGTGGGCCTGGCTTTGTGGGCATGGCAAGGGAAAGATAGTGTAAACTCTCCTGTCAGATGTGGTATTTGCCCGTTCTCCAAACTACTCAAAATGTCCGCTACTGGTTCTCCAAAACTGGTCAGAACCTGCTGAATACCACCTCTGGTGTGCATGGCCTGTGCATGATGCCTCTGGCCTGAGGGTCACCAGTTTGACAGGCCTGGTCTAGAATGACACTTTGTTATATTGATTCAAGAGGGCCTGTCTGCAAGGTATGGTAAGAAAAGTCAAGGAGCAATGGTGTGCTCATAGCTCTACCTGTTTTCTGTCCATCACATATGGAACACACAGAAAAAAGATCAGATGGAAGTTTGACCTTGCCCCCTCCCCACTCTCTCCCTCTCTCATCTCTCTCTCTCTCTCTCCCCCTGAGAATGGAGCTGGAGACTATCCTACGATCCCAAATAAAGAATGATCGATCGGTAGGAAAATGGGATGAGGAATTTTCCTGCAGACTTTTGGGGTGGGGATTTTTCCAGGGTCTCTGGTCCACGGAATTTAAAATTATGAGTTTGGTGGTCCCTGACGTCTAAAAGTTGGTGACCCCTGATATAAACAGTTGCAGAGAGTGAAGAGGATGACCTTGATGGAGAGAAAAGAAGCATTACCAAAGCAACAGAGGAAAGACTGATTAAGTTTAAGCTATGATAGAAAATTATGAAAATAACTTAAACATATCCCTAAATCACATGAATAGAAAAAAGAGGGGAGAGAAAGGACCAACAAACCTGAGATTATGCTACTGTAGCCTACCCATTTCATGTAATCTTAATCACGTTTCCAATTATATCTGTTATCTAAAAGATGCTTGACTAACTAAATAAACAAATCAACAAACAACAAATAAATAAAAAAACAAATAAATATCAATCTAGTCTTAAAGCATAAAGCCATAGCTCAGGAGATGAAGCTTTGTTTGAGGCATCTATAATTAAAGGAATTAGACTATCAATTTAAAGATAGGAGCCATGGTGGCAGAGTGGTTAGAACGCAGTGTTGCAGGCCAACTCTGCCCACTGCCAGGAGTTTGATCCTGGCTGGCTGAAGGTTGACTTAGCCTTCCGAGGTTGGTAAAACAAGGACCCAGATTGTTGAGGGCATTATGCTGACATTGTAAATCGCCCAGAGAGTAAAGTAAAGCACCGTGGAGAAGTATATAAATCTAAGTACTAAGTGCTATTGCTAAAGAAATGATCCCTATCTATAAATAAGGAAAACTGTTGTGTATCACAGTACAATAAATAGTCTGAACTTCCAGGGAAAAAAATTGTCCTGATCTTACTCCGGCTACCTCAGCAAAAGCATAGACACAAGTAAAGACCTGTTCTTTTTCTTTCTCATTATTTATTTTTTAGAATAAAAGTCTTTCCTTTTCATTTTCTGTTTGCTTTGTTCTTCCTTCCTTTTCCTCACATCTCATCTAGTATCAGGTCACAGATCTTCCTGGACCCCATTTGTCTCTCTCTTGTCTCAAATAGCTTTTAGTAATACATCTACGGTATTCAGCAATATCATTTGTATCATATTCATTTTTCCTTGGAAAAAACTGTCTTCCTAAAGAGTATTTAATCCAGACATCACTGCTCCTAAACTCTCTATCCCTAAATTAAAAGGCAGATCTCTATTTGTTGGATCACATGAGGCAGAAGAAGGTTCTGTCCCAAAAACCAGCAATTTGATACCTGCTAATTCCTAAAAAAATAAGTCTGAAAGTAATTATTTCTTTCATATGTGTGGTAGCAGGCACCTGGATCCCTGTAAGATCCAGCCAACTTCCTTGTGCTATATTTAACACTGGGGCATGACTAGGCAATGCCTAGTGCTTGCCAATTCAATTCTCTTCCAAAGCATTGAGAAGAGAAAGCGTCAACTGATACGGATCTTAAGAAATGTGACAAATCCTTCCAAAGATATTATGGAGGAATAAAAAGGCCCCACTGGTTAGATTCTGGTTTTTTCTTCTTCTGATATTTATCTCCTCCCACCAAAATAAGACAAGGGGTACAACAAATCTTTAAAATGGACAACTCCAGTATATATCTGCAGTACTGGGAAGAATTCTAGCTATTAAATATCTCTCTGATAAATAGTGAAGAAAACCATTGGTACACTTTCAGACTAGACATTACCAATGGAAACGGTAATACCAGTAAACCAAAAATTGTGTGAATCAGGTTTAACTATAAAATCGGAAGCAATTGATAGTAGAGGAATTTCTTCCTTTGGGACAGGCAATTCCTTCCTTAACTGATGCACTTGTTAAGCAAAACATTACCTCACCACGCTGGACTTATGACCTCCCTTCCACCTTGGTTGTTAACCAAATCACTCACCATCATTAAAGAAAATGTCACAAGATTGACTCTGTTTGCCGGTTGTGAAGTGCACAAATGTTGATTGTGTGATTGCAAGACATTGCGATGGTTGTAGACACCTCTGTTTGCAAATACCCAAATCTTGATAAAGTAGATCCCTAAATGTTGTGATGGTAGGGAAACATCTGCCAGTTGTGAAGCAACTGATCACTTGGTGCAGAGGGATGCTGCAATGGTCATAAGTGCGAGGACCAGTCATAAAGATACTTTTTCAGCACTTTTAACTTCAAATGGTTGCTAAAGAGGGTAGTCGTTAAGCAAGCTGTACTCTATAGCCGTATTCAGTTGAGGAAAAACCACAGCTATTGAAAATAGGCTTTACTTTTGCAAATCTGTTTTTAATACAAGGCAGAAGGCTTTACAAAATTGTTTTTTACCACAGCTCTTGGCAGCCTTTTGAATAACCAAGTTATAGAATAGAATATGGTGACTCAGCTGCATACTAATCTATCCAACCATAATTATTATTTTTTTAATCTTGCCATTCTGCCAAATAGTGCTCAAGATGGCTAATAATAATTAAAATAAAGTATAAAACAACTATAAAGTACAGTGTAGAAACAAGGCGGAAAATAGGCTGGAACAGCTGATGCAATTACAATTCTCACAGTAGCTATAAACGAATATCAGTCAAGCCAAAAACGTGACTGGATTATAGTAGATTTGCTATTGATGAGGTTTCCTAAGGAAGCGGGTGATTAGCTAGGCCACTTGACCAACTGAAGAGCAAAAAAAAAAGAGAGAGAGAAAGTTCCCTCCTCAAGTTCTTGGCAAATACAGGAGAGTACTAAAAATGAAATTATAGGAATATTCAGTTTGCCTTACACACTTTTCCAGTATTTTGTATTATTAGAAATGTTATGTCTGTGGAACTGGTTGGGGTCCCCAACCAGGTCCGCTGTTTGAGCGGGAGCACCAGCAGCTCCCATTGGTTGGTTCCGTTTGACAGCCGGCTATATAAGCCGGCTGTCGAGCAGAGCCAGCCGTTGTCGCCCGCTGGTCTGCAAGTTAGCAAGCAGACGCGACAACCCTTTATTCGTTGCAATAAAGCCTGTTAGTTGTACGCTCTGGTCTCATGCCTCTTCCTTACCATCGCTATACAACACTGGCAACCAGGATGGGATGGTCAAAGGCTAACCAGACGCGTTTATTCAAAGAGCTGTAAGTCACGGAGAGTGAAGCCACGGGCGCTGTAGCCGCAGCCGCCCCACGCCGCAAAGAGCGCGAAATTCAAACTGATATTGTTTGAGCTGATTCGCTGAAACGAGCCACAGGCGCCGCAGCCGAGGCCGCCCACGCTCACCAAGAGCGCGATTTTCAAAAAGAGCTACGCAGCCCAGAGAGACAGCCGCAGCCGCGTTCTTTTAAGAGCGCAAATTCAAATAGCGATTGAAGAAGACGAACCTGTTCTTTTCTCCACGATGAGTACTAATTCAGCATTCCCTCCATTCAAACCAAACGAGGAAACATGGGACTCCTACAAAAATCGATTCAGCCATTTTCTTGACGCCATCGGTTTAGCCGACGCTGCGGAGCATAGGAAGAAGTCCTATTTCCTGAGTTACTGCGGAGCCACCGTCTTCGACACCGCTACGGCGTTGGTCGCACCCCGCGCCATCAGAAGCGTCCCATGGGACGAGCTACAGGAAATACTTTCAAATCACTATTCGCCCAAACCGTCCCAAATGGCCAGGAGGATTAGCACTCTAAACTGTCTCGTTTCCTGCTCAGCCAGCACACAACGCCCTGCACCACCACCAACAAATCTCCTGCCGAACTTCTAATGGGGAGACGCCTTAGAACCACCCTGGACAGGCTACACCCCCACTACTCCCCAGACACCCCCTTAGGGTCCGACAGTCTGGTCAGAGACTTCGCCCCACAAGACCTGGTATATGCCAGGAGCTACGCGGGGGATCCGTTGTGGGTGCCAGGACAAGTCGTGTCAGTCACAGGTCCCAGGTCCTACAGGATCCTCCTAGAGGATGGACGTTTGTGGCGGAGACACGTGGATCAACTCAGAAAGCGGCGGAAGGGCGCGACAGATACCAACCCATGCCAACCTGCCAGCGCCAACGACACCTCACCAGTGCCTGACGCGGATCCCCTGCGGAACCTGGTTTTCCCTGACGAGCGAGAGGACTGGCGGGAGAACCCGAGTTTCCGGCCAGAGTCACCACTCCAGCCACCGAGCGACCCAGTTGACCAGCCGGACCTTGAGACTCAGCCGGGCCAACCTGAGCAGGGGTTTTCATCAGCACCACAGGACACTACGCCGGGGCAAACCCACACCCCGACGACCGCCGAGGCACGTTCCGAAGACCAGGACTTGACACCGGCCGACAGTTCACCCGAACTGCGACGTTCTGGTTGCCAGCGAAGACAACCCTCGTATCTACAGGACTACGCATGTTCCCAGCTGGGGGAAAGGGGTGTTATGTCTGTGGAACTGGTTGGGGTCCCCAACCAGGTCCGCTGTTTGAGCGGGAGCACCAGCAGCTCCCATTGGTTGGTTCCGTTTGACAGCCGGCTATATAAGCCGGCTGTCGAGCAGAGCCAGCCGTTGTCGCCCGCTGGTCTGCAAGTTAGCAAGCAGACGCGACAACCCTTTATTCGTTGCAATAAAGCCTGTTAGTTGTACACTCTGGTCTCATGCCTCTTCCTTACCATCGCTCTACAACAAGAAAACTTTTAGAATGTGCCGGTGAGGTCATCAAAGTTATAAAAATCTTTGGGTGAGGGTCTCAATCTATCTTCCTTCTCCCTGGGGATAGCAATAGCACTTAGACTTATATACCCCTTTACAGTACTTTACCGCTCTCTCTAAGCTGTTTACACAGTCAGCATATTGCCCCCAACAATCTGAGTCCTCATTTTACCCACGGAAGGATGATAGGCTGAGTCAACCTTGAGCCGGTGGGACTTGAACTGCCAAATTGCTGGCCATCAGCAGTCAGCAGAAATAGCCTCCAGTACTGCACTCTAACCACTGCACCACCACGGCTTATATCAATGATGCTGAAGTTGGTGGCCAGTTGTGTTTGGTCTAATTTCACATTCTGGTTTTTCCTCTATTTTAACACTAAGCCTGAATAATAGATATTTTTAGAAATTCACTGCCTATTTTTAAATTTATTTTACTTCATTGATAATGTGTTAAATATGTTTGGGAGATATTATTAATGCAAGGCTAAAGGCTCTCCACTGAGCATCACTCTTAGACCATCCCGTCTGCTTGGATATGTAAGTTGAATTCAAGGGGGGGAAAGACAAATTTAGTCTAAGCTGCAGTTCTTATCAAAAACAAGGGCAAGGGATAAATCTAATACTGGAACAGATAGCTTGGTAGGTTACAATATAAGGAAGTACAAAAAGTATAATGTACATTTGTTGGTTTGGAAAGGCATATGATAAAATAACAGTTTTTGAATATTTTACAAGAAAATAGAGCTATCGGTTCCTCATGGGCCAGATCTGAGCACATTGCAGGCCAAATCCAGCCCGCAGGCCTTGAGTTTGGCACTCCTGTCCTAGGCTATCTAGGATCTCACAACTCCTAGTGAAGACCCAAACTTTATGTGCCAACAAATCTTTATCTGAATGGCAGGATAATTACAAGTCTTGCTCCTAGATCAATTGTACTCTGCTGCTTAGAATAACTTCTTGTTTCTTCCAATAATACAGCCAGCTCTGGAAGTGAGGATTTCATGTTGTACTTTGATATTTTCCAAACAATCCATAAAAGCAACATGTCCAGATGACGAAAATGCCTTACAGAAATAACCTTTAGAGATACTAAAGCTTTTCGGAAGTGAAGTCACTCATTTCATGGAAAGTTAGTTCATTTGAGAATATCAGACTACAAATCTAAACAGGGATATCTGAGAATAATTTTCCATTAAGAAAGTGGAATTTTATGTCTGCATAAACATACATATCAGCCTATTAATCCTGCCAATGGTAAAGGTTTTTATCAGATATTAGACATATAAATCAAAAGCCAATTGGGAATTTCTACTGGAGTTGGAAATATCTGATTGGGAGCCACTCAGAATTTTAAATAAATAAATATCTCAAGGGATTCCATTGGCTGGATCGATTCCTACGATATTAGTAGCAGCTTCCCCTCTGTCACATAACATGCTGAATTACAGACTAGCCAATTACAGTTTATCTAGCTTGTGGTGCAAACTCAGGCCATGTAGATCTATTTTTTAAAAAGGCAACCATTGGTAAAGTCCAACAGATTGGAAGCATTTTTACAGATTAACAAAATTGGAAGGGACTTTGTAGGTCATCTAGTCCAACCTCTTGCCCAATTAGGAGACCCTACACTATTTCTGACAAATGGCAGTCCACTCTTTCTTGAAAACCTCCAGTGATGAAGCTCCCACAATTTCCAAAGGCAATCTAAATGACCTGGGCTGAGCTTGGGGGTTGGGGGGAAGTTAACCAGGTTTCAGGCTGATTTCTGCTTGGATGAGAGACTAATACAAGACCTTAGATTTGTTGGTTAGACTGGGAAAAAACATGCAGGAAAAGGTCAGGACATACCACTTCCATATTTTATAAATAAACAAAAAATACATAGACCTCTGCATACAGTGACTAGGAGTTGAACTCAAAATAAAGAGAGTCTTGCTTTTTCTGTCCATTACAATAAATGCTGCTTGAATGAAATCAGAGCTAAAATACTGTGAAATGCTGCTAGCAATACAGAGCTCTAATTGGCAATGGGCTTTTATTTATTTTTAATTAATATTCAGATAGATAAATGGATGGATGAGAGAGACGGGGAGAGAGAGAAAGAGAGAGAGAGATGATAGATAGATAGATGATAGATAGATAGATAGATAGATAGATAGATAGATAGATAGATAGATAGATAGATAGATAGATGAGAGGGGGAGGGGGAGAGAGAGATAATAGGTAGATAGGTAGATACCATATATACTGTAGATAGGTAGGTAGGTAGGCAGGCAGCCAGGCAAACAGGCAGACCAACAGACCGATAGACAGATTTTATATTTATATACACACACACACATACAAATATAAATATACATATACATACATACATACATACATACATATATATATATATGTATATATATATACACATACATATATATATATATACACACACATATATATATATATATATAGAGAGAGAGAGAGAGAGAGAGAGAGAGAGAGAGAGAGGCAAAAGATAGATAGATAGATAGATAGATAGATAGATAGATAGATAGATAGATAGATAGATAGATAACTTTCATTTATAAGATAGATATAGAGAGAGATGAGAGAGAGATGAGAGAGGAATGAGGGAAGGAGAGACACACAGAGATTAAGAAGGGGGGAGAGGCAAGAGAGAGAGTGAGAGAGCCATATCTTGCAGCAGAAATTGCTTTTTTTATTTAGAAGGAAGAAAACGTCATGCAACATTGTGATGAAAGTCAGGTAACCTTCATTTATAACCCAACAACTTGTAGGGATGGAGTGGAAAAGGGCCTTCTTCAATAGGAAAGGCAGAATAATTTGGTACATAATAGACCAGATAAACTAGAATTTAAGTTGAGATAGTTGCAGCCATTCCCACTAACTTCTGATGCACATTGCCCCAAAAATGAGTGACCTTCCTAAAAATTTCCATAACTTCATCTTACAGGCACGGAGGTATAATCACTGTCTGACGTAGATAAGAGAACTAACTGACAAACCAGCTTAATAGGTTTGAGTTGTCAGGTATTGTATAAATAACTAAAGAAAGTAGTGTCAGTCCTCAAATTACAACAATTCATTTAGTGACCGTTCAAAGTTACAAACTGCACTGAAAAAAGTGACTTATGACCATTTTTCAGACTTAAAACTGTTGCAGCATCCCTATGGTCACATGACCAAAATTCAAATGTGTGTCAATGGGTTCATAGTTATGACAGTCGCAGTGTCTCAGAGTCACGTGATTCCCCCTTTTGTGACCTTCTGACCCGCCAAGTCAATGGGGAAGCCAGATTTACTTAACACCCGTGTTAGTAACTGAACGAGTGCATTAATTCGCTCAACAACTATGGTACAAAAGGTTGTAAAATAGGGCAAAATTCACTGTTTTACTTAGCAACAGAAATTTGGGGCTCAATTGTGGTCATAAGTCGAGGAATACCTGTAGTACCGAACATGAAATTGTGTGCGATCCAGATATGTTGGAATATAATTCCCATAAATCAGAACCAAAATTTTTTCAAAACAAAGATTAGCAAGAGGCTCCTTTCCCAATTTAACATAAACATAAAATAACTACACAGGATGTATGATAATGGTATGTTAAGCCAAGACCAGCTTGTTATTACTAATTATTATGTTTGTTTATTATTTCATAGATACCAGAAGCAAGAATCTTCCAACACTATCACAAGTGAAAGGAAGTAATTTTTCACATACCATCTTCGACCTTTTGCATGTTGTACTCTGTTACGTGATAGTGCTTAATTATGCAATATCATAAAAATAACTAATGCATGGGTATTCAACAAAAATATCAGTGCAAAAACTACAAATATTTCCCATATTTAGCTAAATCTCTAACATATTTTTGCATGTTATTTTCAACATCGGGGTGAATGCTATGGTAATTATATGAACATGTACTTTCTTTTACAGAATTCTTGCTCAAAACCAATAGTGGCCTATTAGTTAATTGGTAGTTTAAAATTTTCTTATAGAGTTTTTTTTTAAAAAAACTGAAAATAAAAATTAATTACTATTAATTTGCACATTAATTTTCAGAGGATTTTCTTTCTTTTCTTTTCTTTTTTGCAGTAATCTATCTCTGGTTACAATGAATATTTGAATGGGAATCTCAGAAATAAACCATCTTTAATAGGTTATTATTTTTATTTATGTATCATTTTTATATGGTTACCCATCTCAAAAAAAGCTTGTTGCAGTAAATTAAAAAGAAAACCTAATAAATAATAACAAATATATACATATATACATATATACATACATACATACATACATATATATATATATATATATATATATATATATATGGTATTTTGTTCGGGTATTTTCCTACGTCATTGTAGTTGTGCTTTTAAAGTTGTAGCAACGTTTCGGCAGAATCTCATCTGCCATCATCAGGCCTCTGTATTGTGTTCGTCTGTGAGTCACACTTTCACAATATAGAAGCCTGATGATGGCAGATGAGATTCTGCCGAAACGTTGCTACAACTTTAAAAGCACAACTATAATGACGTGGGAAAATACCTGAACAAAGCTGAATGCCATACATTAAGTATGGTATGGTAACTTAAGAAAATATGTGTGTGTGTGTGTGTGTGTGTGCGTGTGTGTGTAGTGTATATAGTGTATGTATATGTATATAGTGTGTACACACACACACACATATATATATAACTTCTAATTGTATATCCTATTTTATACATATTTTAAAATATATTAAAATATAATTCATCCTTAATTTAATCCACAATAGGTTTACGGATTTCCCAGGATTTTTTTTAAAAATCAGAACAACAATCTTGGGCTGAGAATGGCAGACCCAACTGAACTGATGTTTAACCAGAGATCTGAGTATAATTCTTCCAGGTTGAATCTAACACAAGTCGATTTCTATTCTATGCCAACTTGCTTATAAAACCTACAGAAAGCACCTGCTATCTTAAAAGACTAATTCTCTGATGCATCGGAAGGAACACCCAAAGATGCTTTTTCAAAAGGCAACCAGACTCGTTTTTCCTTGAAGATGTTTTGCTTCTCAAGAAGCAAAACAAGAAGTTTCTTCAGTTCACAGTTCGCTGAAGAAGCTTCTTGGATGAGAAGCGAAACATCTTCTTCCTCAAGGAAAAAAACACAGTCCAGTTCATTGCCTTTCTCACCATGACTGAGAATCAACCATAGAAGACAACCATGACTGAATACCCCTACTAAAGAAATCCAAGCACATATCATTTTTTTAAACGAAGTTGTTTTTTTAAATTTTAATCCGAATCAAAGTTAATGATTGAAAAAATGCTTCTGTTTTATTTTGTTTTAAGTGGGTGCTACTACTCACATTCTTGAGTGCTCCAAAGCATATTTTAAAATCCAAATCCAAAACTCAGCAGAGCGTACAATGACAGTGATGAAAAGAGTAGAAAAATAAAATCTTTTGGGTAGGGAAGGGTAACAGAAAACAGAAACAAATTGTACTCTATCAGCACAAATAAATAACGGTGAGAAAACCAGTAGATTTAAACTGCATCAGCTCCTGAATGCAGTTTTAAGTCTCCTGCCTGAGCTAAAGTTGGATTGTATCAAAGTTGTGTCTCTTTTGGGTTATTTTGCAGTGCATTCCCGACATCAAATAATGGGCATGAATAATGAACCAACCGTAAATTATAATGTCTCCAAGTAGGCGAGTGCCAATAGCTGAAAATAATCAGCAATGCCTGACATGAGTGATTGGTTTAAGTCTACAACATCTGATACTAGGGAGCCCTGTATCCATGATGAGGCCAACATCCTCTGCAGGACCACAGAACAAATCTTGGATGTGTTTCTGGACTCATCTATGCCTTTCAGGACCAAGTGGCCATTAATGGTCATTCACTGTTTCAATCACTGCCTTTCCCCAGCAGCTAGTCTGTTTCATGTTCTCCCACTACGCAGGACTTAACAAATTGCACAGTCATGGTCCTCCTTCTCTGGGGCTGTTTCTGCCCTTCTGTTTTCCCATCTGTTTCACGAATGGGTAGGTAACCCAAGAACCCAGCGCTGAGAAGCCAAGAGATTGTCTATCTGCACAGCATGATTGCCCCAGCATAGGTTTCCATCGAACCACCACCCTTCAGTAAGGCCAAAAAATTTGAAAGAATACAATACATTTTGTAAACAAAAATGGTGACAGTTCACAAAGATTACTAGGTGCAAATAGAAAGACATACTATTTCCATAGCAAGGAAGATAAAAGCAGGAATGGTTAAATGGAATACTTTACTTAAAGAGGAAAATATGTTCTTATTTGGATATCACTTCTGGAATTTGTGCTTGTGAAGGAAAAAAAGAAACTTTGATTTTGGTTTTGTCGATTAGAAAGATTTGGTGTTACAGAAATGGCTAGTTATATATTAATAAGTAAAAGCAAAAAGTTGAGGTTGGAGCGTATTTATCTTGTACTGTGCTAGGAAGAGTTGGAAGTCCATACCCCCTTTTCTTTCTTTTTCTCTTCCCCCTTGTATCTCACACCCCCTTTCCCCATTCCCTTTCCTTCCCTTAATTTCCTATTTTCTTTTCTTTCTTTTTTTTTTGTATTTCATACAATAAAAATAAAAAGGAGGGGAAAAGATTGTCCCAGCATAGATGCAGCGGCTGACCTTTCCTCAAAGTCATGAACCCATGATGTCATCTTCTACCTGCCACCAGTGAAGTTGACTTCCATCCATCTTCTCCTGCAGTAAATCGTGTTTTCCAACTTCTGCATGTGCCACTAGTGCTGATGGATCTGCTGTGCGCTCCCCCCGCTTTTCTCTAAGTGCTGATCACTGCTTTCTCATTTTGTCCTGAGCTGCTGCACCAGTGAAACTGAATATATTTTTTTTCTTCTTTCTTGAACCAGTCCACTGTGGAAGAGGGAAACGAATTCTCCCTGTTCCAACTCATCCCATAAGAAGAATGGTACAACTAACTCCCCGCCTCCTTTTTGCAAAACTGTAAAGAATGACATAAAGAATGGGGAGAAAGTAATGAATTATAAATATACTGCTTCTAAACAAGTGACACTGTTTAGCCACAGCTCAGCTAAGGCTGCTCGGCTTTACAATGCCGTGTAAGGCTTGTCAGATCTCCATCCATCGCTGCTTTGATTCCTTTTGCAAACTGCATGTCATGATTCCGCCTCCTGTATTGGAAAGTCACCAAATGTGGAGAGGAGAAAGGATTCTTGGCAACTGCACAGAGAGAGAACCAGCCGCACAAATTGGTGACGGAAGACTCGGGGATTGCTTGAAAGCAACCCAAGTTTCCTCAATGCAACCGTTGCAACCTTGGCACCTCTATGGTGTGTCCTGTAGGTGGGTGATGGAAAGCAGCTGCCTGCACCTGGCAGGAGACATTCCTTCTCCCACATGGTTGGAGGCTGGTGGAGCAGCTCTTAGCCTGGAGGGCACCAGCATCATTCAGATGCCTGGATTAGCAACAGCAAGGAAGCTGCCCTAAAAACAGAGGGACAAGAGGCTGGGGGTGGCCAGCAGGGGAGGAAGATATGCCACAAATAGGAGAAAGGGCTGAGGGAGAAAGAATCTAAGGTATGTGTATACAAAGTGGAGAATACAGCAAAGCCCCTACCTGTTCTTCACAGATACAGATTAACAGAATTGGAAGGGACCTTGTAGGTCATCTAGTCCAACCCGCCGCCCAAACAGGAGACCCTACACTATTTCTGACAGATGGCAGTCCAGTCTTTTCTTGAAAGGCTCCAGTGATGAAGCTCCCACAACTTCCAAAGGCAAGCTGTTCCATTGGTTGCTTGTTCTCACTGTCAGAAAATGTATCCTTATTTCCAGGTTGAATCTCTCCTTGATCAGCTTCCATCCATTATTCCTTGTCTGGCCTTCAGGTGCCTTGGAAAATACCTTGACCCCTTCCTCTCTGTGGCTGTCCCTCAAATTCTGGAAGACTGCTATCATGTCTCCCCTGGTCCTTCTCTTCACTAGATTAGCCATGCCCAGTTCCTGTAACCATTCTTCATATGCTTTAGTATCCAGTCCAGAGGTGGTATTCAGCAGGTTCTGACCAGTTCTGGATAACCGGTAGCAGAAATTTTGAGTAGTTTAGAGAACTGGCAAATATCACCTTTGACTGGAGATTTTACAGTATCCTTCCCCCGCCACACCCACCAAGCCATGCCTACAGAACTGGTAGTAAAAAAAATTGTATCCCACTACTGCTCCAGTCCCCTAATCTTCTTGGTTGCTCTTCTCTGCACTTTTTCTAGAGTCTCAATATCTTTAGAGTGTGGTGACCAAGACTGGATGCAGTACTCTAGGTGTGGTCTTACTAAGGCTTTATAGAGTGGTATTAGTACCTCACTTGATCTTGATTGTATCCCTCTGTTAAAGCAATTTAGGACTGCATGGGCTTTTTGGACTGCTGCCGCACACTGCTGGCTCATATTTAGCTGGTTGTCCACTAAGACGCCAAAATCCCTCTCAGTTACTATATAGTAGAGGGATCAAAACAAAGTGACCTCTCCCATTTCTCCTGCACTGGGATCAAGTCATATTTGGGGCTTGTTGAAGCTTCTTAGAAGAGAGAAGGCAAGCAATGCAAGGAAATTGCTGCTTTCTCCTTCTAGGCCCAGCCATAGCAAGAACAGTGAAGGGTGGCATTGAGTCCACCATCACCCCATCACCTCACACTCAACTCAAGTGGGCAACTCCTGCCTTCAACAGTGGGTTGGACCACGAAGGTCCCTTTTCCATCTCTGATTTCCCTGGAGGAGATGGTTCTATACATGTCCTCCAAGACCTGCCCGTGGAAAAGAGAGTCATTTGTTTAGATGGGAAGGGTAGAATTGTGGGCCACCCACTAATCAAGGACTGTAAAATGGGTGATTTTGACAGAATCCCTGGCTGCCACTATGACCAATAAAAGAACAAGTTAAAATCTGGAAAGGGTTGGGGTTTTTTTTTTAAAAAAAAGAAATGGGTTCTTTTCTAGGGACTTCACATGAAAAAGTCAAGCAGTTTAAATTGCAGAATGGCGCAGACTCTTTAAATCTGATCCGCTCCATTCATGCTATACTGCCATCACGTCTGTTTTCATGGCTGGCTCGTAATGTACTAAAAAGGATGGCAACAGATTTTTAGAAGAAAAACCCCATGTATCGTCAGGAACACATTTTGCTACAAGTTCCATGATAATTGACAGACCAGGTGCAATAGGGACAGAATGGGGTCTGGGAACAGGGACAGGTAATTTTATGCCGCTGCTGTTTTGTTTCAACTTAACAGTGGATTGATAGCAATTTAACACAGTAGTGGGGAAAGGAATATATGAATAATCTCTATGTTGTGTTTGAGTAGTTTATTTGCTCAATTACAATTATTTTAATTCTGTGCATCTGAGGTACAAGTCAAAGGAAAGGTTCAGACTGCACCTTGAATTTAAGACTAAGCAAAAAAGTATCTAATCAACCATTTTTCTTTGATCATCAAGACATTTCCCAGAAATGTCAACTTCTCTTAGGGTCCCATGTGCAAAACGTAGCATTCTTTTATTCTCATTTTAACAGAGACGCTATAGCATGTTAATTCATGGTTATCTTTTTTCAGGCAAAATCCAGTTTAATGGGATGTCCACTATAATCCTAAATGTCTATAATTGTAAGTTATTCTGTTTACTATGGTATTAGTAAGATATTCTGTTTACTATGAGTCTTACTCCCACATACATTAGCTGTGTCAATGGTGAACTCTCAGCTTTTTTAAATTTAAAACTAGATGTATATAATACCATACACATCTTTTCAAAAGTAAGTTCCACTGAATTTTCTCCAAATGCATAGAATCTGTCAATTGAGAATTGCAGCCTTTTTTTTTAATTGATCAGAAATGGAAGACACTGCCTCTAATGAGTGAAAATAGAACACATATCTAATATAATGTTAAAAATAACTAAAATGTTTAAAGCCAAACTTGTGCATCTAAAGGAACAGATAAAAAAAAAGAGAGAGAGAGAATCAAAGCTGCCTGTGGTCTTGTTATTAAAAGACATTCTGTTCCTTTAAGCATGCTAGTGAATCTCTCCCACCCTCAATTCCAACCATTACGATCTCCATATATTATACTTGTCATAACTCCCTGCTACAGTGACTCAGGGTGCTGAAAATAAACTTCATGGCTTCGATTGGAAAGCAGGAATCCAAATGCGAAGGAAGGAGGGGGGGGGGAGTTTGCCCTATGTCCTAGTGTAAACCACAAAGAAAGAGGAAGTCAGGGCTTAATAATTCCAATAAATGTTGGAAGGGGAGAGAAAAAAAAGCAGTCTTGACATCTGATAAATGTAAAACTAACTCTCTGTTCTCCTCCTGCTTGGAAAAGAGCAGGAAGGAATGGCATCCACTGCCTTGCAGCAAGGAAAAAAAAACCTCTTTCAAAATCATTTTCCAGGGGGAATATCAAGCTCGTAGAACCCTAACTTTAAAATCCTGTATTTACAAACCCAGTTTAATTTTAACACAAGACCTACAGTAGCTTCTTTCAAGAGAACCTCGAGGCCTTGAAAGCAGGACTTTCAAAATTCATAAAATAACCTCAGTCATTAACACGGTTTAAAAAAAAAAAGACGGTGAAACGTAGCAAAGGCTCCACTGCCTCCCTTTAAATAAAGAGAGGTGGGAGGGGTGGGGTTGAGGGTTTGTTTCGTGACCTGCGTGTCTTAAAGATGCGGACAACCTGCCCTAATTTCAGCGGCACAACTCCCGGACTCCAGGAGTTTTTGAGAGGAGGAAGGCGCTAACCCCGAAATAGCCTTAAAAATGAAGCCAAACCTGAAAGCACACATAGAGTTTTTCAAGCCACAGTTGACACTGCAAGAAAGCCAGTTTTTAATCACAGCCTTTTGGCTTTCTTGCATGGGACGAGTCTCACAGTTTAACAGAGACCACTGGTCGTTTTGCTCACCAGGGAACTCCTTAACAGTGACAATCCTTCCCTGTTCCAGCCTTACCTGCTTTTCTATCCACATCGAAAATGCTTTTTTTTTTAAAGAATAGAGGAGAGGAGAGGAGAGGAGAGGAGAGGGAGAGGAGAGGAGAGGAGAGGAGAGGAGAGGAAAATAGGGAAAGACTAGAATAGAATAGGAAAAGAACAGAATAGAATGGAATAGAATAGAATAAAACAGAACAGAATAGAATAGAACAGAATAGGGAAAGAATAGAATAGAATAGAATAGAATAGAATAGAATAGAATAGAATAGAGTTGGAAGGGACTTTGGAGGTCTTCTAGTCCAACCCCCTGCTTAAGCAGGAAACCCCCTACCATTTCAGATAAATGGTTATCCAATCTCTTCTTCTTTTTAAGAATCTGACCTACAGTGATTCTTCCATGTTTGGAGGATAAGTTTTTGTTGTTGTTGTTTTGCTTTAGGTTTTAATGTTGCTAACAACCTAGAACCCAGCCTTTGGCTATTACAGGTAGTCCTCAACTTACGACCGCAAACAAAATGTACGTTGTTATGTGAGACATTTGTTCAAATGAGGTTTGCCCCATTTTACAACTTTTCTTGCCACCGTTGTTGATAAGTTAGCAACCTCGGTCGTGAAGTGAATCTGGCTTCCCCATTGGCTTGGCTTGTCGGAAGGTCGCCCAAGGGGATCACATGACCCCGGGAAGTAGCAACGGTCATATGTATGAACCAGTTGCCAAGCATCTGAATGTTGATCACGTGGCCATGGGGAAGCTGCAATGCTCCTAACTATGAAAAACAGTCACATTTTTCAGTGCCGTTGTAACTTTGAAGGAACTGTTGTAAGTTAAGGACTACCTATTCAAGGGCATAATCTGGCCTAAGCCATTTTAATTTATTGAAAAGAAACCCCAAATAATTGGGCAGCTTAAAACGTTTAATGAGTGCAACTGAACACAACACAGTTGAGGTATTGGGAGGTATTTACTGTGCTAGGGCTTCTATGCTTCATACATTAGGATGGCTGCAGATAAATGTTTTCCATATTTCCTGCATTTGCCATTGTCCATCTTTTTTCCCCATTACAGTAAATTCACTGAGAAGGAGGTAAAATAGCTGAATTGTTTATTTTAAGAAATGCATCCAAGGCCGAAAAGTCACCTGTCTGAAAGGTATTTCTTTCCCACAATGGAATCGACTCACCTAAAACGGTGCCTAGGGTAAGTACAATGTACCTGCTAAAAACAAAGTCATATGTGCACCTTTTAACCCCTTTCTTGAAAAATGATGATTTCATTCATGAATAAATAACTAAGGAAATCGGAGACCATCGCTATTAACTATCACTACCAGGGCAAAGCAGATGGCATCACTCTCAGCGATTATTATTACATCGCTACTAGCGGTCGTTCTTCTTATCTGTCACTTATACACATGATCAGTCTTCGGGACACTTTTACAAATCAGAGCTCCCTCCCTGAAGAGCTTATCATTATGCATAAAAGCAAGATCGTAATCCTGATCAACATCTTATTAATGTGTGTGTTTTATTGCAGACACAGTGTCCAAGTTGGGCAGGCTTAAAAATGTTGAAATTAAGTAAATAAAACAAAATAAATACAGACAGAGGGAGTGGAATGGAATGAGGTCCCTGCAGAACATTGAAGATTCTCAAGATATCCTTCACATAAAATATAAGGGAATTGGAAAGTCCCCAGCTGTTTCAAAGGGATGTTTTTAGGCTGCCCGCCTGCCTGCATCAGCCTTATGGAGTGTGTTTGTGTATGTGTGTACTTCCTTGACCCTCTTGCTTCCACTGCCATGATAACCTTATTTACAGAATAGAGCTGGAAGGGACCGTGGAGGTCACCTAGTCCAACCTCCTGCTCAAGCAGGAGATCCTATACTATTTCAGACAAGTGGCTGTCTAGTCTCTTCTTAACAACCTCCAGTGATGGGGCATCCACCATTTTTGAAGGCAAGAAAGGTTAACCTTGGATACATCATTTGTCGCGGGCAGTCAAAGATTCTCAAGATATCCTTCACATAAAATATAACCCAACTGAAAGTCCTCAGCTGTTTTGAAGGCATGTTTTTCAGATGCCCACTGCATCAGCCTCTGTGTGTGTGAGAGAGAGAGAGAAGGGGGGAGAGGGAGGGAGGGAGGGAGAGAGAGAGAGAGAGTGCATGTGTACTTCTTTGACCATCTTGCTTCCACTGCCATAACCGTAGTTACAGATGGAGTTCGAAGGGACCCTGGAGGTCATCTAGTCCAACCCCCCCCCCCGACTCAAGCTGGAGACCCTATACCATTCCAGACAAGCGGCCGTCCCAGTCTCTTCTTAAAAACCTCCAGTGATGAAGCACCCACCACTTCTGAAGGCAAGACGGTCCACTGGTTAACCTCGGATACACCATTTGTCAAGGGAAGACACCTCTACACGGGGCTGGGGTGGGCTGGGGGACGTGGGTTCGGGATCGCCGGTGTCCAAACGCATAATAGATAACCAGAGTTGGAAGGGACTTTCTAGGTCATCTAGTCCAACCCCCACCCCCACCCCCGCCCAAGGGGAGACCCTACACCATTTCTGACAAATGGCAGTCCAATCTCTCCTTGAAAGTCTCAAGTGAAAGATTCGTGTTTAAAGAGAAGCACCCAAAGGGGCACTTGGCACCGCAGCGCGGCAATAACCCTCCACCCTCCCCAAAACATCATTAAACGCTGTAAGATCCAGGACGAAACAACCAAACCAGGCGCAGCTTCCCCCACTCCTCCGCCCTCTCCCCGCATCTCCCTATCCCGAACCGAGCCAGGCACGTGCAAGCCGGGACACTTCCAATCCCGCGCGCGCCTGACTCCCGCTTCACTTTCCGAACCCGGCGCCGCCAAGCGAGCGAGCGACGGAGGCTGACTGGGAGGGCTCGGACACGGCGGAGAAAGAGAGAGGAGAGAGAGAGAGGAGAGAGAGAAAGAAAAAGAGAAAGAAAGGAGAGAGAGAGAGGAGAGAGAGAAAGAGGGAGGGAGGGAGGAAGAGAGAAGGAGGGGGGAGGGGGAGAGAGAAAGAAAGAAAGAGAGAAAAAGAAGGAGAAAGAGCGGGAGGGAGGGAGAAAGAGAGTGGAGAAAGAAAACGAGAGAAAGAGAAATAAGGAGAGAGAGGAGGGAGGGAGGAAGAGAGAAGGAGGGAGGGGAGGGAGGGAGAGAAAGAGAGAAAGGGAGGGGAGGAAGGGAGAGAGGGGGAGAGTGAAAGAAAAAGAGAAAAAGAGAAAGGGGAGAGAGGGGGAGGGAGGGGGGAGGAAGAGAGGGGGAAGGGGAGGGAGAGAGAAAGAGAAAGAAAAAGAGAGAGAGGAGAGAGGGAGGGAGGGAGAGAGAGAGAGAGAGAGAGAGAGAGAGAAAGGCGGGAGGGGAAGGGAAGGGAAAGCTGGGGGGGATGAGAGACGCAGCTTAATGGGATATTCGATATCCTGCAAGGCGCATTTCTTGCTCTGCACTTCCAGGGACTTAAAAGCTCCTAATGCACTTCCTCTCGCTAATGTCCACAGGGGGTTTAATGCGCAGGCCGATCGATGGGGCTTCTTCTCTAGTGCCCGGGACATATTTTTTCCCCCTTCCCCTCCTCCTCTTCTTTTTCTTCTTCTTCTTCTTCTTCTTCTTTTTTTTTTTTTTTTTGCAAAAAGCAGAGCCGCCGCCAGCTGGACAGGGCGGGGATGAGGCGGGCGGGATGCTTGTGGAAGTGGGGAAGGGGGAAGAGGCTGCTGAAGAAGAAGAGGGAGGGAGGGAGGGAGGGCTGTGACTTTCTCAGCGCCGCTCCCCTCTTCCTTTAACCTCCAAGCTTTCCCCACTCGCGCAGCCTCCTCCTCCTCCTCCCCGCTTCCCCCCTCGCTCCGTGGGAGCAGCGCTCTCCCAAAGGCGCCGGGAGGGAAAAGGAAAGGGCGAGCGACTTCGGCGGCCGCCACTGAGCATGCCCGGCTCACGCGCCGTTCGGGCACGCTTTCACTAAAATAGAAAGGCAGCCCGGCTGCCAAAGGATGGAGAGCGGAGCGAGGCACCGCACCCGCTTGGCGTGGGCTTTGCCAGGCGGGGCCCCGAGAAGTTTAGGGGCCACGCGGAGAGCGGGAGAAAGAGAGACGGGTGGTGGTGGGAAGGAATAACAGGGCTGTTGGGTTTCCTTCGCCGGACCTCTTCTGCACGACCACCGGGCGACACGTGAGGGGCGCCAACCTTTGGGGGCAAAAGTTTTCCTCACAGACACCCCGCTTCTCCCACCTGAGGTAGCGGAGGGCGACCGGGGGGCTGCTGCGCCCCTCCGAACTCCCACCCACCCACCCAGTCGCTGCAGCCATCCACAGCGCTGAGGTGACTCGGGGGGGCTGAAGGAGACCCGGGTGCAAAACGTGACACATTGAAACACGTGTAAAAAAAACCACACCACTCACACACCCTTTCCTTTCTCCTTACCCACGCCCTCCCCCCTACCTTTCGGATTTGGTGAACTTCCGAAACGCCTGCCTGAGGTCGTGGAAAGAGCGATAGGTCTGCGGTTCCGCGGAGATGCCTTGCGCCCGGGTGGTGCGGGGCCCGATGTGAGTGGTGGGCGCGGGCAGGACGGACTGACACTTGTGCAGCTTCCTCTTCAGCTCCTGGATCTCCTCGTCCTTCTCCGACAGGCGCTTCTCCAGCTCTTTAATCCGCTCATCCTTGAAGAGCAAAAGCTTCGCGAAGTCCCCTTCTAGCTCGCTCATGGTTCCCCACCCGGCCCCGGTCCCGGCCCGGCTTGGCTCGGCTCGGCGCTTCGCTTCCAACTTTGTGAATCCCGGAGGAGTCGAGCGAGTTAAAAGCCGCGGCGGCAACGACCCAGGCGAGCGGAGAGTGAATGGAGCTTCTCTGAGAGAGAAAGGAGGGACGGAGAGAGAGAGAGGGAGGAAAGGGAAAGTCAGTCCGAGAGGCAGCCGGAGAGATCTGCTGTCACTAATGGGTAGTGGTGAGCGGCTTTCTTCGATCCACTTACTGCTGAATGGGCTGTAAATGGAGGCAACAGGATGAGAGGGCTGAGATCACCGAGGGGAGAGTTGTTGAGTGCTAATCTGGAAGCCTCTCTTGGGACCTGGTGATTATCTTTCATTGAGAAAGCAATTAAAACTCTGCTTCTGCTCTGGCTGGCTGCCCTTGATACCTACCTTCCGGATTTCGCTGGGGGAGGAGAAGGTTGGTGGAAAAAGACGTTTTCATAATAGCTCCAGTTCCAGTCCATCCTACTCCTCATCAGCGCAAAGTCTCTCTCTCTCCCCCTCCTCTCTCTCTCCCTCTCTCCCTCCCTCTCTCTCTCCCTCCCTCCCTCTTTCTCTCTCCCTCCCTCCCTCCCTCTGTCTCCCTCCCTCTCTCCCCCCCTCCCCCTCTTTCTCTCTCCCTCCCTCTGCCTCTCTCTCTTTCTCTCTCCCTCCTTCTGTCTCCCTCCCTCTCTCCCTCCCTCCCTCCCCTCTGTCTCCCTCCCTCCCTATCTCACTCTCTCCCAATCTTCTTCACACACAGGCACGCACACACACCCCTACGTGTTAACTGGGACATACAAGAAGAGGGGCAAAAGAAAGGGATTCACACACACCTTCCGGTGCCACTTTTCAAGATGTGATCCTTGAAATAGCAACAATTATTAGCATGTGGCCTAAAGGGTCAGGCAGTTGTAACTGGAGCCTCAGGTTTGTTTTTGGTGGGTTTTTTTTTCCCTTTTTAAATTAGATGCCCTTTGTAAAGGAGTTTTTTTTTCCCCTCTTTGTCTTTATCAAAATAAATGTTTGTCGATTGTACAATCTTAGCTTTCACAATGACTCTGGTCTGCGATGGGTAAAGGATATAAGTCCTTTGTGTGAGCTCTTTTCATCAGCCTTTGGAGGCCCTGTAGAGTTGGGAATATTATATAGAATATACAAACTTTCTGTTGCTAAGGGAGAGATATTTGTTAAGTGAATTTTGCCCCATTTTATGACCTTTCTCATCACTGTTGTTAAGTGAATCACCGCAGTTGTTAAGTTGGTAGCATAGTTGTTAAGTGAATCTGGGTTCCCCATTGATTCTGCTTCTCTGAAGGTCATAAAAGGGGATCACATGATCCCAGGACACTGCACAAATATGAATCAGTTGCCAAGTGTCTGGATTTCGATCGCATGACCATGGGAATGCTGAAAGCGCAAAAAAATAGACCTAAGTCGCTTTTTTCAGTTATGTTGTATCTTTGAATGGCCACTAAATGAACCGTTGTAAGTTGAGGACTACCTGTAACGTATATTGACACTAGAAGTTGAAGGGACTTCGCAAAATACCTTAGAACAGGGGTGTCAAACTCAAGGCCCATGGGCCAGATCACGGGAAGGCGGTATGCACACACACACACACAAGCTCTGTTTTTACTGGCAGACGGCTGCAGGAAGCCATCCCCACCAAAAATGGGGCCCTCCCAAAGCTCCATTTTTGCTGGCAGAGGGCCAGGGAGACCCAGTCTGGCCATGTCCCCCCCACAAGCCCCTCTCAGATTAAACACAACTCTGATGTGGCCCTCAATGAAACTGAGTTTGACACCCCTACCTTAGAACATCCCTAAGATGGTGAAACACGCACCATTGTTTCCATGTCTTTATTCACAACTGCTTCAAAAGATTTGGACAGGGTCAACTGCTATGGAATTGTGTGTGCCATCATTTCAGGTTGTCCTCATTTTACAACCATTCATTTAGTGACCATTGGAAGTTGCACTGAAAAAAGTGTCTTAGAACTGGTCCTTATGCTTTACAAGCATCATAGCAGCCATAAAGTCATGTGATCAAAATTTGTCCCCTTGGCAACCAGCATGGGCCGTCATTTGCAACCTTCCAAGCCAGCATCTGATAAGCAGAGTTAAAGGAGGAAGTTGAATTCTCGTAATGACCGCATGATTCGCTTAGCAACGGCACTGATTTACTTAACAACTGTGACCAAAAAAAGATCGTAAAATCAACTCACTCAACAACTGCCTCGCTTGGCATTGGCCCCAATTGTAGTCATAGGTCAAGGACTACCTATAGCCCTAACTCCTTTTCCCCCAAAAAGTTATCCAACCTATTGGTCATGATAAAGTCCTCTGGTGGGTGATTTTCTTAGCTAACCTACATTCATTCAGTTGGGAACAAAGTAAAGAGCTGTGATTTACTTAAATATGATTGATTGAATATGCCAGCATTGGTTTAGTTCTTACATTGCAAAGTTATTGTAAACCATGATGTATAATTTCCAAGACACACATCCAAACCATTCTAAACTGGGACAGGGGAAAGGGGGGCTTGAGATATTATCTATATATCTGTTACCCTATTTCAAGTTGGTTCGTACTGGCTGGGTAGGATTGCCAGCTTTGGGGGTCTGGCAGGTCACTGTAATTTAAAATCTCTCCACTGGAACAACACAGAAATATTGACCATTATTCTGGTTCCTATCTGAAGAACCAGGAGCAACTTTGATCCAATAGATCCAGAGCTCTTTCCTCGCCCCTGTGCTGGTAGGAAGACTGCTGGTGGGGCCACCCACCAACTCTCAATGCTATAGGCTCTGCCTCTTCTCAGTGGAACTCCCCTCCACTGGAAGGCAGCATCAAAGATATGGAAAATAAAATCCCCCTTCAGTTTGTGCTTGGCTCCAGGTGACTTAATGGACAAGGCTATGCAATTTTCTTGGAAGTAGTTTACCATTATTTTATTCTGGAATGTTTTTCCACTTCTGAGTCCAGCCTGTACCCTGATCATCTCCTGAGCTAATTCTATAATTTCATTGGACAGACAAGACCTGCTGAATGAAGGGATATAGTTTTACCATATATTAAGCCTCTGGGCTGTCTCTGTGTGCGTTTCTGTGTTAATATTTTTCCTCAATATCTTTTAATGTTAAATGGACCTTTTCCTCTCACACTCAATGGACATGTTCGATGACTATCTATCTCAAACTTTTTCAGGTTATACTCAGCCAACTTTTGGCTGCTTTTCAACTTACTGATACTGCACAGGGGAGGGGGAGGAATGGAAAGAGAAAGGATCTATTAATTTGTTGCATCCCAGGATACTAAGAGACCTAGATCATCATCTCCTTTTAATGACCCCCATAATCCCTTGTGGGGTGGAGTGTGGGCAGCTGAATGGAGCTGAGTGTTTACTGGCCTGATGCCCTTCCTGTCACCAATGTATAATTTTATTCAGCAGATTTATTCTCATTGTGCCCATATCTGCTGTACCTAGGATTGAACTCACAGCCTTCTGATTGTGAGGCAAAAACTCCACCTCTAGATGACCACAATACTCTACTAAGTGATCTAGATTTTTTCAGAAAAAGTTTTTTTTCCTAGAGATCTGGTAAGCAGGTTGATTGAGGCTTACTTGAGAGATGAAATAACAGAAGAGATGTCTTAAGAGCAAATCCCACCCTACATGTGTTGGGATAATGTATACTAGGCATTACATTATGATGATAAAGAGTAGCAAAACTGCAGATAGTTGGCCATGAGCCTTAAATGATACATCTCTTACTGGGGAAGGAAGGTCACAAGGATATCTACATGGCCACTGGGAGGAATACTCTTAAGTATTTAGTGGAGAGGGTTGCATGAATTGGTTCTGAGTTTCCAGCTAGACAGGTCTTGTCAAGTTGGCCAACGTATACTCTTGTCCTATTACCTGTGTAGTGTTTGATCCTCCAACTCCTAAAGAATTTGACTTCACCCATTCTTTGGATTCATGTCCAACCTGCAGTGGTAAATTTGTCATTGGAAGAGGAGGGTGGCTCAGCTTCTCTTGAATGGTAGCAAGAAGCCATTGTTGGAATCTAACCGTTCTGGACAATTTTTATCTATGTTTTGGACAATTTTTGTCCAGTTTCTCCAGCATTCCTTTATAGGGCACAATTGATGAGAAGATGGTCAGACTGCAATTCCAGAGGAACCTGGAAAAAAGTAAATAATATGAACTTCCAGATGGGGACAGAGAGACAGTATTGATTGGATATGATGACTTTTGGTAGGACTATATGGTAGAGCTGCATCCATCCTAGACTTCCTTGATCCTTCAGTAGCTTTCCATGTCATTGATTGTGGTATTCTTCTGGACTGATTATTGGGCTTGGGAGTGTGATGTAATGATGTTGCAGCAGTTCTTTTCTTTTTTTCTAGGGCTAGTTCCAGTCAGTACTGAGTGGCGGAGAGAGGGTTAGTCCAAAGCTTCTGCTTATTAGAAGTTTTAAGATCTGTATGAAATTTCTATGTGAAGTCATCTTGTTTATGTATATCTCAATACCTGCTCAACATTAGTAATGTTATCAAGATTTTGTCCCAGAGCCTGCTGGCTGTTTGAGGAGGCCCAGGAAAGACAAGACTGTATGGCTATATTCATGGTTCTTCAAATGGTTCTTTCGGTTCTCTTTCTTTAATTTTGAATGGAGTAGCACTTCCCCAAACAGAGTGGCTGCATATCTTGTTGAGGGCTAAGGAAGTCCTGTACTCAAAGAGCAGATGGCTGTGGTGACCAGAAGGGCTTCACACAGATCCGTTTGATGCATTAATTGTGTTTTGTACTGATCTGGAATTCCCTTCTCTTGATCACTTATGTCTTGGTCATCTCCCACCCGAATTCTTGAAATGTACTGACATAGAACTTTCTTTAAAGATCTTTGGAAGTCATTGAAGGTCCACAGTGTGCAAGAAATTATACATGTATTCCTATTGAACATATCTGCTACTTGAGCTGCATTGGTTACCAGTGAGCTTTCAAATACATTCAAAGGGTTGGCTATCACTTTTAAAGCCTTCATGGCAATAAGACCTGTCTCTCTCCCATTATTTTTCCATACCCATTAGGATAGGATAGGATAGGATAGGATAGGATAGGATAGGATAGGATAGGATTGGAAATAGAGCAGGAATCCCCAACCATGGACCAGCATGGGCCATAGCATGCCAGAAACCGGGCCATGCAAACCAACCAAACCCCTTGCAGGCAACACACAAAATTCCACCCCCTCCAGAAAAACTCCCCATGGAACCAGTCCGTGATACCCCAAAAGGCTGGAGGGAGAGTGCTGCTCTAGAGTTACAGATAGCTCCCACTCTTTAAATTATATCTGGAAATCTGTTTGTTTTTTTTCCCCAAAGCTTTGGGATTGGTTAGGGTTAGGGTTAGGGTTAAAATACTGTATCTGTTTTTAATCTGCCTGTTGCCTACGGTCAGTGTCAAACTGGACAGCCTTATAAATCTAAACTAAGCAAATAAGTGGCATAATTTGGATCTATATGAATTAAGTTATGGTTATTTTTGCTTCAGAGCCTCATGCATCACTATGCACTTATATTTGGCTTTAACTATTTCATGAAGTTTGAAAAGATCTTTCCATGCCGCTTTACAATCTAAATTTGGATTTTATAAGAACTTGGTGTCATCTAGAAGCATAGCAACTTCATTATTCACTCACAGTGTACTAAGGTCACTTTTCTGAATCCCTGGCCTTTAAAGGAGTTCTCACATTCAGAAACTACCAATAATTTTGCTGACCAATGCAGATTTTCCCAACCTGTTTTAAAGGTAAAGGTTCCCCTTGCACATACCTGCTACTCATTTCTGGCTCTAAGGGGTGGTGCTCATCTCCGTTACAAAGCAAAAGAGCCAACACTGTCCGAAGACATCTCTGTGGTCATATGGCCAGCATGACTAAACACTGAAAGTGCACGGAACGCTGTTATCTTCCCACCAAAGTGGTCCCTATTTTTCTACTTGCGTTTTTACATGCTTTTGAACTGCTAGGTTGGCAGAAGCTGGGACAAGTAACGGGAGCTCACTCCATTATGCAGTGTTAGTTGCTTTGCTCAAGAGTGTGATAGGCAACAGGCTTTTAAGGGGCTGCCAGAAAGAGGGGGGGGGCATGTATTTTTCAAAGCACCAGAAGGCAAATAAGAAGCAATGGATGGAAACTGAAGAAAGAGAGAAGCAAACTAAGACTAAGGAGAAACTTCCTGACAGTGAGAACATTTAACCAGTAGAACTGCTTGCCACCAGAAATTCTGGGTGCTCCAATAAGAAAAGACTGGACAGCCATTTCTCTGAAATGGTATAGGGTTCCCCACAAGGTCCCTTCTAAGAGTTACTCTGTTATTCTGACACCTTTCCCAGGACCTCCACTCAGAGTTTGGCATCCTTAGTTTTCCTGCCTGAAGAGGGGGTTGGACTAGAAGACCTTCAGGGTCCCTTTCAACTCTGTTAAACACAAATGTATTTATGCTCTGGACTATAGACATGTAAACCCTGAAAAATACCTGGGCAAAAGAAAGACAGTAACATCACTCTAGGTGTAGGGACAGTGTTAAATATTAATATATGATAAATAATGGAACAATTAAAAATAATAGCACAGAGTTTTCTCTCTCTCCACCCTTCCTTCCTATTTCCTTCTTTGTTTCTTTCTTTCTTCCTATTTCTTGTTCTTTCTTCATTTCTTTCTCTCCCTTTCTTTCTTTCTGTCTCTCTTTCTTTCTCTCCCTTCCTCTTTCTTTCTTGCTCTTTCTTTCTCTCCCTCTTTCTGTCTTGCTCTTTCTCTCTCTCTCCCTTTCTTCCATTCATTTTTCTCTCTCTCTTTGTTTCTCTCCCTTCCTCTTTCTTTCTTGCTCTTTCTTCTCTCTCTCTCTCTCTCTCTCTCTCTTTCTCTCTCTCTCTCTCTCTCTCTCTCTCACACACACACACACACCCTTCTAACCCTGCTATTCTATGATTCTCTAAGGGTCTCCTGCTGGAGCGGGGGATTGGACTCCGATGATCTCCGAGATCCCTTCCAGCCCTAGATTGCTATGCTGTTTCAGAGTCTTCTGAAGCCAGGGTTTGTGTTCTTCCTTCCTCTCCTTTTTTTCTCTCTCCCTTCCTCCCTCCCTCCCTCCCTCCATGCATCTATCCATCCATATATAGTTTATTTTATTTTGGCATGATGTAGTGTTTTATAATATAACTTTGCATTTGTACCAAGCTGCTTTTTCTTCTTTAAGAAGCTTTGATTAAATCATTAAACCTACCTGTTATTAAATCATTCTAACCTTTAAAAAAAATCAAGATGAAATTTTCACAGTTGCTAGAATCATATATATGGATGCAAATTTAATAGAAATGGCTATATGTCTTTAAAATCTGTTTTTTAAAAGTTGTGTTTTTTCCCCATGTCTTCCAGGATTCCAAGAAAACAAAACCAACATTAAGGAGTAAATTATACCTATTTATCATTGAATCAATTATGCAATTTTCACTTTTGAATGTATTTAAGTATAGTTTGTTTGTTTTGAGACAGAATGTAATAAAATTTCTGGTGAACATGACAGTAATGAAATATCTATACAAAGTTACAGATAGAAAGTTTAAGGGTTTGGGGGGTTTTCTTTCTTTTAGCCACTTTGTTTATTTATTATTTCATAATACAAAATCCCAAAATACCAAAGAAAATAGTAGGAAAATAAGGGAGGGAAAAGGGAAAGTGTAAGGCAAAGGGAAAAAAGAAAGGAAAGGCATTGGCTTCCAACTCCCTTTGGTGCAGTAGAACAAAATAATAACTTCAAACCTCGACTTTTTACTTTTACATAATAATATCAACTAGCCCTTTCTAGAACAAGGGTTTTTTTATTTATTTTTTTCATTCAAAGAGAATGGGTTGTGAGAAGGAATAATTGTGCTTTTTAAAAAAAAATGTGATAGAGCTGAGTATAAGCCAGGGGCAGGAGCAAAGAAGATGTGAAGAGAACAATATACTCATCTTCCCATAAGAATAGAATAGAATTCTTTATTGGCCAAGTGTGATTGGACACACAAGGAATTGGTCTTCGGTGCATAAGCTCTCAGTGTACCTAAAAGCTATAAATGCTAAAACACGATCATAATCATAAAAATACATTTGTCATAAATCATAACATATAACACTTAGTGGTAGTCATAGAATACTAAATAAGCAATCAACATAAATCATATTAGGAAACTAAATAAAAGAATATAAATTGCAAAAATATAAGCAACAAAGTTATAGTCGTAAGTAGAAAAGGAGATCGGTAAATAGGAAATATGAGAAGAATAATAGTAATAAAGCCTTACTAAATAGTTGGACAGTGTTGCGGGAATGGCTTGTGGGGAAAACTGTCCTTGTGTTTAGTTCTGGTGTGAAATGCCTTATAATGTCATTTTGAGAGTATGGAAGGCAGGTTGGTAGCATTTTTTATTTTTTTTTGCAGTTCTAATTATCCTTTGAAATCTGCATCTGTCTTGTTTGGTTGTAGAGTCAAACCAGACAGTTATATAGTTATTATGTCAGGAAAAGAAATAAAACAGCCACAAAACTTATTTCCAAATTTAAAGACACATTATAAGAATCAGTGAAATAAGTAGGTAAAGAATTTTATTACTGGATCTTTGGAATTTTTCAGGAATTTTATTACATGATAAGTTCATGGTGTGATTGAAGCAACTGGAGTTTGTCTTCAAGGTCAACTTTGGTTTGAGGATACATATGTCAGTCATCAAATATATTTTAGCTTGCTAGTGAATACCCGAAAACATTTTTTTAACAAGAAAATTATCTATTTTGGCACTTAAGACCACTCTCCATCTCGCCTCAAGTCAGTTAGAATCCATACTAAGTTTTCCCACTTCATTCTGGTTGCCAAGTCAAGACACAACCGAGCAAAATCCCTACAAGAAATAATTGCTCCTGAATTCAGAAATCAGTAACTGAAAAATTCAAGCAATATCCACAGAGCAATTAAGTTGATTAAGCATTTAACGCTGCTTCAAATGAATCCAATTAGGTTGATTAAGCAAAGAGAAACTATGCATTTATCAGAGTCAGCATGATGGTTAAATCTTACATCGTGTCACTCCGTCACTGTTCCTTTCATTTTCTCTCACCTCGGGTGTCTGTGGGAGAGAAGGGATTTTGCCCCGGTTATTCCCATGTATCCTTAATTTTAGTTTTGGGTTTTAATTTATTAATGTTTTAATGTAGATGTATATTTTTATGACTGTAAGCTACCAGAGTTACCTTATGGTAAGAGGAGCAACGAATAAATTTTATAAATCTATAGTTAGTTGCCAGTTTAAGAACAAGTTCTATTACTAAGATCTATCCTTACCTAGGATGTTTATGTAAGCTAGAATAGTATTGTTATATAACACAGTATATCCTTATCTTCTCATCTTTTAGATATAACCCTTATTTTTATTGTGATTTTATATTTATTATGTATGGTTTTACTTTGATGCTGTAAGCCTTGGTCACCTTGCATTGAGATCAGAGGTGGTATTCAGCAGGTTCTGACTAGTTCTGGAACCGGTAGTGGAAATTTTGAGTAGTTCGGAGAACCTGTGAATACCACCTCTGACTGGCCCCGCCCCATCTATTCTCTGCCTCCCGAGTCCCAGCTGATCGGCTGGGTCTTTTTTGTTGCCCTGCATAGGAGAATGGAGCTGGAAAGCAGGTTAGTGGAGTGAGGAGGGAATGGAGATTTTACAGTATATCCTTCCCCTGCTACGTCCACCAAGCCACGCCATGCCCACAGAATTGGTAGTAAAAAAAATTGAATCCCACCACTGAGTGAAATGGATGGCAAACAAATTTGATAGATAGATAGATAGATAGATAGATAGATAGATAGATAGATAGATAGATAGATAGATAGATAGATAGATTAGATTAATAGATAGATTAGATAGATTGAGTGAGTGAGTGAGTTATGTAATGAACTTAAACCATTGTGTATTTAACTTGAGTTATTGTATATTTTACTCATATTTTTCTATTAAAGGCTCTGTTTTTAACTATGGGTCCTCCTTAAACCAGGGTGTTCTTAACCCAAGGACTTGCTATATTCACATTCAACATTTATTTTTCATAATCCAGTGAGGATGAGCAAAGTGCTAGATTGCCACTGTCTTCTATTTCACATCCAAATAAAAACAATGATTTTCTGGCTCGTTGATCGTAATTATCTGGGAAAGTGATTCATATATAACACTCTAATGGAAAAGCTAAAAAAAGAACACACCTTGATGATGGCAGAGCATGAAATGCATAAGTCTGGTGCAGTGAAGTCTGGACTGGAGTGGATCTGTCTGCTCAAAGGGCTCCAGATGGAAATGTAGAATTTTGGAGTAGGTCATCTAAGAATATAACCAGAAAGCCATATTTCATTAGTGAACTTACAATTAACTAATGAAGAATAGGGGACAGGGACAATTTCACATTGAGCAAATCCACAGAGATTCTTTTGTTTCAGCACAAGGACAGCACATCAACCATCTCCATCTTTATTTCAGGGGGTGCAAGGTTCGAGTGAAATTTCTTTAGGGGTGCAGGGCAAACAAAAGGTTGGGAACTACTGCCTTAAGGGAACAGCTCACAATTGTTATCTAACTATCCAATTCCCATACACTGGCTGGACCGTACACCACCATCTATCTGTCTTTCATTTTGGCCTACAATTACAGCAGCCTCAGGATGTCTTGAGGTACACCATCATCTGGAGGTGTGAAAACAAGGTGTTTCTCTTTTACCCCACCTCCAGAGGAATATGGGCAGACAATGAAGGGCTTGAAGTTATCAGAATGCTTTATTTAAAAAGTTAAATAATCAATGGTACAGTGGAAAAGCGGAAAAAAGTGTATGGAGTTAACCACAACCCTGGGCATGGCAATTGGAAGAAATTTTCACAGGACACAGATGGAATTGCAGCCAAAGCAACTTCCAATCATGGCCCTTATGGTGTAGCACACTAATGGTGTATGGAATATGAGAGCAATACACTTCTATACAGGGGTGGGCTGCTGGGTGCTTGCTCTCCTGGGCTCAGACAGCCCCCAATAACCTCAAAAAGACAAGCAGCAATTAAGCCTCTTAATAAGCTTAATTGGACTTCTGGGCATTTAGCCAAGAGCATTTCACACCTCGTAAAAGTGTTGCAAGCTAGATAAACAATCCACTCAGCGCTTGCGAGGGAGAGCCATTGAGAAAATCAGATAACATAGCCACCAGCTGCCAAAGGGATTAATTTGCAAATAATAAGAATCATGTAACTCACCAGAAACTCCACTAAGATCCCGCTCACAGTCACTACTATTAAGCATGGTTTCACCCAGTTTTTTATTTAAGTATTAAATGTATGAAATAATAAACAATTTTTTGGTGTATATCTTTTTTGAGGTAATTAGGGCACAGAAGCGAGTTGGCCGCACCCACCCAGTCACATGACCACCCAGACACATCCACCCAGCCAGTTATTAGGGCAGAGAGCTCCTTGCTAAAAAAATTTGAAGCCCACCCCTGCATCTATAAGAGATACCACAATAAGAGTGGAGTATGGGGATTGGATTTAGGGTAGCATGTTTTCCTGCCAGTTCCAGGAGGAGAAGGGAAAGCATATGTGAGACAATGGGGCCAAAGACAGATAGAAGAGTGATTTCAACTTGGCAATTTGAATATGTGTGGATGTCAACTCTCTGAATTTCCCAGCCAGAATGCTGGTTGTTGGGGAATTCTGGGAGAGCTAAAATCCATATATCTTCAAGCTGCCAAGGTGGAGAAACATGGAGATAGATCGCTTTGGGTTGAAAATAATTTTTCCTTCCCATTTTACTAATTCTTCCCAAATCCTGATAACCGTGAAAGCATAGAACTATATCTCCATAAAATATATAAGGTGCTAGAAGCACATATAATCATTTACAAAAGAGAGTAAATAGAAAGAGATTCTCCTTTATTCCCTGATTATTCTGATCATTGAGGTTCACAATAAAATACAAATTCTTACAGAATGACCTAAAAAACCAAGAGTTGTAGACACAGGATAGGTATGCAAGTACAGTTGGCCTCGACTTACAAGCCCAAAATTTCTGTCTCTAAGTGAGACTTTCGTTAAGCCAGTTTTGTCCCATTTTGGGACATTTCTTGCCACATTTATTAAGTGAATCACTGCAGTTGTTAAGTAGGTAATATAAGCATATGATGAATCTGGCTTCTCCATTGACTTTGCTTGTCAGAAGGTCACAAAAGGTGATCACGTGACCCTGGGACACTCCAACCGTCATAAATCTGAGTCAGTTGCCATCACCTGAATTTTGATCACATGACCATGGGGATGCCACAGTGGTCATAAGTGCGAAAAACGGTCCTAACTCACTTTTTTCAGTGCCACTGTAACTTTGAGCAGTCATTAAACAAATCATTGCAAGTCGAGAACTACCTGTATTAACAAAAAGCAACAATGACTCATATATGCCAGTTACACCTTTTGGGAAAAGCAGCAATGAAGATATAGAGAATAGAATAAAATAGAATTTTTTATTGGCCAAGTGTGATTGGACACACAAGGAATTTGTCTTTGTTGCATATGCTCTCAGTGTACATAAAAGAAAAGATACATTCGTCAAGAGTCAAGAATCATAAGATACAACACTTAATGATAGTCATAGAGTACAATAAGCAATCAAATCATACTGAGGAAACAGTATAAATCATAAGGATACAAATGACAAAGTTCCATTATACAGTCACAAGTGGGAGAGGATGGGTGATGAGAAGATTAACCATAATAGTAGTGCAGACCTTGGTTGGACAATGTTGAAGGAATTATTTGTTTAGCAGAGTGATGGCATTCAGGAAAAAAACTGTCCTTGTGTCTAGTTGTTCTTGTGTGCAGAGCTCTATAGCATTGTTTTGAGGGAAGGAGTTGAAACAGTTTATGTCCGGGATGTGAGGGGTCTCTACAAAGCCCTTCTTAAAAGAGAATTCAGAAGGACCCTCCTTAAAATCCATAGAAAGTAAGTTTCCCAGTTATGGAGCCACTGAGAAAACCTTATTCTCTCTGCATACGTATTTCCTATTTTCATTATATCAAGCAACTCTTTGAATTTTAGTTTCTTATACAGTATGAGAGGGGTTCCCCCCCCCCACTCCTTGGTTTATGTTGCTTTGGGGACTGTGTCAATTTTCATTTTAAAGAGCACAGACACCATGAAGTCAAAATAGCTCAGAGTCCCAGGAGGAAGGCTTATGAGTTCTAAGTACTATCTTTTTTCTCTTTGGGTTGCAAATTGAAGCACCAGTTTGATGCAGTCTACCCAGAAGAAAGGAGATGGTCAAATCCAGATACAATTACAAAAATCCTTCAAGTTACCACTAGTTTTCATCCTGATCACCACACAGTCTCAAAATAACAGATTAACAGAATTGAAAGGGACCTTGAAAGTCTTCTAGCCCAACCCCTTGCTCAAGAAGGAGACACTATACCAGGGGTCTCCAACCTTGTCAACTTTAAGACTTGTGGACTTCAACTCCCAGAATTCCTCAGACAGCTGGCTGAGGAATTCTGGGAGTTGAAGTCCACAAGTCTTAAAGTTAACAAGGTTGGATACCACTGCTCTATACCATTTCAGACAGGTGGCTATCTAATCTCTTCTTGAAAACCTTCAGCGATGGGAGTACCCGAAGGCAAGCCATTCCAATGATTTATTGTTTTCACTGTTTCTCCTTTCTCCTTAGTTCTAGATTGCTTCTCTCCTTGATTAGTTTCCATCCACTGTTTCTTTTCCTGCCTTCTGCTACTTTGGAAAATAGGTTGATAAAGGGAAGGAAGGAATGCTGCATCTAGCTACTTGTAGGAAGTAGGAAAGAATATAAATAAATATATACACCAAAGGAGAGTTAGGAAGAGGGCGGGGGATGATTTTAATTTGAAATAAAGATTATAAAACTGAAGAATGCTGCTGCCCTTACAGTTTCAAATTTCCTTTATGCTACTTGGTGCAGATTGCAGGGGCTAAATTTCAGTGATATTATTATAGTGATTATTCCTTGTGAATGCTTAAAACTGTTAAGGAGGCTCCAAAATTAAATCCTTCTGCATTTGTGCA